>NC_073695.1:211151901-211485653 GCF_029784165.1 Wyeomyia smithii
CCGATCAAAATTCCGGAACTTTTGCCTTTCTCCCAGAAAGGTATAGCAATCACTTGCAAAACCGTAAGTATAAAAGTGCTCCAAAGGGCCGAATGGCATATATCACTCGACTCAGCTCGACGAGCTGAGCATTTTCTGTATGTATGTGTGTGTGTATGTGTGGGTGTGTGTATATGTGTGTATGTGCAGATTATTATTCTCACTCACTTTTCTCAGAGATGGCTGGACCGATTTTCATGAAATTAATTGCAAATAAAAGGTCTAGTTGCGCCATAAGACCCTATTAAATTTCATTATAATCGAACTTTTAGTTTAGAGGTTATGTATCAAAATGTAAAAATCATGAAACAATGTTATCTCGAAAACTAAAAAGTTATGAAAAGAAACGTGTTCTGAAGACTGTTTAATCTCACTCATGTTTCTCAGAGATGGCTGGACCGATCTCCATAAAATCAGTGTCAAATGGAAGGTCTAGTTGCCCCATGAGACCCTATTGATTTGTTTTGAAATCGGACTATTACTTTGCCTGTTATGTTTAAAAATGTGAAATTCAGCTATGAAAAGGAGCATTTTCCGAAGACTACTTAAAAATCATTTCTATCATCTGGGAGTTATTCTGGTTCCGAAAACATTCATATTGAATGCTATTTGTTAATTTCCGGATGTTTGCCAGACATCGGAAGCCACCATCTTAAAATTCACGATTGTGTCTGTGATCAATTTTTAGCTTCTGTGCAACTTTCTGGTACCTCAGATACTCATATTTAATGGGAATCGTCCATTTCAGGCTGTTTTTCAGAAACTGGAAGCTGTAATCTTACAATTCAAAATGTTGTCTGAAGTCGATTTATGGTTCCAGTGCATCATTCCGATTTCTGAAATACCCATATTGGGTGGTATTTGGTCGTTTTCCGCTGTTTTTCCGAAACTGGAAGTTGCCATTTTGGATAACATAATGGCATTTGGAGACAATTTCTGAATTGAACGTCATACTGGTTAAAGAAACACTCATATTGGGTGGTATTTGGTCATTTTCAGCTGTTTTTCAGAAAAAAATGTTGCCTGAGGTCGATTATGGAACATAATTGTTACCACTAAAACATTCACCTGCCAAATATGGTTCCATTTAGTTGATTAGTTCGCGAGATGTGCAGAAATTTGTGCACCACTACGGACAGATTTGTATTTTCTTGATTGGTTATTGAGCTGTGCGAAATTTGTGTTTCATTTGTATGCAACCCCTCCCTTCCAGAAAATGGAGGGGTATTAAACCATTATGCACATATTTGTCACCTCCAAAAACATTCACATGCTAAATTTGGTTCCATTTTCTAGGTTAGTTTTCGAGATATGCAGAAATTTGTGTTTTACTTGTATGGCACCCGCCCTTCAAAAAGAAGGAAGGGTGTCAAAACATTATGGACATATTTTTAACAACTTAAAAAATTTACCTGCCAAATTTGGTTCCATTTAGTTGATTAGTTCTCGAGATGTGCAGCAATTTGTGTTTTGTTTGAATGGAACCCCTCCCTTCCAGAAAAGGGAGGGGCGTCCAACTATTATGGACATATTTTTTACCCCTTAAAACATCCACATGCCAAATTCGGTTTCACTTGCTTGGTTTGTTCTTGAGTTGTGCCGAAATTTATGTTACATTTGTATAGGACTCCTCCCTTCCAGAAGAGGGAGGGGTCTCAAACTATCATAAGAACCTTTATCGGTACCAAAACCCCTACATACAAATTTTCACGTCGATCGGTTCGGTAGTTTTCAAGCCTATATGGATCAAACAGACAGACAGACCGGACTGCATTTTATATGTATAGATTACAGCATCAAATTTTTAGAACCTAAAGAGTGAATATACATTTACTGAATTGAAGCGTTCATGTAAATCTATTTTTACAAATAATAAGTTTAAATGAGAAAGGGTGGGTCTGACCGCTAGGTGGATTAATCTAGGTTTTTTTGCTGTTGATCACTGGCGCTGCGTAACCGTTGGCGCTCATTATAATTTTCGATTGAGAATCGTCTCGTGAGAGTGACGGTGATAATCTTTTCTTTCAATTGAAACTCATTTGTATCAGTTTCTAGCCCTTCAGTTATCAAACTCAAAACAAGAGCTTCCAAGTAGTTTTCATGTGACTAACGAAGAGCTTGAGAATGATACAAAAGCTTTTCAATTGAAAGCGACGGGTCAAAGTGTCACTATAACCAGATAGCTGTCAATTGAAAATGACTTTGTCAGGCTCTGATCTGAACGAACGTTTTTCTAAATAGTTTGTTTCTTTACAAAAACATACGTTTTTCCCAAGAAAAACTGTTTTGAGCGCTAAAAATTGTATTATTTTTTTCTAGGCAGAGTTGAATTATTTTTCCTTGCTTTCCTAAGAGCTATTCAGATTTGCTCAAACAGACCGCTTAATTGTGTGTGTGAAAATGAGCAATAACGTAACCAGAGACGTAATCTAGGACTGTTATTGACGTAATTCAAATATTGGGGATGAAATGAAAATCGACTTTTCGAATTTCTTTAAGAAGCAGGGCAACGTATGTAGAAAATTTTACCTTCGAATTGAGCTAAAATTTCGCATGAGGACTATTTTCGAGAAGACGAAGCTTTTGAGTCCTATTTTTAAACGAAATTTGAAGTCATCTGCCCCTTTTGCCACGATTTTGTGAATGAGTGCAATGTGGTGTGGCTGCCACGCCACTGCAGGATACTCCAAGAGGCAGCGAATCAAAGAGCAGTAGCGTTTTTAAGGCGTAGATATCTTCGAAATCAGAGGCATTTTGTCTAAGAAAACCAAGTATGGTGTATGCTTTGGATGTAATCGTATTGATATGCTCGTTGAATCGAAACTTGCTGTCGATTGAGACTCCCAGATCCTTTATAGAGTCGCAAATTACTAGATATTAAATTTTTGATACATTTTCCTGCAAATTTTTTTCTTAATTTAATATCGCCAATTTTTTTTTAATTCAATATACGTAAAAAAGTATTAGAACAAGATTCTTTTGTCGCAATAATGCAACGCGCAAAAGTATTGCTTAAACGTGGGACAAATCTACGTAGAACGGCGTTCAAGCTTCTTGAACGTCTTATCGTTCATCAGCGCTGACTCGGCAATAACAGAAATAGCGAAATTTTACGATATGATTTAAACTTACGATTTCTTACTGACGTTTATTCGTATATACCGGTGTGTTCTGTTCATGGTAGCCCTGTAAGGTACACCGAAAGCCAATGGTGCCCTCTTGGATTTTGTGTAAAATGAGATTGTTACGATTTTTATCGCCGGTGTGTGGTAATTATTATGAGAAACAGAGATATCAGATAATTACTCTCCACATAGAAGTACAGATATACCATACTTTGTATTTTGATAGTAGCAGTAGTTAAGATTCGATCAAATTTTCAGTTGGTTTTTAAATAGCTCCCTAATCGAATTCAATTAGACATTTAATTTTGCTTAATAGTTCGATCGTGATTTGAACCACAAATTTCGATCAAATGTTTGATTCTCAGCATTCCTTTCCAAAGCAAAACACTTAGCCCAGCAGTATAGCATTTAATGGCTCAACATCAACGTAAATTGCACATAAAACCGTCGGAATGATGTCTGTGAGTAGTAAATCATTCTCTGTGTGCAATTTCTCCTGGCGATCTTACTTTTTCGATGATCAGTATCCTAAGTTAGGATTTTTAACTGGTCATATCCGATTCAGATACATTGCGGCATTCAAGAAAAGTTAGTTTGACATTTGTTGCTACTACCTACGAGTAATCATTTCTACATGTAACGCGGGAAAAGTTATCGTCGGAGGAAAGGTACTATTGAGGCTGACGGCACAATTTTAATTATACAAAAATGCGACCTACATAATAAATCTAGATAGATCTTAGACCGCGTCATATAAATCTAAATTGTGCTACAGATATACCAAAAAATCGTATATAACCTATTATGTTTGAGCAACTAACGTAATAACCGCTAATTATACTAATAACCGCTAATTATTGCGATACACAACAACCCGCTTCAAGAATTGGGACATAAATTCATTTGAGAGAAACTAGAACATTTTTTTATTAGCCGTGTATTAAAGAGTACCTAGTAGGTACGATTCCGTAATCTAAGCTTTGTACGATTCCGTAATTTAAAGCGTTGGTACTTGTTTCGAGAGATAATGGAACTGGCACTCGAGGTGTAGTAGGTATGTGTACTTTTCAAATTTCTGATTACTAATGCTCTGTTGATTTTTTTTAAATAACTGCTGAGTCTCAATTGTAATTGTTAATTGTAGAAAATTGGTTTTCTCAGCACTATTCTGTGTCAAATGCTGATTTTCTTCTGATTAATTTAAACTCAACCTACGATTGGAACGCCCTGCTAATGTTTCAGGCGTTTTTTTGTTATTCTAACTCTTATTTCTGTGCATTTATGGCTGTTACTTTAAATACCTTAAGGTCCATAAAACCTTTTTGGAGGAAATTTTTCATTTTTAGAACCCTCTGAGTGTCATTTACTAAGAAGTTTTTTTTTTGTTCACACAACATTTACTAAGAAGTTATCTGCTACGTGGTATAGTGCTCGTATTCACCCAGAATTACTATTCTCTTATCTTCTTTATCGACTTAATCATCACCCCAAGCATTGCACTAAAGTGTATCATATGGGTGGATAAAAATTCCGAGGGTTTAGATAACAGTTTTTCAGTCTGTAGATAAACTTTTGTGTGAAGGAGCCGGAGAATAAGCCCATGCTTTAGTCCTTTGATATCTAATGGCCAGATTCTACTAATATTCGAACTCATTCGAATATCATTTTGCATTGGTACTATTGATATTTCAGTTGAATAAGGTTTGCTCCGCTTCGATATCAACAATATTATTGAGAACGAATATAATAAAAAGCCGCTTATTAGGCAAAGGCCACTGATTGATTCGATAATGTTTTGTTTTGATAGCACGGAAAAGAAATACCTAGGGGTAAACAGGGTAAGACCGCCCACCGTAATTTTACTACCAAGTTATAAAATAATTGAAAAATTTCTTTAACGTGTCTATTACAGTATAATTACATAACATTTTGCACGTTTTTCTGTTTTGATAGTGCACGAACGGTCGCAGAAATAATCAAAAACAACCTTTCAGCTGGCAACCAGTCAATGTGCTATTATTTTGCGGCAACGGGACTTAAAGTTTTTCAGTCTAAAAATCTATTGTTTTTTTCGTGAATATACGTTTAATCGCTTGCCTGAATCTATCTTCTTTCGGAAATATAGAAGGCCGTGAGTAATCTTGTAATTTTGACTACTTTTTCGGTCAAATATGAAAATGTTCCACTGGGGGTAAAGTCGCTCGCTATAGTATATACAATAATACAAGGAGTAAAACCGCCACGAATCCAACTGCTTGTTGTTTTACTTCAAGACCCAAATGCCTAGACACTACAAAGGGAATATTTACAGGATCAGTAAAGCAACTTCAAGCCACATAAGACATCGATGTTCATCGACCATTTTCGATTTGGTTTAAACTTTTCTAGTAATATATTTTAACAAGACTTATTTTTGAAAAAAGTAAACCTGTGTGAAAATCGTGTTAATGAACCAAAATAATTTTAGAGCCAGGACGGTGTGTTTGATAGGTATGACGTCTCCGGCAGAATTGAAAATAGTTGTTTTTTACTTTCGAAAAAAGTACACACTCTAAAAAAATTTAAAGAAAAAATATAGAAATAGAACTAAAAATATATTTTTTTTCAAATTTTTTTGAAAAAAACATTTTTTTGCCTGTAAAATCTACAAAAGGTAAGCTAAAATTTTATGGTTGTTGGATCATGGAGTAATACAAATATTAATAGCTCAATTTTTGTGATCAATTTTTTTTTGGACGGTTTATTTGGTTGGTAATTTTGTTCTTCAAAAAAAAAAAAACATAGAAAATCGAAAATATGAATAAAAGAAATAATAATTATTAGTATTTTTCTATACATAATAAGTCTTCAAAAGAATCTTACAGATAGGTTTAATAATTTTAATCTTGAGCTTAAAGATAGGTATTTTATGAATTTAATATCTTGAAAAACCCCAATTCTGAAAAATATATTTATTTTGAAAACCAAAAAAGTTGAGTTGAAAATTGATTTGAACTTGAATAATCAGAAAACAAAATAAGTTAAAACTTAGAAAAAAAGATTTCAGATTTTTCACAGTGTATATTTTATTTAAAAAGAAAAAAATACCATCTACAACTTTGTCAGAGACACTATACCGATAGAATCAACTGTTTCGGCCCTAAAAATATTGTTTATCCTCAAAAAATGGTGGGCGATCTTACCCCGCTGGTGGGCGGGCCTACCCCGCATGAAAAAGATCTGCACATTTTCAATAAATTTTAAAAATTAAAAAAAAAGCTGGAAAAGAAACAAAAATATTCCAGTTCTTATTTTTTAAATGCGGGTATTGAATAGAAAAACCTCTTAGCGAAGAAAAAATGAAATTGCAGCCGCAACTTTTTTTTTCTATAAACAGAATTGCTTAAGGGGGCGGTCTTACCCCGCTTACCCCTAATTAGTTCACAGATTGCTGTGAGTTCATCTAGCGGTCATCGAACAAGCAACAGACAATTAGTAGAAACAGTAGGGGAAAACAGGTTAAAACGGACACTGCGGGTAAGAGGGACACTTTCAATATTTTACAAACTGGTATGTTTTATAGTAGTTTAGTGATGCGAATACCTTCTTTGTAGTGTGTCAATACTTTTGACAAGTATTGTTGAGACAAGAAAACGTTTCTATGGGGCCACAAAAATCTGCCGTCAGAGATAAAAGATACAGCCTTCTTTGAGCACGAGCGTTAGGGGTTTAGCACTTTCCACAAAAAATATAACATCTCAAAATCCAAATCGCTTAGAAAATCGGCTTCTTAACTGAGGCACAAGCGCAAGATTTAAGTACATTCTGTCTGTCTGTCTGTCTGTCTGTCTGTCTGTCTGTCTGTCTGTCTGTCTGTCTGTCTGTCTGTCTGTCTGTCTGTCTGTCTGTCTGTCTGTCTGTCTGTCTGTCTGTCTGTCTGTCTGTCTGTCTGTCTGTCTGTCTGTCTGTCTGTCTGTCTGTCTGTCTGTCTGTCTGTCTGTCTGTCTGTCTGTCTGTCTGTCTGTCTGTCTGTCTGTCTGTCTGTCTGTCTGTCTGTCTGTCTGTCTGTCTGTCTGTCTGTCTGTCTGTCTGTCTGTCTGTCTGTCTGTCTGTCTGTCTGTCTGTCTGTCTGTCTGTCTGTCTGTCTGTCTGTCTGTCTGTCTGTCTGTCTGTCTGTCTGTCTGTCTGTCTGTCTGTCTGTCTGTCTGTCTGTCTGTCTGTCTGTCTGTCTGTCTGTCTGTCTGTCTGTCTGTCTGTCTGTCTGTCTGTCTGTCTGTCTGTCTGTCTGTCTGTCTGTCTGTCTGTCTGTCTGTCTGTCTGTCTGTCTGTCTGTCTGTCTGTCTGTCTGTCTGTCTGTCTGTCTGTCTGTCTGTCTGTCTGTCTGTCTGTCTGTCTGTCTGTCTGTCTGTCTGTCTGTCTGTCTGTCTGTCTGTCTGTCTGTCTGTCTGTCTGTCTGTCTGTCTGTCTGTCTGTCTGTCTGTCTGTCTGTCTGTCTGTCTGTCTGTCTGTCTGTCTGTCTGTCTGTCTGTCTGTCTGTCTGTCTGTCTGTCTGTCTGTCTGTCTGTCTGTCTGTCTGTCTGTCTGTCTGTCTGTCTGTCTGTCTGTCTGTCTGTCTGTCTGTCTGTCTGTCTGTCTGTCTGTCTGTCTGTCTGTCTGTCTGTCTGTCTGTCTGTCTGTCTGTCTGTCTGTCTGTCTGTCTGTCTGTCTGTCTGTCTGTCTGTCTGTCTGTCTGTCTGTCTGTCTGTCTGTCTGTCTGTCTGTCTGTCTGTCTGTCTGTCTGTCTGTCTGTCTGTCTGTCTGTCTGTCTGTCTGTCTGTCTGTCTGTCTGTCTGTCTGTCTGTCTGTCTGTCTGTCTGTCTGTCTGTCTGTCTGTCTGTCTGTCTGTCTGTCTGTCTGTCTGTCTGTCTGTCTGTCTGTCTGTCTGTCTGTCTGTCTGTCTGTCTGTCTGTCTGTCTGTCTGTCTGTCTGTCTGTCTGTCTGTCTGTCTGTCTGTCTGTCTGTCTGTCTGTCTGTCTGTCTGTCTGTCTGTCTGTCTGTCTGTCTGTCTGTCTGTCTGTCTGTCTGTCTGTCTGTCTGTCTGTCTGTCTGTCTGTCTGTCTGTCTGTCTGTCTGTCTGTCTGTCTGTCTATCTGTCTGTCTGTCTGTCTGTCTGTCTGTCTGTCTGTCTGTCTGTCTGTCTGTCTGTCTGTCTGTCTGTCTGTCTGTCTATCTGTCTGTCTGTCTGTCTGTCTGTCTGTCTGTCTGTCTGTCTGTCTGTCTGTCTGTCTGTCTGTCTGTCTGTCAGCGCAGCACTGGCTGTGAACTTGTAAAAAAACTGACAGAGAATCGCTATATTATTATCAGAACTCATAACATTCATCTCGCAACTCTGTATTGATAATTTTTATTAGAACCTACATAAAAAACAGGAATGCAAAATGCAAAACAGTATAAAGTTTCGGTTACTGCTCTGAATCGGTTCATTCACAGTGGACGGGCAGACACCGAAGAATATGTTAATCAGTTTGCACAGAAATTTCACACATTCACACACATTCGCATAAATGAGTAACTGATAAGCCTATCTGGCTTCAAGCGATTGCATTGTCGGTGTTTTTCTTTGTAAACGGTTGCACTCTCACTCGAGCGCAAGATGACAAACCTCCGTGACGTAACAGACCGGGCAGATCTGTTGTTTGATAAATGTCATTTCGAGGAAGCTTGCAACCTTCTCAGGCAGCATCTGGTAAGTGGAATGAAGTTATTCATTTGATTTTTATAATACATAGTTGGGTTTTTTTTATTTTACCAGGAAAATAATGAATACGAGATTTTGTGGCGTCTGGCGCGAGCCCTCTATTCCCTATACAAAGAGCTGCATTTTCAGCAGCTCAAAATGGCTGCCGATGCGGCAATAACGGAGGGGTTTCAAATTGCTTCAAAACTATTGGAAGCAAATCCCGACTCCTCAGCCGCACATAAATACTACGCTATATTTTTCGGAGAAAAAGCCGGCATTGCAGGAACGAAGCAGCAAATCATGGCACTCGGCAAAGTACTAGTTCATATTCAAACCGCTAAGCGGTTGATGGTCGACGAAGATCCTTTCGTGTGGCATTTGGAGGGTGCTTTCTACGAGAAGTTGGCAAGCCTGCAGTGGTACGAAAAGCTGTTTGTGTATGGCCTTAACAAGGATCTGGTTAGGCCGACGTACGAAGACGCGCTTCAATGTCTGCTGAAGGCAGAGAACATTAAAGCTCAGTTTCTGTCCCTTAACCAATTTCTCATCGGGAAGGTGTATTTCCTGCAAAAGGAGTTCCAAAAGGCAAGGCCCTATCTCACGAGAGTAGCACAGCTCGAGGCTATTCGGTAAAAGTGGTATTCGTTTTAGCGGGTATTATTAGTAGTTATGTTATTTTTATTTCAGTACCGCGGATGACCGGTTTTCCAAAGAATCAGCGAAAAAATTACTGGAAAGTGATTGAGTGATCCACAAAATAAAGGAACTGTTGTTGAATAGAAAATATGGTTGCTATGGTTGCCATTGTTTCTAACTGTTTCGATAAGGTTTGTGATTCGAAATAAAATTGTTTACCTTATCTGGTCTCACACAGTGCCGATGAAATAATATTATCACAGTAGGTAAAGACGGACACTGCGGGTATGATGGACACTTTTAATATTTCACAAACTAGAATGTATCATGATAGTTGAGTGATGCGAATACCTTCTTTATAGTGTGTTAATGCTTTTGAGTTGCATTATCGGTTTTCAGCAAGCAAACTGCCAAATTTGTAAGTAAAACAAAGAATATTTTCGTGAACGCGCAATTTGATGTAATTTTTATTCCACGGAAAATAGTGAAAAACTCGTGAAACTTAAGTGTTTTCATTTCTTCGCAATAGTAAAGTGATTAATTAGTCTTTCCTCGGTTTTCTAGTGAACATCCAGCAGAATTTCGATGTTCCGATGAAGAGCTACGATCGTTTGAAAAATTTACAACCAGGTCGGGCAAGACGGACACACTAAGGAGGGAAAGATGGACACACGGATTTTCCAAATCTGTTGTGTACTACAGATGTTCACAAAGTACACCCGCGAGAGAAACCAGCAGATATTAATCACTTAGCAGTTAGAACAGGCCATATAGGCGGAGAATTTTCGCCTTCATCGAAACCCATCCTCTCAAACTGTTCACGTGATGTATAGATGGACTCTAATAACGTAGAGTAATGAATGGCCATCACTTAACACATAAATCAAAAGAATACTTAACGTACTACATCTTTTTTGTGAGTGTCCACATTTATCTTCGTAGGGTCCAGCTTACCCACCCCAAGTGTCCGTCTTTCCCAACCATGTCAAAAAACAGCAATTTGTAGTCTTATTTTTGAAGACCCAAAACACATAAAACTTAAAGGAAGTTCACTAATACCAAAAATGATTATGAAAACAAATGACCTTAAGTTTCAATTTGTATGACTACTGCGATCTAAATAGCAATACCTAAGTAATTATTTAGATTAAACCTTAGGGTGTCCGTCTTTACCTACTTTCCCCTACCTACTATTTAATTTACTATATTGTGAATTCAAGACAGGCACAACTCAAAATTTGCAGTTTTAGTTTTAAATGGCAAAAGCTGCTGGATACTGTTAAGTTTCATCCCATAAAGACCCGTTAAAATTTGATATTTTCGCAGAAACGCAAAAAGAATTTTTTGACACTAATTTTCAAATACGTTTTTCTCTGAACTATCGATTTTGAGTTGTGCCAGTTTTGAATTCAGCTGACGATATACGTTCTAGAATAGTAACCAGACCTCCAAGCACTTTGAAAATAAAAACGTTGAATAATTGAGGAATATCAAAAGTACACTTCAACTGAAATTTCTTTCGTTATAGTGAGATTATTAAAATAAAATGATTATGAAAATTTAATTTTCGAGAATCACCGTGATATCATCACCCGTTTTACCAAATAGGATAGGAAACATATTTTAAGCAGTTTTAGAAGCCGTCTGTGTATTGTCTCATTGGGACGAAGTGCTCGAAATTTGTTAAGTATAAGTATGTCCATTTGTTCTCTATCTTTTTCTTTGTCAACAATTGTTTTCAAATTGTAAAATTGAGTTAGCAAACTGCAACAATAATCAATTAAAGTTCCCAATCGAGGTACACTATTCCAATCACCTCAAACCTATTCTAAGCAGTTTGCATCTGTTTTGCGGGGGAGTTTTTCACGTAAGTGAGAAAAACGTCGCAAAGTGACATCTGCGTGAAATCTGGATTATTATAAGTATCATATAACTGAAGTGAAAACGGAATAAGCGACGTTTCGCGTGGAATTATTTCACGACTATTTTGAACGATGAAATGATGAGATGATGATAAAGCGGACATTACACGAAGCAAATATTTGCCTAAAATGACGGTCAATATTTGTTTGCACGTGTAATATCAAAGTGTTTGCCTAAATTATTTGTTGAAGAATATTCGCCATCGTATTTGCTGAATAAAAAATTAGGCAAATATTTGATTCGTCTAATGTCATTCTTTGCTAGTGAGGTCACAACCGAGCGAATATTTACTTGTATTTTTTCTTTGTTCATACAGAAATTTGGTATGAGCAAAGTGCAGCAAATGGATTTGAATGGAAGTGATGTCACTTCACCTAAAATGCTTTGATTCTACTTGATGAGAGTATTCCTTTTAGGTATCAGTACACGTGAAATTGATATAATTTTACTCAAGTAATGGTTTCTTGAATCGTTAAAAAATATTAAAACCAAAATTACAAGTCATTCTTCATTTAATGATTATTAATTTTCTTAATCGAACATGATAATATTACTGCAGGGTCAAGTAATACGGTAAATTTAACCTATAATTGAAAATTGATTTCGAAAATGCGACTTGACATACATATTTTAATTAAACTTTAAGTTAAAATTTTCTTTCTTTCCCAGCAACAATACGGATTATGGCACGCGAAATTATATAGTTTTTCGAAGAAAATCGTCAAATGATGGAGAAACCTTCATGAGCATGAGCATGAGCATGAGCATGATTGACCGCCCGCGGTTGCCACTCCGTTATTGCCAGATCAGCTGTAATTACACAGAGAACCAATGGATGATGCTTGGGATTAACATTCATCCTCAATGTGTAAAAACTGGTGACCTTAATCTGTTTATTAGGCAATACCAGCGCCGGCCGCATCCGAATGCAGGTCAAAGAAGGAGTGTGTATAGGAATATGTTGACGTGATACTCGCGTTATTGGAAGCCGAGAACACCTCTGCACTTCCACGAGAAATCACCGGGATGCTGGAAAAAGGGTAGGGTTTGCAGCAGGGTTCGTTTTGGTAAACGATGAGCTGGGTACGAGCATCGGGTTCATGATAACAAATATCGCGCCTACGATGTAATTATATCCGCTGCAAAATCAAATATCGCGCCTACGAGATCATTATATCGGCTGTAAAAATCATAACGTAACAAACTCATTCAGTTTGATGATATATTACCGTAAAAACGAACTGAACGCGAGGATACCGGACCTCTGGCTAAATTTAGATAAACTCATACCGATTACTATTGAGCGGTGTTAATCTAACTGTAGACGATACGATTTCGTGGAGCATATAGACGCGAAGTCTCTATGGACTCAGTCACCCGAAGCTTTCTGCCTAACAGATCGATAGATCGCGAATGACGAATTCATAGTATTATCTCGTAAACCGCGCCGCGCGCCGAGCACACGTAGGGGAAGCGCACCAGTCATGGCAATACCTAAAAAAAGTACCAGTTATGACGTGAACCAGTTATGCCCTAAGGAGTTTAAATGTAGTAGTACCATAATTGGTACCATTGTGTTTATGCAATATAACCATTGCTCACCTACCGTATAACAATGAATCAGTTTCGCGATGTTTTTTTTAATCCAACTATTTTAACCTAGATTGATAAAAAAACCGAGATTTTTCGCGTGGACAATATGCTAGTCTGATATTATTATTTATATGTACTACGATAACCGGCTATCGGTTTCGCTAACGCAAGATAAAATATTCCTATTGAATTTAAAATTCGGCAGCATTCATGCATTCAAAGCGCAAAAATTAGATAAAAAGCGTATACGCATGAGTAACAACATAACATTTCTAATCTATTTGCAAAATGCCAAAGCAATCAAATTATTTCATCGTTTCAAACCTGTCATCTTTGAAATTTAACATTATTGTCAAAAATTTGCATGAGAGCAAGAGGAGCAATATTCAAAAAAAGAGAGCTAGAGAAGTCATAGTCGAACCAGTCGCTTGTTCATTAAATACAACGACAATCATCTTCTGAAATATCTATCTCCCAAACATATGTTAATGCAACTTCTGGGAACTTTGCTATATCACAGTAGTATTCAATTCCGTTTCGTTCTTGTGCTACAGTTTTTAAACGGGTAGAAGATGAGCGTTTAAAACAAAAGAAAATCCTGCGATCAGATACTTGTGTCGCAAAATATCAAACAAATCAAATTACAGTCGTCATGGATTTGTAACATGCCGACCCATATGATCTAATTTTTCGAACATACACCAACATTTTTCCAAAAGCTAGATAAATCATAATTTTATGATAAGCGATTTCCGAAGCAGTTAATAACCTTATGCATTCGTAGATATCACGAACTTAAAATAAAATATGTAGATCAGTCACGGTAATTTCCATCTTGGACATTAAAAAAAATTCAGATTTTTAATGTTAAGTGGCCTCCCCCGGCAGGCTTTTTTTTTCTTCACAAATACCCGGCAGGCTTTTACATAAGGCTGCTGCAAAAATGAAATCACGATTAAACGAGACTGAAACAATTCCATTATTGTACGGGATTCTTATAAGATTCGTATCCCGTGAATGTTTCTGTGAGAGATAACGGTGTTGGAAAAGGCTATGCTGTTTGCATTGCTCGCTCACTTGCTTATTTATCAAATTCAACTTAAGCGCTAAGAAAAGCGGAAACTCAACTTGCCGTTTTACGGCATTTATATTCTCCTAAATGATGATTATATGAAATTCAAAGAAAGCAGTTACTTATCTGATTTCAACTATTTAAAAACAAGTCTATCCTTCCATGTCGACCAGTACCATTTTTCACTGCGAATTCGGCATTTTTTTTCTACGCCACATATACACAGATAAGCGTTGTGAGGTTCTCCACAAGTAAGCAACAGCCGCTTTCTACGATTTTAATGGATTCCCTGATATACAATATCACTTGGCAGGCATTTCGTAACACCTCAACATTGTTCCAAACATTAAAATTTTTCTCCAACTATAACGTGTTACTAGTAACCACTCTGGGTAGCCATGATATTAGATTTTCTGGCAGGTCGCATGAAAAACACTATAGCTATCCGGCACGAAACAAATTTTACAAAATGCGCTATTTATTTACACTTCTATAGGATTAAATTTACGGTTTTTGCCACAGGACACAAAGATTTTTCGTTGGATTCAGCAGGCACTAATATATTCAGGTAAAAACTATGAGAAAAGGTTAAATAAACAGAGAGCAAACTCAACACGAACTAACAGTTGACAGTGCTGCCAACTCTCCGTCAAATGATGGAGAAACCTTCATGTTTATTAAGTAAAATCTCCATACAAAATGCTGCTTTTTATTCAATGGAGATATAAACTTCAAAACGGTGTGAAAATAAACTATTTATGTGCAAGAAGTTTTGATTTAACAGTGGTACTTAATCAGTCAACCGTAGCATTTTCGTTACACACTGAAAGTTTGACCCAATCTCGCACCAGCACGCATTCAAACAGCCTTCTGATTCTCGTCATTTCCCATGGTGAATTGGCAAGCATGACCGGAAGGGAAAACTAAAAACACTTCCTTATATTTGCGATGGGCAATTGTCACTCGGAACAAAATATATTTTTTTTGCAACGGTAGCCTCTATGAACCAAAACAAAGAAGTTATATTTTCTAGTGGCAGATAAAATATTGTTGGGCAGATTTGTTATATTTTCTACGAAGTTTATTTTCTGGAAGTAATTTGCATCGTGTAATAGCACAGCAAATATGTTTGCAAAAAAACCTAAATTTATCCACCTAGCGGTCAGACTCAGCCTTTCTCATTCAAACTTATTATTTGTAAAAATAGATTTACATGAATGCTAAATTCTAAAAAGGTATATTCACTCTTTGGGTTCCAAAATATTGATGTTGTGATTAAAGTATAAAATATGAAATTTGACGTAATGTTAGTGCTTCAGAAATAGCGAAATATAAGAAATGACTCTTAATTTCGAACAATTTATCACGAGCGATACCGGGAATGTTCAAATAGTACGATACCACATCTAAATCATGTTGAGGCCATATATATTGATTAAAGCAGGTATAGTGTTGAATAGTCTTTGAATTTCTTTTCTTTACAAAACTTTTGAACAGTGTATCAAATTTTTATGAAGTTTGTTATTTGTAAGTTTGAGAGATGAATCGTTTGTATGACACTAGTTATGTTCAAATAAGTCGTGTAATACTTGAGATAATAGACTTTCGTTGTTTTACGAATTAAAACATAACGGTTGCTTAAGTTTGATTACAATCAAATGAAAAGGGAACGTATGGGGGAGACAAACTTTGAAACCACGTGTTCAATCATAATTCATCAGTTAACCCTTAACTATCCCGTTCATTCGATATCAATATTGTTCAAATCTGTTGTGTAGTTTCTAAGATAATGAAGTTTAGTGATTTTCATATTTCGATACATTACAGACGAAGTTACATTCCGATTACAGCAAAATTCAATAAGTTGTTATGAGGCAGCTAGACCTTTCATTTGATACTAATTCTGTGGAAATCGGGTCAACCATCTCTGAGAAAAGTGAGTGAGCCCAAGTAGTTATGGGGCAACAAGACTTTCCATATGACCTGATTTTATGAAAATCGGTTCAGCCATCTCTGAGAAACATGAGTGAGATTAAACAGTCTCTAGAACACGTTTCTTTCTGTAACTTCTGAACCATATGTTCAATCTTCATAAAATTCAAATGTTGAGGGTTTTTAGGTAGCCCGTTCATTTGATACCAATTTTGTTCAAATCGGTTGTGTAGTTTCTGAGATATTGATGTTTCATGATTTTTACAGTTTGATACATAACCTCTAAACTAGAAACCAGATTACAATGAAATTCAATAGGGTCTTATAGGGCAACTAGACCTTTCATTTGCAATTGATTTCATTGAAATCGATTCAGCCATCTCTGAGAAAACCGAGTGAGATTGGAGAACCGTTACACACACACACTTGCAGAAAATGCTCAGCTCGTCGAACTGAGTCGAGTGGTATACGACATTCGGCCCTTTTGAGCACTTTTATACCTTCAGTTTTTGCAGTGATTGCTATACCTTTCTAGGAGAAAGGCAAAAAGTGAAATGATAGAAATGACTTTTAATTTCAACTTCAATCCCGAGCAAGGCCGCAAACATTCAAATAGTACTATATTAAACTTAAATGATGTTGAGGCCACATATTTTGATCGTAGCTATAGTTTTAAACAGTCTGTGGATTTCGTTTCTTTCTATAACTTTCAAACCACATGTTTAAACATTATGAAATTCATTGTTTAAGGGTTTGAGAGCCCATTTATTTGAATTCAACTATGTTCATAGCTTCTGAGTTATAAGAGCGATTTTCACATTCTGACGCAGCGCCAAAACTAAAAGTTTGATTACAATGAAATTCAATAGCAACCTGAGCGGCAAATAGACCCTTCATTTGACACCAAGATAGAAAGAATCGGCCAGACCATCTCTGGGAAAAGTAAGTGCGAAAGAAAGGTGCACATACATACGTACACACCCACACACGCTATTGCGCAATCGTCACGCTTGACGTGAAGAATGCGTTCAATAGCGCCAGTTGGGACTCCATAGCGCTCGCGCTCAGGAGCATCCACGTACCGGTGTCGCTGTACAAGAATCTGGAAAACTACTTTCAGAATCGAGTACTGGTTTACAACACAGAGGAGGGTCAGAAGTGCGTCCCAATCACCGCCGGGGTTCCGCAAGGTTCAATCCTGGGTTCGGTGTTGTGGAACGTCATGTATGACAGGGTGTTGAAACTAAAGTTTCCTGTAGGGGTTGTGATCGTCGGCTTTGCAGACGACATAACGCTAGAGGTTTACGGCGAGTCGATCGAAGAGGTCGAGTTGACGGCTGCGCATTGCATAAGGAAGGTCGAGGACTGGATGCGCTCCAGGAAACTGGAGCTCGCGCACCATAAGACGGAGGTCACGGTTGTGAACAACCGTAAATCAGAGCAACAGGCGGTGGTCAGAGTCGGAGACTGTACCATCACCTCAAAGCGATCGTTGAAGCTCTTGGGGGTTATGGTCGACGACAAGCTCACGTTCGGGAGGCACGTCGACTATGCCTGTAAGAGGGCCTCATCGGCTATTGCAGCACTATCTCGTATGATGTCCAATAGCTCAGCGGTCTATGGCAGAAAGCGAAGACTTCTTGCCAGCGTGGTTTCGTCCATACTTAGGTATGGTGGGCCAGTATGGTCCAGAGCGCTAGGTACTAACAGTTACCGCGGTAAACTGGAAAGTACATACAGGCTCATGTGCCTGAGAGTTGTGAGTGCGTATCGTACGGTGTCATACGATGCAATCTGTGTCTTGTCCGGCATGATGCCTATCAGCATCGCCATCAAGGAGGACAGAGAGTGTTTCGGCCACCGTGACACAAGGGGCATACGAGGCACCAGAAGGTCATTCTCGATGTTCCGTTGGCAGAGGGAATAGTCTAATTCCACAAAGGGCAGATGGACGCACCGACTTATACCGGAGATATCCGGCTGGGTCGGGAGGCGACATGGCGAGGTGAACTTCCACCTGACACAGATCCTGTTAGGCCATGGTTGCTTCAGGCAATATCTGCACAGGTTCGGGCACGCGGGGTCCCCCATGTGTCCCGAGTGCGTGGAAGAGGAGGAGACTGCAGAGCATGTCTTCTTCGTATGCCCACGTTTCGGAAGAGCGAGGAGCAACATGATGGCTGTGAGCGGGCCTGGCACTACTCCGGACAATCTTGTCCGGAGGATGTGCGACGACCCGGACATCTGGAACGCGGCCTGTGCGACCGCCTCCCAGATTGTCCTGGAGCTACAACGTGTGTGGCGGGTCAATCACCAACACGCCAGTGGTAGCTAACTACCAGTCTCCAGGTAGTTAGCTAGGAGGTTATAAAAGTAAAGAGGGTGCATCACGCACAAAAGCCACTTCCCGACGTAATACTTAACCGTCGTTCCGGGAAGACCAGGGCTGGAGACTGGAGGGGTTTTGGTGGTTCGGGACAGGGATCAGTAGGTGTCTGGGGGAGTGTAACTGCCCCAGCATCTCTCCCCTAGTCTCATCCCCACACCCTGAGTTCTCTTCTCAGGTGTCTGTTTGCAGATTTCCCCGCCACCTTTGAAAAAAAAAAACAGCTACACACAAACATATACACCTATACATACATATATGCAGAAAATGCTCGATTCGTCGAACTGAGTTGATTTTTCTACCTTTTAATTAGCCAGTGATCGTTAGGAGAAACTCAATATGTTTACTTTCATTATGTGATTTCACATTTTTATGAAAAACGGACACAGTTACAATCCGATTACAATGAAATTCAATAGCAATCTATGGCGCAACTAGACCTTTCATTTACAATTAGTTTCATTAAAATCGGTCCAGCCATCTCTGAGAAAAATGAGTGAGAAAAAAAAGTTGCACATACACACACATACACACATACACACATACATACATACATACAGAAAATGCTCAGTTCATCGAAAGAAGTCGAGTGGTATATGACATTCGGCCATTGGGACCACTTTTATACCTTCAGTTTTTCCAGTGATTGCTATACCTTTGTAGGAGAAAGGCAAAAACCTAAATTAATCCACCTAGCGGTGAGACCCAGCCTTTCTCCTTCGAACTTATAATTTGTTAAAATAGATTTACTCTTACTTAAAAAATACACCTTGATTATTCCTGCTGGATTTGTTATTCATCCTAAACAACAAATTTTTGGTAGCCAACAGCACAACTACACCGAACATTTAAAACTTAACATATCATCGGCTTCGTGCAACACTGGCACAACTCAAAATTTTGCATTTTTGAGTTTTTGATGGCAAACGATGCCAAATACTGTTAAGTTTTATCACACGAAATCCCATTTCGAAAATCACAAAAATTCCAGAGTTATGAGTAGAAGTGCCTTTGCTGCACAAATCGAAATTTCTCCTTAAAGTTAGTAAAAATAAGGTTTTAAATTGGACAACGTGAGCACGTAATATGTGCATAATAGACCCAAAGGTGTTAAATAAGGATTGGTAATCTTGAACTTCAAAGTTTTCTTGAAAATCGAAAAATAAATTTTCGACGCAAATTTTTAAACGCGTTTTTCTCGAAACTATGTTTTTTGAGTTGTGCCAGTGTTGCACGAAACCGACGATATGAATAAAAATTAACACATATACATGAAAATAACATTAAATTTCTTCAACTATATGATGCGATTTTGTTTTTGATTGTGGTATAAACGATTTGTACTCATATACTGCCTATAAAAATTCAGATTCTTAAAGTCAACGTTAGTCAGTAGATTTCAAATAATGTATAATTAAATGTTGTTCCTTATACATTAATTTGAATGATCTTATCAGTGAAATTGAAATTCTTTAACGCAGTTGATATAACTGATCGTTTCTGAGAGGCGTCCAATGAATGGCCAAATACCAATCAATATGGGTTCTTGAAACCTGGATTATACCCAGTGGCCAGAATCCGACCTAAAACCCAATTTTTAATCCAGATGATCACTTCTGGTTGCCTGATAATCATAAAATCATAAAATCCATCACAGCGACAGTTTCCGATCAACAGCCTAAAGTGACAAATATCATCCAATACGATTTGAAGAAGCGGTATGATACCCTGAGGCCAGAAATCATCTTCAGACGCCATTTTAAATTTCTAGACAGTAGCTTTCGGTTTCTACCAGTCAAAAAGGGACAAACATTACCCAATGTGAGTTTTTCAGTACCTGGGATGATGCTCAGAGACCAGGAATAAACTTCATACTTCATTTTGAAATCCGAATTTGCGACACCTGTTTTCTTCAAATAAGTCGTGTAATCTTTGAAAGAAGAGATTTTCAATATTTTTACAATTTAACACATAATGGATAAAATAAAAGTCCGATTACACTGGTCAATACAAGGGTTGCCCCAAAGGTCAAACTAGAAAAAATGAAAAATTATAGCTTTTCCTGTGAATTTTTTTTTCTTTCTAGGGCAATTATTATAAGCTTTAGAGCAGCATTTTTTTCGATTTTGTCAACCAGTGTTATAATCAAATTAAATGGGTACCAAAAAAGCAACTAAACCTTCAGTTTAAAACTAAGATAGTTGAAATCGGTGATCTTTGGCAAAACGAGTGAATTTGATAAAGTTTTCTGAACTCGTTTCTTTTCGATTTTTATGATGATTGAACATGTAGTTCGAAGGTTATCTTCGTTGAAATCGGTGATCTTTGGCAAAACGAGTGAATTTGATAAAGTTTTCTGAACTCGTTTCTTTTCGATTTTTATGATGATTGAACATGTAGTTCGAAGGTTATCTTCGAACTACATGTTCAATCATCATGAAATTCGTTATTTAGGGGTTTTAAAGACAGCCTGTTCATTTGATACCTATTTTGTTCAAATCGGTTGTGTAGTTTCCGAGATAATGGAGTTTCGTAACTTTTACATTTTGATACATAACAGACAAAGTTACAGTCCGATTATAATAAAATTCAATAGGGTTTTATCAGGCAAATACACCTTTCTATTGCAATTTATTTTGTGAAAATCGGTCTATCCATCTCTGAGAAAAGTGGGTGAATTCAAACAGTCTTAGAAACATGTTTCTTGTCATATCCTGATTTCACATTATTATACATAACGGACAAAGTTAAAGTCCAAAAACAATAAAATTCAATAGGGTCTCATGGGGCAACAAGACCTTCCATATGACACTAATTTTGTTAAAATCGGTTCAGCCATCTCTGAGAAAAGTGAGTGAGTTTAAACAGAGTTTGAAACACGTTTATTTGCATAACTTTTTGACTATATGTCCAAACATAATAATATTATTTTACAAATGGTTCAAAAAATAAGCCCGTTCTTTTGATACCAATTTTGTTCAAATCGGTTTTGTAGTTTCTGAGATAATGAAGTTTTGTGATTTTTGTGTGTAGAAAAATGCCATGTGATTACCTTCAGCAGAAAGCTTTAATCAATTAGCTTTCTACACAGCTTGTCTGGGCAAGCTCTTCAACGGGTAAGCCGAGTTAAAGATTTTGGCGTAATTTTGGATAGTCAGCTTACATTCCGGGCACACTACGAAGATCTCGTTTCAAGAGCCAACAAGCAACTAGGATTTATTTTTAGAATTGCCGATGGATTCCGCGATCCACTGTGCATGAAAGCTTTGTACTGCGCCCTGGTAAGATCGATGCTCGAATCAGCGGTTGTCGCTTGGTGTCCGTTGAACAAGGTCTGGATTGATCGCATGGAAGCTGTTCAAAAAAAATTCGTGCGTTTGGCGCTAAGGCATCTTCCTTGGCATGACGCTGCGAGGCTGCCCCCCTATTAGCACCGCTGCATGTTATTGTAGATTGAGACATTGGAGAGAAGAAGATCTAACGCACAAATTATCTTTATTGCAAAGGTCCAAAAATGAAATTGATTCACCCGCTATTCTCGCAGAATTGAATCTCTACGCTCCAGAAAGGAATCTGCGGAGACGTCAGCTTTTGAACTTGGAGGCAAGGTATAGTCGGTACGGCCAGTATGATGTGATTAGGTTTATGTCTACGAGGTTCGAGGTTTTTACGTCGCCTGCGGATTCGCTCATAATTTATTGTTAATCGTCTCTAGTTGTTAATTTTATTCATTAAGACAAAAATTGTCAGATGGAATTTTTAAATATAACATAACATAACATAACATAACATAACATAACATAACATAACATAACATAACATAACATAACATAACATAACATAACATAACATAACATAACATAACATAACATAACATAACATAACATAACATAACATAACATAACATAACATAACATAACATAACATAACATAACATAACATAACATAACATAACATAACATAACATAACATAACATAACATAACATAACATAACATAACATAACATAACATAACATAACATAACATAACATAACATAACATAACATAACATAACATAACATAACATAACATAACCATTAGCTCAACTCAATCAATGAGTTCGAGCATCCTGTAATCTGCGTAAAGCAATCGGCCACAAAAGACAAACATACGCCTTGGCATTGCAATAAATGGTCTTAAATAACGTTTGCACATCCCTGACGATGAATAGCAGTAGCAAATTTTCTCTGTTGGATATTGCTCCCCAAATCATCACTACTGAGGCACATTGTAATCGTTCCACTCCTCTTTTTTCCGTTGGAATATCACAAAGACCTGCTTCATATACACTATCATTCTGTTTTGTTCAAAACAGCCTTCAACGTAAACAATTGTTCATCTGAAGAAAATGTGTTGTGAGCAGCGTGCATCTACACTAGCAATCGAGAGCTGGCAACGCTGTCGACAATATTCTGCGAGATAATCCGTGAATCTTTTGTTTCTTGAAAGCTCCGTATCCAACACTGCCTTTATCAGCTACAAAAAAACTAAAAACATGTGTCGCAATCAAAACAAACACAGCTGATTAACATAGTAGGCCTACCGATTCGAAGAGAGGCACTCAAATGTGTTCATCCAGGCTTGTAAACGATCAGCATTTTCGTTTGATTTCGATACCTTAGCGTGCGCCACAGTAGGCTTTCGCTCGTAAATGTAATGTCGAATTCGATTTTACGGCAGGACTATACCGTCCCGGACTACACTTTGCAGTTGAGAAAAAAAAACACTTTTCGAGCAGTTGCAATGGTGTGCGTAAAACCAGAGGTAGCTGTTTGTGCTACTGTCTCGACTACAATTGAGAAAATTGCAAATGAAGTTCTAATTTTGAATTTATGGTAAAATAAGGCCGTTACAAATTTTATTTTTATATTATGTCACCCCCCCCCCCCCCATCCCTTCAAAGATCTTGAATATTGGAAGGGGAAGAAAAAAAAGCTCATACCGTTTTATTCATTTTAATTGTTTTCCGACAGCATTAATGCTTAATTTAGCAATGAACAAGTTCAGTGACAGAGAGAGTGTCGTCAAAAGGCAAGCTAAATAGATAATAATAATAATAAAGTGTTATTTTTCAACATTTATTTGAGTGCAAGTTACGAACGTCATAACTTGCACACAAACTTTTATCAAAGATATTTCTTTTTTTTCGTCTCGGTGTTATTTATTTTTTGCCTCCCCATTTGCTAAGTTTGATAACCTTGGACATAAAAAGAATTCGAAATTTGTATCAGCCTAACTATGATTTAACTAAAAGAATGTTTTATTCAACTGTATGTTCATGAGGTGGAACATTTTATATTTCCATGAGTTCTAAGAACTTTTGCATGAATTCCAGGCTTGGAAATAAATGATGAGACTCGTTTGCCTTTATTTTCTCTCTATACACAAAAAAAAGCATATCAGTCTCCACGCATTCTAAGCAACCAAGGTATTTATTATTATTCCTTATTGTGTCTGTCATGTGACCAGTTTATTTCACTCCAACATTTTCGAATCATACGAATTGCAATATAGCGATTTGGTTTCAACGGATTGCAACATGAATCAGTGCATGTTTTTATCACAGAGCAATCACAGCTGATAGACGAAAGCTCGTTCTACATTGAGTCTACAATGAAAATCCTAAAAAGCCCACGAGAAATTCATGCAGACTGTTAGGTCACACTCCTGATCACTTTACTTCCACACATCCCAGATAATTAGAAGGCTTGCTGAAAACAGTTTCCATAAAAACTTTACTTAATCTTTCGCTTTTTTTCGAAAATAGACCTAAGTTTTGATCAGTTCTTTGTCTCTAGCTTATTTTTAATTGAACTTTGCAAACATGAACTGTGTTTTAAATGATTCAAGTCAATGATATTTTGATGTGAACACTTTTCTTTTAACTGATGACAAATGTGAAATGTTGTTTTTAAAGTCATTTGAATATATACTTAGGATGAGACTCGTATGCCTTGGTTTTCAATATGGGACAGGCAAGGTTTGGTATTTTTCCAGTAACTTTCAAAACAAACTTAAAAATTTCATCAAGCCATATAATAACTTGAACAAAATTAGATACATTGATGGAATAAACTTGAATTTGCTTAAAAGTCATATGGGACTATTATGCTTTTATGGGCAGTGCAGTGAAAAGTGGTTCTATCGTGACCATTTCGAAGCCTGTGTGCATCACTCTCACGGTGACACCCTGTATGTAGTTATATTATGTCCTGTGTTATTGTTCTCGAACTAAAAACACTATCAGATATTCAAGAAGCAGTTCATTCAAAAAGATTTTTCTTTCTTTCATGTTTCTTATCTTGTTGGGAATTGAACACGAAATCAAGTGGTTCTAACCGAGATGATACAACTGATCTCGCCAGATGGCGAATCAGCGTTGTTGTCAAGAGCCCTTTTTACCGGTGATCCATTTTTAACAAGCTTTATGGCCTGTCTCATTTACTGAGTGGTCTATGACTGCTTGTTTTACGGATGTATTTTATTGGCAACTGTAGAACGCAATCCATAACACTGGTCAACACAGGTCCACTTCAAAAACTCAAACCGAAAAAAAGAGATTATAGCTATTCAACCATTCCTATGAATTTTGGTATTCCGTGATGGCTAACTTCGTTAGTTTTTGTCCCTGGAAAACTAATCGTATAAAACGTTGTTGAATCGTAGGAACGTTGTCTACCGGGGAATGGGCATTTAAACATTACTCGCTCACAAAGCGTAGAAAACCAATTCTGAATTGCGAAACACTTCCTAGGGTTCATTTCGAAGTCGGAAGAGCCAACGAGTTCAACGGACCTGAACCCCCGAAACCTATTCTAAATAACATGAAGGAGTTGAAGTCCTGAAGCTACATCTGGCAGAATCCCCTCATGCAATGCGTTCTTTGATCGTCGAGTGGTTACACTCATGCACAAACAAGTTGACCACAACTTGACCAGTGAATTTTAAATTTTTGGACAGGTGATATATTTTCAAGTAAAATTAAATGAATTTGAAATAAAATGGTGTGGTTTTGATCAATTTATCTGTAACAGTTCAATTGCCGTACCCTGTAAACATAAACTCTGATTGGGGTAGATAAGGCAAGAAGTGAAGTAAACGGTTTTACTTCTGTAATTCCTTTGAATTAACAACGCGCTTGGACAGTACGTTTTTGATTCACGCTAAAACATTTTGTAGGCACTGTAAAGATGGGAATACATAATATTGGCATCTGATTGAGGTAGAACTCGTATATGAAATGGCATACCAGGGATCATATATTCTTTCAAACATTGAATCGAGAACGAGTGTGTGTTTTTCATAGGTTTTATTTTAAATATATAGTTTCTAATCTTGTATAATAATTAATTCTTGTTTGTTTTACGTTCTTTGTCACTGATTTCAGCTTGATGCTTTTTATTATTTGCTCTGCTCGCATTCCGCGACATAACTGCCTCTGTTACTCTTATTACTCTTACTATTCTTGCCGTGTGTATCTACGTAGGTTTATGGGAGTTTTTGGTTCCACTTGGTAATTTGAGTGTTTTCTTCTTCTTTTTTGTAAGTATCAGTAATGTTATGCTTCTTTATCTCTTTATTGTTAATTGTAATAATATTTTTTAAATATTAAAGTAATTGATATTTTCCGTTTGTCATTGAAACGAGTGTTTTCTCTTCAGAACGCGCTGCTCCATTCGTACGGGCTTTTCCGTCTAAACTTTCAGTTTTTTAGTATTTTTTTTTACTTCTTTTCTGTCAAGTATAAAATACTTTCACCTTAAACAAATATTCGTTTTCTTCTCTGCATAACTTTTTACAGGTTTAAAATAGCCACCGTCGATTGCGGTGCCCTTCGAATAGGTTGTTTGTTTGCCTTCAATTGCAATAATGAGATTCCTTTATTTTCAATAATATTTTTTTCTGCTTCAATTTAAACTTAACCACTAGACACTGTTATTGCTATTCTTCGTTTTCTTGTTATTCCTTCAGTTTTTTTTTAATTGTTATCGAATTTTCAGCAAATGTTTCCACTAGGGGGAAAATTTGAAAATATATTTTCAACAAAAACGACGATTTTCGCGACTGCTGCGCGCATGCTGGCTGCAGTTGACCAAAAGAGATTCGAGAAAGCGAGTTGTTTGAAACGAACGAAAAAAGATTGAGTGGGTTTTTCCTATATCTCTCTATCATTCAAAAGATGTTAACGTTTATTCCATGTTCAGATGGGACTCTTTACTGCGTTCTTCGGTGTGTTAGGTTTCTTTGTCTTTCTGCGACAATCTACTGCCAAGAGGACTTTTTCAGTATTTGAGTTTTGCAATAACTGTTGGAGTAGCTTCTTCTAGCTTATTTTTTTGTTTTTTAAACCAAAAAATCGTGTGTTCTACCTCGTTTACTTCTAAAAAGGTTTGTTAAAATACGTCTTTCTGTTAAAAGATTCGCTACGGAGATTACTCTACCTTTACGTTTCTTTTTTTTTTTGTTAATGTTTGTATCGTTTAACTCTATATTGTCAAAATTTGGTGGTGCGCTTCGTTTTTATTTACTCAACTCCTTCTCCATGATAAAATGCTATTCAATACGGGAGGTGCCACGTAGGAGCCGTTATGCTATTTCCTTCGGTGTAATTTTTTCCGCTCAAATTTCAGCACGAAAAGGCACAATTTTTGATAAGATTTTATTAGCTTCACTACTTATTTCGTTCGCCGGTTTTTTTTTTGTTTTTGCTTGGGTCGAGTCTATCGGTTGGGCGATAATCTATCTTGTACCTGCTGCTTATTTGCTGTACTTTTTTTTTTGTTAAGCTATTTGAGGTTATAATTCTGTGTGTATGATTATGGTTCTGAAAAAGTCTCTTTTTCTCGATTAGAAAGATCAAATCAGAAATCGGCGCTTGGAGGAGGTAACCTAGGATGAAATCAAAATGAAATCATGTTCTGAATAACGACAAAATGGAAAACAAACTGGGGGATGGGTCTTTTCTTCTTCAGTGATTGCGCTGGTTTACTTGACTTGCACTAAATATGATCTATTAACAAAATAAATAATCCACACACAAAACATTTGACTAGATTTCGATTCATCTTGTGTTTTCGCCTTTTCTTCTTCGTGTTTCGCTAGCAATTATTCAACAAAAAAGAACTTGTTGGTGACGGTTTGTTTCACTAGAAAAGAACTTATTTAAAAAAAAAATTAAATACGATCACGATGACGCGCTTCGGAAAACATGAGCTACAGAGATGATAGATTGAATGCTCGCGAGGGATTTCACGCTAATTCACCCAGTCATTGGCAACATTAGAAGTCTTCTCGAAAACGGGCCAAGTTTACCTCACTATATATATATGACAATTCAAACAAATTGCCACATTTCATTGTTTGACCAAATTTTTGTTAATCCAAAAGACGGTGGCCCTTGTCAAATAGACGTCTAATTTTTTAGGAAGGTTTCATGTTTAAAAAGTTTCCTAAACAACCAACTCCACAGACGATTTGCGTTGAAATCCTCTTTGTATTTTAATCTGACGTTTTTTTTGGGGTTTTTTATAGGTTTGAGAGAGAGTTTGATGTTTCCCAGTAGTTAACAAAATAAGTCGTGGTTTTTGTTGTTGCTTATTTCATTTTTTCATTTGAAGTATTTTTTTCTTCTCTTCTTTCTGTCATTGTATAAATAGTTAATTTTATTATGTTAATAGTAGACTTTATAATTGATAAATATCACTAATGGTTATTTAATAATGAAAGAAATAGGTTATTATGTTCATTTCCTCAGCCAACGGTGTATTCAGCGATAGAAAACAAAATAAATTTTCTAATATATGAAAGGTTTTCCGTTGGATCACTAACTGCCTGGCAAAATATTTTTTATACATGCATGCATTTAGTACAAAGCATAGACTGCAGCGTTTGTTTTGTAGGCAAATGATTTGATTAAGTAAATGTACCATTCTGATAGTTTTGGTTCCGTGTTGGGTCAGTTGATGTCAGTTGAAATGTATTGCTTTTGTATTTTGGGTTCTCATGTTGATTGATATTAAGCATTTCATTTAAAAATATGTTTGTATGCAGAAGATAGCTGCATTACAATCGTGTTCAGTAGAATAATTTACAACTAAGTTTTAAGGATAATAATAATAATAGTAATGATAATAATCGAAGGATGGTTAATCTTTAGATTCATATGTCTTAGAGTTGAGCTTTGTTTTTATTTTTATTACTTGGTAAATAATAAGTTCCGGCCGTATAAAACTAGTTTACAATAAATAGGTTAATTCATGATTTCAATATTAATTAGAATAATAATAATAATCTTTCGATAGGTAAATAATTGATTACTTAAGAACTACTATTTGCATAAGTACTACATAATATCTATTTTTAAAAAGAACTGCCTAGCTAAACTAGCTGCTGCCGCTCTCTGTCTCTCTGTCTGCTATTTGCTGCGCCAATGCGTTCGGGTGACGTTTCCAGCTTGATCACTACCACCGCTAGAGTGTGCTTGCGATGGTCTAGATTTTATCAACGCCCCCAAGCAATGTCAATAGCGACACCGCAGAGGATGCCTTGGGTAAATATTATTGAAGTCGAGCCTCCTGCAGGGCGGAAGCGGCCGCAGCGTTGGCCGCATTCTGATATGGCGACAGTCCGGGAAATCCACCGGCGGCTGCGGCTCCCGCTTGTGGCAGAGTGGCATACGTGTACGGTGCCGCCATGTACTGAGCGGCCGCAGCAGCAGCTCCAGCTGGCGGAATAGTATTACCATTAGAGCCATGAAACTTACCATTAGAATGACCATTGATTAGCCTACCTGTAGCGCCGGCAGCAGCGGCGTACGGATACGCTTCGAACCCACTGTACTGGCCCGGATAGGGTGCAGCAGCGGCTGCAGCAACAGCATTCTAAAATGAACAACAAAAACAATCAATAAAAATTCTGATTGCTGAGATCAGTAGAAAAAAAACTTACCTGATATTCATAGAATTGACTGGTAGCAGCAGCGATCGCAGCGGCATGCGACAGCTGAGTGGCTGGTATCTGCACTAATCCGGATGCGGCCGCCGCTCCAGTTGTTCCCGCGGCTGTGGTGCTGCCGAAATATGGTGCTCCATAGATGTACGACGGTGGAACTCTGTGGGTGTACACAAACAAACAGAAAAAAAACAAACGCATTGATTACTACAAAGCTGGCAAATAGCAACACACTACAATCAAAGAAGAGCACTAAACTCGCACATCCAAAACGGCAAACTTTGGATTAAGTTATTGAAATCAAAAAAGAAGTAAAACGAAGAAAAATAACGCCCAAACAGAAAAAAACGGTATGAAAACTAAGATTATCCTCGCTCACTTTCACTATCGATCAGTAAGCTGCAATAGTTTGGAGTGTTGTTTTTTTTTTGGTTGTACATATTTTTGTGAGAAAAAAAAAACAGTCAGAAACTAATGAAATCATCAGTGGCACGCAGAGCAGAGATACATGTTTGTGTTTCCTCTAGATTAGAACATCTAATACAGGTTCACCAGAAAGCCTAACCTTCCGAAAAAGAAACATAGAACACAAAACGAAAAACCAACTGAAATAATTAATTATAACAAAAATAAAAACAAACAACAGCATCAGCAGTAAATAAGAAGAAAATCGAAACAAAACAAATATGGTGGTAAACAACAGAACAAATGGATAACAAACACGCACACTGAGTTTAATCCTCGCACTATCTAATATCTGCGTTTCGTACTTTGTCTATCTGCGCACGGATCGTTTCGGACGCTTGGTTGGGTACAGACTTTGGATAAGGTCCAACTTTCTTGTGTATGTTTTTTTTTCTCTGGCAGGACTCAACTGTGTCAACTGAAACGATTTTGTTCGGGAAATCGAAGTGAATCTTAGTGGCATGTAACACAGTTTGTACAAACGACACACACACGTAAGAGATTAAATGTAAACACAAAATACTGCCGGTGTATTTAAACTAGAAGCGCAAAAGTTACATGATAATAGAAGAGCTGTCATTTTGACAGCCAATTTCTAACTGTCTCCTAATGATATATTGAAAAAAAATTAACCCCAAAATAGAACCGCCTCTATCGAATTCAATCGCAATGGCAAACTTACAGAACCAGAAAACAATCATCAATCTTGCCTGCTTGCTTGCGATCAACAATGCCTGCTAAGCCGAGAAACAAGACTGAAGAAGCTTAAAAAGAAATCACGACAAATGAGAAGTGGCTTCAGGGGGCCCCATTGTTGTGTGCTGCACTCGTTCCATTCAATAAGTACCTAAAGTCCCATCGTCAACCACCCTCCCCCGGCAATTATATGCGGCCGAGCAAAATGGACGAAAGTGGTGAAGCGGGGTGGTAGCAGCGGCACCGTAGTTAATCCAGTTGTTGTCGTCAATTATCACCACGGTCGTCATTTTGTCTCCCATCCGTGCTGTTGCTGCCGATTGGCTGCGATGCCCGGTGGTGGACGGGCGTTGAGATTTTCCGCCCATCCCATTCGTTCTTTTCTTCTTCGCTTTGTTCTGTGGGGGGCTGCCTTTCTTTCACTTATTGAAATGAAAGAAGGAGTTAAAAAGTGCTTACGGCTGTGCGGTCAATGGGAGCGACTGTGTATGAGTTTGCTAAGAAAGAAACATGCAACGTTCCTTGTAATGCTTCCTCGCTATCATCAGAATATTGGATGTTAGCGTTAGTGCTGAAGGGTGTACCGCCAACTAGATCAGTTTCCCTCCCTATTCCACTAGACGTCAGTTTCAAGAAGTCAATCATAAATTAGCGAAACGCGTACGTGGGAGATTTAATAAACGACATAAATAGCACCTTGGAAGCGCTCCAGGTCATAATTGAAATGAATCATTTAAATATTCGTCGTCTTATTAGTTTTAATGCGGTGCGGATGTTGAAAAATATTTTGTGATTTGTGCTCAAGCATAAAAAAGGGCGGTGGAAAAGTTATTTGCTGACGAGAGTTACGATATTTTTGGCCACCTCTCGACGTAAGAGTTTCATTAAGAAGTCGGTGAAAGATTAAATCGGCTTCAGTGGGCATCGGATTTGAAGTCAATTGTGGCAGAGAATTTAATTTATCATCATTGTGTTTTATAGCGAAACAGAAATCTTATAAGGTTTAATCATTTGACCAGAAATTTCGCTTCCGCTAAAGTTTTAAAAGATTCCCAAAGATTTGATCAAAATCAGTTTATATTTCTAAATCAGATAACGGGAAATGCCAAAGTTTCAATAATGTTAAAAAATTACATCAATAAATTGTAAAAGTAAGAAGTAAACGTCTAAACCTTTTATTATCAATTAAATTTGATTAATAAATATTAGCAGGAACGATCAGCGCTTACTATTACATTAATTTACTACACATAAAAGTTAAATGGTGCGAAATCACATTAATATTGTGCAAATTTAAAGCAATCTTCGATTAGTGTAAAAATTTGAATAACGAATAAGCAGTTGTGTCAAGTGTTATACCCAATAAAATTACTACAGTAACAGAATATTTAGCAGTGGTAGTATCGCCATACGTAAAGTTAGATCCATTTAATATTTGATCGAAGCTTTCTATTTACGCCTCTTGTGGCAGTTACGAGAAACCAATGCCAGCGCAGTGATGAGGAAGGTTTGTTTACATAGTGGTGAAAGTTTCATCAAATTCGAGTCAGTGAATCAAATGTTCTCGACAATGGAACGTGGAAGACGTGAAAAAATGTTGCACACTCACGTTGAAAATCTGACGTGCACGTGATTGAACGTGACGCACGTGACGTGATTGAAACGATTCAATGAAACTTTAACGCTGGATCGCGCTGATCACAGCAAGCACAGAAATGGAACGATTGACAAGCAGCTGCAGAGTTCGGACGAACCCTGGGATCATCCTGCGCGATTTGGCAAAGAAGTGCTCGGCACCGCACAGCACAGTTCGACGAATTTTCCGGCGTGAAGGCTTGCGGTCGTTCCACGCCAGCAAGCACCCCAACAGGACTCTCAAGCAGAATCTCGTTGCATTCTTTTAGCGGTTTTCATGACCAATTTCGCAAAACTGCTGTTAAAACTAGAAATACTATCAGAACCTTCTGATAACCACTATAAGTTTGCTTTACAGCCAGGTGGCCCACCCTGGCCAAGCTTATTGAAGCAATTATAAGAATGGCAATAAAACTGCTTTAAAACCACATGGAAAGAGTACCGCATACTATAAGCAGCTGGCATTACCTCTTTAAGAGCGCAATAAGTTTGGTTGCAGTATTGCGCTCTGCTACTTGCCACAATAAATCCAAATCAACTTTTCATTGCTCGACAGCAACCGTAATAAGTTGATTTGTTGTGCCGTTCCTGCACACACACCAGAACATCACACCACTTTTTTTAATAAGGAAATCTCTCATCGCGGGAGAAATGTTTCACCTGTGTTGGTTATCATCGTGCAATCGATTTTATTTGATGGTGATATTGTAGGAAGATAAGGAATAAGGAGGGGTTTTGGTAGGTTTTGTAGCTCTCAAGCATATGCGCATGAAATTTTGTCGTGCATTTTGAGAACATAGGCGCTTAAAATTTATGCGCCATCAAAATAGTACGGGCTTCCAAAAATGATCTCATTGTTAGCAAAAATTATTTGGATTGTTTCAGCTCAGTTTTTCAGAAAAAAGATCTAGCCGTGTTCTTCAATACAGAGATAGATCAAAATCAACTTTGGATATGCAATTTATTTGTTAGTCAGACGTCGATTCGATTTTCGTTTCAAGATTATAAAAAGTTTCAAAAATATCAATATTGCGCGGTTGGTAATTAGTTGGTATCAGTCGTAGCCGCAATAAGCCTACACACCAATTTTTATTGCTGGAAACCAGCAAAATTTTGCTGATTTTTGGTGTGCTGTGTTTCCAGCAATCTGTTCAGCAAAATGAAATTTGCCGATTATTAAGTAATGCTCATTTGCATAAAAGTGACAGATCGTTTGCTGCATGTTCAGTAAAACAAAATACAACTTGCTGGTTGTCAGCTATGACAATTTGCTGTACATTCAGCAAAGCATAAATCAATTTACTGGTTAACCAGTTAGTTCAAGGGAACCATGTTTTCCTCAGCCACCAGCTTCCATCCGCCCATCGGATCATAGCCAAATTACTGTTGAACTAGAGATGTATGATTATCATTTCAACCTTTAAGTTCATCTAGCCCAACAGTGACTTAGCAATGGTCCCATATCCGCTATCAGGAGCTGAGCGATGATCCCGTACCAGCTGCACAGCGATTTGGCGCGTTTTACTAATGACAGCTTGACGTAAAATATTTTGACATATCAATTCTTTCGCTGGATTCAAGCAAACATTCTTTTACTGTTTTCTGTTCAGCAAATAGATTTGCTGTATTTTCGCGAATCACTGAATCGATTACTGGTTTTCAGTAAATTTATCAATGAAATACTGGTTTACAGCAAAAATAAAATTATTGAACGAAATTCAGTAAATTGTAGAACTGAATTACAGTAAACTTTTGAAAAAAATGCTGTGATTCAGTAAACAAGTGATTTGCTGATACACTTTCAGCAATGTACTTTGCTGAACCATAAAAAGAAATTTTGGTGTGTAGTTCAATGATATATGTTGTATACGTTATGTTATGTGTTAGTATATGTTATAAGGTGCGGTGAAGGTTGGATGCCTGTATTATTATAGAAAAATATGGTAAATCCCTGGGGCCTACACAACTTTATTTTTTATGATAATTCTGACATCACACCGACGATAATAAGTAATCAACGAGCTTTGATATAAATAGAGAGGTGCACGAAAAATGCAACGATACATACTTAGTTTAATTGAATATTGAATATATTTCGAAATATATCAATAGTGTCTTGCCCCTACCTTATTTTTAAGGACGCATAATTTAACGACATAGGAAATTATTTTCAACCAAAACAAGACAAACTGGCGATAAAATTTAAAAAAACTACCGAAATGTACTAAGTTTGCCGTGTTACTTTATTAGATTTTTGGAGTTCTACGTCATCAATGTTCACAAATGCGCTGCAAGATGCTCTAAACCATTTTACACACATTTTACGGAGACTGCGACAGAATTCTGCATCACACTTAACCAACTAAGCCACTTTTGTCTCACCTGTATGTATATCATTGCCTGCATATATTTGTTTACAAGTTTGACAGGTTAAAACTGGGCATGTGAATGACCGCAATAAAACTGGTTTCTATGTTATATGACAGCAAGCTGGGGTGGTTTTATGGGGCAATAGATAGTAATAATAAAACCAATAATAAAGCAAAATCGCATTGACCTTTGCCGGTTTTATTGTTGTTTTATTAGAGTTTTATTGACAGCTATCAGTGTTCATTACGACTTGCTGTTTTTGGCAACGGGTTTAACCGCCATAAAACCGTTGGTAATATTCATTGCTGTGATGAAACCGATAGAAAACCAAGTAGCTATAGAATTGTTACTTGGGATATCTAAAAATAGATTTCACTCAGCCCCAGGATAAAAATTCTATTTGTCCAAGCGCAAGGGTGATGTCGAAAAGCGGTTTAAATTTGTGTTTGCTGACAAGTTCGCTCGGAAACTGATGGTGTGACAGGGGATTTGCAGCTGTGGCGAAAAACCAAGGATTTCATCACCGCAGCTAAATGTACAAGGCACAATGCCCCAAGAAGCGGACTTTGCCGTTCATCCAATCACATGACGGTCTGGTGAAGTTCTGGACTGACTTAGCCTGCGGCTACAACAGCCGGGAAGACATGAATTGGTACGAGGAGAATGGAAATGATATCATCGAAAAACTCTGGGTGGGCTGCCCTGATTCTGGTCCAATTGAAAAATATTGGGTGATAACCAACAGGAAGTTGCAGAAAAGAGGCAGAACGATAAGGAAAACAGCTGATTTACATAAACGGTGGAAGAAAATAGCGGATTGAGTTGACAGTTCCACTGTGCAGAGGAAGATAAGCGGTACAAAACGAAAAGTGCACGCACGTTTCACTAAGGAGCATGCAATTCTCAGTTTTATCACCTTGGCTAATTTCCTGATTCCGGCAGCAGTTGCGGTCTTCAACAAACTTATTCAAAAGCAGTGGCGTCGAGTGGAGCTTCTACACCCGAAGCGGAACTGTTTGATTGCACGTCCTACCTTCTCCGGAAACACATTCAAAATTCAATGGTATGGTAAAAACAAAATGCAAATATTTTCTAAAGATTTTGATATACTGTAGGAATGAATAAAACACTTTATTTAAATCAATGATAATGACAATTTACTCGATCGCTCGCTTTGGTTAGTTCGTTTTCAACAGACAAGATCGAGAAATTATTCAGGAGAGACTGCTTTGTAAAACGCCTTTATTTTCACGAAATTCCTCTCCACGATAAACACGAGTATTTCGCGTGAACTTTAATTGAGAACGTTCTCTGCTGTTATTTCTGCAGCGATGTCTTCGGAATCTTCGAGAAACCCAAGAAGATCTTGTCCCGAAACCAAGCTTTAGAATAATGACAGCTCTCGAACATTTTTTTCTAATTATTGTTCATTCGCAAGAATAAGAGTTTTAGTCTGAATAGCTGCAAAAAGCCTCATGACCCCATTGATACCTTTCCCACGAGCAATAAATTCTTGTATAAATTTGTCCAAACATTCGTACGAGCTGTTTCACCGGGTATTAGTTAAATTGGATCTGATGCGGCACATACTATGGATGATCCCTTGCGCGGTACCTCTCGTGTTGATATTTCCTGTTGAATCACAAAGAAGTTGTAAAGCTTCAATGAAGCCATCAAAGTTACAGCTTTGACTGCAGCTCGGCGGCTACTCAAGCGCGTAATCGAGAAACCGTTTTACGCCTGCATTACTTCACAGTACATCTCAACGTTGTTTCAAATCACCAAAAAGGCGTACACTGCTTCTAAAGCTCCGAAAAAACTTTACTCATAGTGTAATAATTGCAAAAGAGTACTATCCACATAGATTAAGAGAGTGATATATGCATCCATTGAACGGCGCAGTAGGAAACTGTGAAAAATTATGACGTAAACCAGTTACGATGACAGTAGAGTGCCTGTATGTTTCTGTGGAGTTGCGCAATGTCATCCGTGGTATCGCTGGTAACAATCATAACACTGAACATCCTTTTTCTTTTTACCGCATGAGTTTAATGAGTTGTTTGCTTGATTGAAATGACACTGACAGGTAATTTTACTCCAATTTTGACATCTGTCGCCACTTTAGTAATACACAGAAGTAAAGGGGACACGATTGCTCCACCAGAAAAAAACGCGAATTACAAATCGTTAATGAGGTTACCAGTGTCTGTCAAAAAGTGAGGGTAAAATAATTTCAAGCAATGCACACTGGGAAAAAATGAACCCAAATTCCCACTAGTTAGAAGGCTGGCAACCTAGAATATAGCATTTCTTATGTAAAATTGGTCAACAAATCGATTGAAGATAGTTTCATTCTGTGCAGGGCACGTGAAAGGTTCTATATTTCGAAAAATATGCAAAAATAGGGTGAAATTGGGCAAAATAGACCATTTTCCGTATCCTGCCCAAAATGAAACCATCTTCTATCGATTTGTTGACCAATTTTACATAACAAATGCTATATTTTAAGTTGTTAGCCCAGCGGCGATTATTTAGTGGAAATGTGAAATCGGTTTTCTTTTGAGCAGTGCACGGGAAATGGTTTATTGTGCCCCTTTTCACCCTATTTTTGTGTATTTTTGAAAATATGGACACTTTCCCGTGCCCTGCACAGAATGAAAATATTACCAAGCGGTTTGTTGAGCAATTTTACATAAGAAATGTTATATTGCAGGTTGCCAGCCCAGCGGCTTCTAATTAGTGGGAATTTGGGTTCATTTTTTCCCAGAGTGCAAAGGCCTATTCACCTCCTGTGTAATCTAAGACAAAGCGGAAGTAAGAGAAAGAGAGAACTTACTCGCTAGAACAGAACAGACCATTCAGAAAACGAATTTTTCAATGGAAAAATGAGCGTTGATAAGTTGGATGTTAGTTAATCCAGAAAATAGATAGGTGGCGCACGCCGAGTGGTTGTGTACTTAGCAATGTAAGGGTTTGACTGCCTCCGCACCACCAAGTCGACGCCACTGTTCAGAAGATGGTTGATCGACAGTTTAGTGGAAAATTCTGCCATTATGTAGCGCTAAGGAGAGGGGAGCTGCGTAGCCGCAAGGTCTGCTTTGTCAAGCGGATGGTCGTAGGTTCAAATTTTAGTAGAATCAGGCCAATCGATGTCAAAACTGGACTTTAAAGTATGGGTTCATTCTCAGGCTCCCCACCACTCACTCTTCCTTTAAGCTGAAATCTATAACACCTTTGCGGGACTTCCTCTTAACAAAAACATAAGTCCCTTTTATTAATAAAACTGGCCAGAAGGACGCACGACGAAACTTCCAGGGAATTATAATTGGTGATATTTGGCACGAGGAACGAGCATCGGTATAGTAGAACAGTAAGCGTGTAAAAGGAAGGGTATCACGTTATCCACAAGCACTGATAAACAATAATGATAAGCATACCACTTCTCAATAGCGGTATTGCTATAATAGAAGTGCGGGATACAGCAGACACCCGGTCATATCTCACAATAGATCTACATTTTGGTCACAGTGAGGAAGTCCATACAAAAAAAAGTGCTAAGGAGCACGAAAATCGTCATATTTTGAATATTACTTTTCTCACGATTCCGGAATTTTGACTTTCTAGTAAGTTACAATCTTCACCAACGTCAAGAGCTTCTGGATTATGGAAAGTTGAGAGCAGAATTTCACCAACACGTGGCGTTAGTGTGAATGCTATTCCTAGCATTTTTTTCCTTAATTTATCTCACAATAAGGTTTAGCCAGCGGGATTCTGGTAGGCGGGCAGTTTAGTGTGAAATGCTACCTCTATGTGGTGCTACTGTGCACGCAACTCTTCGTATTTTGACCTTAACTTATTCCGCGATTCTCACTTCCTACAAAGTTTCTTAAAGAATAGTAATTCAAGTTTGTAATAAAAAGAAAATCTGTGGTCAAAAGCGCCCTATAGAATCGTTTCAATGCAAAAAATGCCTTAATTTCTCTTGAGAAATTTTAATCGCTGAGCTCCAGGATACTGTAGCTTTCTAAGTAATTTGACTATCGAGATAAATTTAATTCATAATACAGAAAACTGAACGCATACCGTGGCTAGCCATAAAAGAGAATCCTTTGACCTCCCAAATAACTTTGCTGAAGACCGCAACTTTCTAAGCAGTTCAATGCACACTAGAGTTACGTTGTGGCCGAATTCCGGATTAAGCTATTAGCCAACCAAAACTTTTTTTAAACCCTTTCTTAACAACTTTTCCGAGGACCGTATCTATATAAGCGGTTGTATTCACGAGATAAATTCAGTTCAAAATATTCAAAACTACATGCACACTAGCGCCACGTAGAAGTTATGTTCCATACCAAACTGTTTACCAACTAGAAGCCATTGTTCTAAATTTCGCTGAAATCCGCAACTCTTGAGATAGGTGGATTCACGAAATGAATATGCGTCGTGGCGGAATTCCAAATTATTCTGAGGACCACAACGGAGGAATCACGAGATAGAGGGACATAAATCTACCCACTTTAGATGATGCTAAACTTTTCGGAGGCTCCAACATTCGAATTGGGTGCCACAATACTTAGTGAAGTGATTTCAAACTAATGTAGTGTACGTCTACAGGGTGTTCAATAAGTTCGAATACACTTAAAATGTGTTAAAAAATGAAAATACAAAAAAGTCGAAGGATTGAGGTCCGGGGAACTGGGAGGCATCAAAGTCTTATAGAGAAAATCAGCAAATTCTCCCGACACCTCGCTGGGACGATATTCGCCGTGCAGACCGGTGGCCACTCTGAATACTGTGGAAAGTGCTTTGGCAAACTTTCTCAGTATCGAAAACATACGCAGAATAGAGCTAGCAGTGAAAATAGTGAATGCAACAACATCGGAGCAGAAAATATGTAAAGCGTCACAAAGTGATATGTGTCTACTCATCATCGAGTTCCGCGAAAAAACGCGATTAAACATAGCAATAAATGGAACATTGAGTCTAACGAGACACAATCAGGCAAGCATTGGACTCACGAAGAAAAAAAGAACACAGCACTAAAAGAATTAAGTGGTGTTAGCGCCGTCCATAGTACATAGTTAAGACACTTTTTGCACACTGTCCGTAGTTTACAATTCTATCAGTGTTTTAGTCGCTCTACTGCAAATTGAGCCATTTAGTGGTTTGTGTTTCGAAGGTAAAAATCGCTAGTTTAATAATAAATATCAGCGAATTTGGGATTTAGTGCAATACGGAATGTTATTAAAATGCATAATAGAAAGTGATCTTCAATTTATATTCATAACCCTAATGACGCGGTAAATGTCAACAAATAAATGCTCGAAGTTTATTTCAAAATGACATGCGGGTATTTAATATAAAAAAAACACCGAAAGTTGGCTGCACTGTAAAAGATTTCACCAAATTTTGACAAGTTAAGCGGGACAGCTAAACTCGTTCAACAGCGTGTTGCTTGGTCTGCTATTTTCTTTGAATTATGTATTAGGTATGTAATCTGCTCCTTCTAAGATTTATAGGTTCCGATTGACTGATTTTCTCTGTTCATTATTGGTCGGTAATTAGCGTGATAAGACCCGCTATAATAGGACAAAGCCGCATCAAACGCTTACATTCATCTAAATTGCAGAAAAATCGATATTGAAATATTTCAAGAAAAGTTTCACGGATGGATCGGTTTTTGATGATAGTTCTTTTGCGAATGAAGTCTATCTTAATCCAAAAAAAATTGGACGTTCAACATTATCTATTCAGTAGAATGATGATAATGCCGTGACCGAAACTAAAATGTTAGACGGGTGACCGTGAACGCGACTGATTTCAATCGTGCATTGTATATTTGATGATGATCGTCTGTGGAATGCATTTGACGATACAACTACCACTAGTGATAGCTTTAGATGATACACAAAGAGTAATCAGTATGTACGCTATTATTATTTGTACTAATATCCGTCGTTTGCGTTAGTATTATAAAAGGCTTACCCTTAACTGTTTGGAGTATATTGAAAATACTTGGAGCGCTAAAAACTTTTTGACCTCTTTCACTCTTTGAAATGGAAACTCTCATTAGCAATTGCTCAGTTTTTAATAAAAAGAGTTAGTCAAATGCACGTTTGAAGTAGTGGAATTTGCTCATGCTTAAAGTTTCGAAATCATTCGAGGTCATCGATGCTCATTTATTATTAAAAACCAAAAAGACCTAGAGAGTATGTTTCATACACTTTTCAACTTCTACCCGTGTTAAAATTGTAAAGTTGCTCATTAGAACCGCTCCTGCCAGTAATGTTGCTCAACCGAAGATCACTCGGCAGTAAGATCACATTTGTCATGTTGACTGTCTAAGAGCTGCGGCACACAGACCATTTCCCTCGGCGACAGTTCTAAAAATACGTCACCGAGAAAATATGTCCGTCTTTCGAAGACGACGCCGCGCCCGGCAGCGATCACCAGCGAAAATCCTCAGCCGCCGCTCTACCGTGGGCCGCACATTATTTTTAGAACCCTTCTCGAGCTAGCTCTCGCGGTGAAGCCAAACGGTAAATGCCCAACTGAGATGTTTTTGACCATCCTCTGGTAAAATTACCAGTTGCAAAGAAAAGTGTCAAAATCCGGATGATTTTCGAAAGGCGGCATCGATTGACATTTAAATTTCCCAATTGCTGCAGCGCTAACTGCCTCGAGGAATCACTCAGCGGAGTGGCCTCTTGTGGTGACAAAAATAACGCCAAACGAACAAACTCATTAGACAACGCATAGAACGTACGTCATTACCGAAAAAATGGTTCACCATTAGTGCTAATTGCGGAAACTTTCGTCCGGCAATAAATGGAGTAGGCGGAATAGTGCCAATGAAAATTGTCACCGCTAGTACGCGTTATGTTATCGGCCAAACTCGCCGCCACAATTGATCATGTGGAGGTTAAGTCGTGAATTAATAATTTCTCACCGTGGCCGCTGAATTGCTTTAACAGTTCCGTTAATGGGGGCGGTATTCACCCACTTTTCTAGGGAATATAGGAGAATGTTTACTCTCAAATGAAAAAAAGAAAGAGGATTGACGAAACTACGTGGTACATAATCGTGTATCTACTCCGCAAAATTAACATTGTAAACTTTACTATTGGTAATGCAGTATTTGTCAATAAACCAAGCTCCCCTACAAATTCTTCAATTTGATAAAACATGTACGATACAGATGTTCCCGCCTGCGAAGGCATTGTTTGACCGAAGTGATGGAAATGCTTTTGAATTGCCTAATGTCATGACATGCACATATATGGGGACAATCGTGTATTGTGCCAAGGAGGCTCGGTGGAATTGTTGACGAGCTATTATCGCAGGATTCAAGGTGATCGTAAAATTGATTGCCGTGGAGGCGCCCGGTGTTTTCATTCTGAACAAAATAAAAAAAGCAATGGTTTTTCTGAGGGAGAAAATGTGCTCAATTGACAGTGTTCAACATTCCACAATTTGTAATAAGAGTTTTTAGTAAAAATGTTATTATTTTGGACTTAACGAACACTACCTGAAGATGTTTACTAAGTGAACTAAAATTCTAGAATCGGATAACCAATATTTTCATAGCTCCTACATTCGAAAACCAGATCAATGAGGTAATAACCGACGCAAGAAAAAGAAAACAGAATACCAGCTGGTAGGAACACAAAACGTATCAAAACATTAGATGGTAAACCTACAACGTGGATGAACGAAACCACCACGTGATAATATATAACAACACTAGCACTGGTTGCGTTTTCAGTAAAACTCAGTTCCGTGGTGTTCGTGTATGGCATAGTCGGAGCTGTGTCCGTTCTTTGCGATCATTAAATTATACCCCCCAGGTGAATTAACGGCGAAGCAACAGAAAGGACACATTTGATTGTAAACAGGAAAACACGAAACGGGCGAGTACTTATTGCTATCCAGTGGAGTGGAGTCTACTGCGGATTATTAATAGTTGACTTCGCTTCACGCTCCTGCAGAATGACGTGTCACTTGAGTTAGTTTTGGATTGTTGTCGATGAGTGTGAATTATTGTATTTATGTATAATATCTCTCCTACAAAAAAGCGTAGCTATAATTATTTCTTGGGAGCAGGGGCCTAGTGTGGTTGGTAACGTCTCCGCCAACCACGCTCGACGCCTGGGTTCGAATCCCACCGCCGACATAGGTGTCGATGGTTGTGAGGTGGCGTGATCCACTCACAACCAACCAAACTGGTCTAGATTCAATCCTAGCCGACACCGGAAGATTCTCTGAGGCGAAAAATCTCTGGGATCACGCCTTCCATCGCATGAGGAAGTAAAGCCGTTGGCGCCGGTCCGTTAATAATCGGGTCGTGAGTTAGAGTCCTGGGTGTGGAGTCGCCTCCCTGGGCGTCGGTGATTGGCCACAACAGTGACGGAACAAGACCGACGGAAAATAAGCGAGAATAAAAAAAAAAATATTTCTTGGAAATATTGGCTTGGAATATGTTGAAATTTATAAAAAGGCATAAGATGGGAATTAATCTTGATATATTTTTCCAATAGCTGATCGAACTCCGTAATTTTTTTCACCAATATTTTAATGAGCATTCACCAAATTGAAGCAATCTGCCTTAAACTAATAAGTCGTGTAATATTCTTTGTCGAAATTCTTAAAAGTACCGCCGAAAAATTGTAAATATTTTATTAAATTTAATTCCGGCAATTATAGCCATGTGTGCACCGTATCTTTTGCGTGACAGACGTTTTTTTGTGAAGAAAGCAACTTAAAAGTAATACAATTAACTAAATATACAAAGAATGATTAAAATAGCGTGAATAGTTGCAGAATTCACTTGTACGTATTAGAAAAACTGTGCTAGGGGAAATGCAAACGCGTGAGGGGCTTAGTTCCCTCTAGCCCGCTAAATAGCTACGAACCTGTGTGCATATCCTTCAATTTTTGATAAACTCAAGAAAACCTACGTCATTTATGAATGTTCCCTAAAGTAGCCAAAATTAATTCAGTAATTTATCAATTTTCTATTAGGCTTTTGTATCTGTAAGTGAACGCTATGTGAAACTAAACTTTACAGCAGCGCCAGCTACATGTCGAATGACGCCTCCGTGAGCTGTCAAAATTGAACAGATATTGAGAATGAAGAACTGTTATTATTTCGGAGTATGTATCAAAAAGAAAAAAACTTTTAGCAACGTTTAGACGAGTGGCCGAAAAACAATAACTAGTTATAGACGTTTCAAAAGAGCGAGATTTTAAATACACTAAAGTCGTTTTTTACACGGGGGATACGTGCCGCGTAAAAAAACCGCGTGAATTCCTGAATCCGCGTAAAAAAAACCGCGGAAATTCCGGAATCCGCGTGAAAAACCCGCGTTAAAAAATCGCGTAAAAAGCGACCTTAATGTATTCGCTTTTTGTGTAGTTTTTATCACTATACAACAACTAGAACAACTTCAGTTGAATGATTTTGGGGTACTAAAAAGTGCCATTGGTGTGTCACCCTGTGTTTGTTAATTTCTCGTCATTGCGGATTGCCATTTGCATATGACATGGGATTATTCTCGTTGTCTTGTTATCACAACAGCATTTTCAGCACTTTAGCGGTATTCCACAACAGCCAGCAAACGGGCACGAGATGAACGGTATTCTGCCTTTTCTATTTTAACCGCGACCAGACCTTACCTTCCATATGATACTGTTTTAGGATGGAAATGAAGGCGAAACTCTCAGTAAAAGAGAAGCCTCGTAGATTAGTAAATGACATAACAATTTTGACTATTTCCGTGGTACATAAATTCTCATGTCACATTTTCATCATTTTTTTTCACACAACATTTATTTGACACGGCACAATACAAATTAATGTTTTACGGAGCCAGTTAAACATTTTCATCATCAATGTCGCATTGAATCTTGAACAAATTGTGTTCATCGAAACAATCTATCTGTCTAGTTTACAGAGACAATAATTTCCAACGTTAATCTAATCTAACGTTAATTTATTCAAATATATTATTTTTTTTAATCATAGAATTTGTGTCATGTTCGGAACAAAATATGTATCACGATCGGAACAGCCATTTCATTTCAGATGCTTTTGAATTCAAGCATTTTTAGGTAGACAATTTAATCGCCTACAGCGATTCCTAACATTACAGAATGGGCAGTTTCAAGGCAAAAATTTTTTCTCTAACAAAAGTTTTTTTTATGAATTCTACCTATGTGAAATCCATCATCATATCAAGTACAGGCAAAAAAAAACGGTGAAGTCTCAGAAGTAAGCTGTTCCGTTTAAGATACAAAACAGGCCTTCGCATTTCACCAATAATTCCAACTTTAAAGCAAATGTTTTTTTACAAAAATGTTTCTACATGAAATTTGAATGTTATAAAAGCTTTTTCTGGAAAAATATACTCCAATCGTTGAATATTTGATTCCATTATCGTTGCTTGCAAATCAGAATTCGTGAAACGGATCACTAAAAATCACGATGTTTAATTTTTTCAAATAAGTATTAAAAACTTCAAGAGTTTCACTCGGGAAGTTGATTTTCCAATTTTTATTGAATTTGAGTAAGTTTCCAAGTTGTTATTGTCATTCGAAATTTAGGTCAAAATTGTTTTTAAACAGACATAGCATTAAAAATATTGCATTGAATTTGATGAAATTTCCACAGCAGATGCATCCTAAGTTGTAGTTTACGAAAATATTTTTTCTGGAGAAAAAAATATTTTTTCAATAGTAGCACTGTAAAATCTGAAAAAAATCACATGTAATTTTGACAAAATGTCGAAACTACCCTAAAAATTTCGTGGTGGTGTTTTTTTTTCATCAAAAGATATGGGCTTTCAAAGTTGGTGCCGAACGCATTTTAAAGCGAGAAGCGAGTGAGCAGTACCACTATTGACAATCTCAGTTTCAGTTATATGCAAAAATTCTGTAAGGTTTGTAAAATTAGTTTAATAGAAATGATTTTTAGTCGCAAAATAGTCAAAATATGCTTAGTCTGTTACCCAACTTAATGATGAAGACAGTATACTTTATGCCCTCAACAACTCGCAAGCCTACCTACACATTTTACTAAAAAAATTATGCAAAATTTAGTTAGGGGACAACCGTATCGAACGCATCAGCGGGGTAAGATCGCCCGTGTTATTACTAATAATCATTATGGTGCAATTTTTGGTATGACTGAAGAAAACTGGGTTTAGAAGCATTTCTCGCTTGCGTTGCGGCACCAACTTTGAAGGCCCATATCTTTTGATTAAAAAATAACACCACCGCGAAATTTTCAGGGTAGTTTCGAAATTTTGTCAAAATTACATGTGATTTTTTTTTTCAGATTTTTCAGTGCCCCAGAACATAGATTTTCAACATATTGTTTTAAATAGTTACTATTGAAAAAATATTTCTTTCTCCGAAAAAAATATTTTCGTAAACTACAACTTAGGATGCATCTGCTGCGAAAATTTCATCAAATTCAATGCAATATTTTTAATGCTATGTCTGTTTAAAAACAGTTTTGACCTAAATTTCAAATGACAATAACAACTTGAAAACTTACTCAAATTCAATAAAAACTGGAAAATCAACTTCCCGAGTGAAACTCTTGAAGTTTTTAATACTTATTTGAAAAAATTAGACATCGCGATTTTTAGTGATCCGTTTCACGAATTCTGACCCAATAGGCAATTGTAAGGGAAAATTGTGTTCAAAAATGGATCACTTTTTAGAATTGTTTTACTAATAGTAATACTTGAACAATCTTGATGAAACCTTTTGAATAGCATCACGAAAAGTTGCTTGATGTTCTTGCCGAAGGGTTAATATTTTTTTTTATTGAACAGCGGAGAAATTTCGTATATAAAACTGTTTGAACTGTTTCGGTCATGATACTTTACCTTACTCTAGTGTCGGCTGTCTAGAGAAAGCAAGGTTGTAATTGGCTGTTTAGCTTGATTTACACTGAGACTGAGAGTTTCGTCTAATATTTGATCTAGTTTTCAGCTCTGATCGGTCAAAATATACGCTTAACAAAGATCTACATTGGATAACGCATATCTAATTTTCCACTGGACTAGCGTGCAGGTACGTAACATGGCAAAGACTCGCAAGTGTGTGCTGAGTAACGTTCACATAAATTATATTGTTTTCGCTCGTTACTTCGTTTACAATTATTAGTCCCGCCAAACAAATATCGGAACTTTTTTTACTGATTGTGAATAAAGTTTTGGAGTTAAATAGGCCGCGATTTTTCTCCAGCTGTTGAAAAGTGGTGCTGAATTCAACGTCTCAGCGGGCTTGTTTTAATCGGCAGCGGAGGTAGCCATCACGGAATTGTGCCAAATGCTGCATCAATGAGCTCGCAAAACCACTGGCAAAAATATTCAATTTGTCCTCATAACCGGTCATTGGAAAAACTCGCATATTTCTCTCGGTATTCAAATAGGAAAAACGACATGATGTTAACAACTATCGTCACTAAGCGCATGCTCGAAATTGTTTGAATCAATCCTGCTGTTTTCCACAAAATGCATCATTTCTATTGATCAATATAGTTTCCTGGTATCCTAGTCGTTTTGTGAAAACTAGCTTGCTTTGCATCGTCGCGGATTGTGTCTCTCACATTGAAAATGAAAAACAGGTTAATGCTCCATATACGGATTTGAGAGCTACATTCGACAAAATTGACCAACGAAGTCTACTCGACAAACTGTCAAGAGTATGTGTCTCCGAAAGCCTGATTGAATGTCCACAATCATACCTTTGTGACAGAAGGTACACTTCCGGTGTACCCCAAGGAAGTAACGTTAGGCCACTTCTCTTTGTATTGTATTTAAATGATGTCACAGTTCGTCTTGGAATTGGCTGTAAGCTATTTTATGCTGACGATTTAAAGATGTTTGTGGTCGTTGAAAAACTATTATTGAATTGTTGAATGTTTGGCGAACCTCCTTCGACCTAATGATCATCTGTGTCAATCAATGTGTCGTTATTCCATTTCATCGTGGTAGCAATTCTATATAGGCTACCTATACAATTGGACGTACATCTTTAGCACGTATCAACGAAATTAATGACTTTGGTGTGCTTGATGAAAAATATGATTGACCGTGCAAGTCGTATTTTATTTTGGAAGTACATCTATTCTCTACAAACAGAAATCGTTTGCAGCAAGACTATTTAAATTAATTTACATCTGTTAAATTTAGATAGTTTTTAAATTTCATACTTTAAGACGGTAATTGTCAAATGAATTAACAACAAATACCAAAAACAATAACTGGCAAAGTCCTGTAAGTTAGAGTATGTCGGAAAAATGAAACAATTCTGCAGTTAGCTATTTAGAATGTAATGCTCAGTTTACACTTTTTGTACATATTATATTAGTTTAAAATAAGATAGTAACCAAGAAACCTTCAAATAGACAAGATTATTTGCAGGAAAATAATTAGTCGTATTGGTTTTGGTCGCTAAATTAAATGTGGCTTGTATATTTTTTCTCCCTACTGGCAAAAATGTGAAATTTCTGGCTGAAACTTTATCGATTATTTTTCCTCATAAGCCTAGGTTTACTTGTTTCAAGCTAGACAATGATCACATTTTCAAAATGTATGGGCATACTTTGAATTGCTCTGCAGTGGCATAGTTAAGGGGTCGGGGTTAGGGTTTAAACCCTCCCAAAGCCTTCAATTTTCATTATTTTTTTTTTCAATGTCAGGGTTCTGTATAACTGTTCATTAGAATACCACTAGAATGGAAGGGAAATTTTTTCCTTCGTTTCGGTAGGGATAAAAAATTTTGTCTAATCGAAAATAGTCCCAATACAAAATTTCAGCTCAATCGGACTTCACGAACGCGATTCAAAGGGATCAAAGTTTCACTTTTTTGACCGATGAAAAAATATGCACAGGAAAATGTCTTTTGAAGTCTTGTGTTGTGTTGCCTCCAAAATTTAGAAAAAGTATACTTTATGGGAGTTCTTCAGCCCGAAAATTTTCTAAGGCCCTAAAAGTCGAACTTTTGGGCAACCTCATATTTCAACGATTTATAAAACATTTGAAATCAAAGAAAAAATTCGCGATGTAAAGTTTCGTGTTATTTTTTTCTTTTTTTCGAAAAATGAAAGTTTGTAAAAATAAGACATTTATTATCTAGGTTGCAATATTGATATGGTTTTGCTTAGAATGGCAAAGTGACCACAGGAGCCTTTTGTGAAGCTCTTGTTGACAACAGTAAATTTTAATCTCCATAAAATGAGCTCAAAAAATATTTCATATTAAAAATGAACCGACGGTAATTAAACGGATTATTTAGTAAACATTTGTGGATCTAAATAATGGCGAATAAATTTTCAGATAGAAGGCAATTATTTTTAATAAATATTCATATTAGTGAACATAAGCGAAACATATCTTATTGAGTGTTAGTATTTTGTTCTCTTTCAAATTAGATAGAGGAACCATGCTCAAGCTCAAATAAGATTTCCAAAATTGGATAAAAACTACTATAGACGTTTGAACTATAAAAAACTGTTACCTTTATTGATTTTAGGTCTGTCAAAAATTAGCTTAACTGTTGGTTGATTGTTTTGAAGGAATAAGCGGGATAGAGGCGATTAAATTCAGTGACAAACGAGTAAATATATCTCACCACAGTGGCGAAATTTGTATCCGAATGTTAATCCAATGTTTCATTAAGTCATCCAGCGGAACAATTTAATAATCCGAAACAAATAGAATTACCCTCTCAGGGGTATGATTTCCATACATGCCGGAATATTAAACACCCGTTAAGTCTCCGGACCTAACGTCAATAAAAATCCGACGGAAATCGTTAATCTAAAACCAACTACTTGTGAAAAGTTATTTGCTAACTTTATACCCAAACTCGTCTATCTTGCAAGCTACTGCTACCGTTCGAACAATTAAACAAAAATAAACCGACTAGCACCAAACTGCCATAAGAAAGGTGCTTAAGATACCACTTACACAACACGTGAAGTGGTCAAATAGTGTTAACGGCTGGCACCGATTCCGCGCTGGGTGGTGGCACTATGTTAGTTCGCTACCACACACACACGCGCGCACAGTAACCAACAACGGCAAGGCGGGTAAAACATTTCCACAATTTCAAAACGGTGGTGTATCGCTGGCATTCGTAGCGCGATAGCTCAAAGGCTAACTGGGCACCATTCAACGTTATTTAACGCGTGTTACACGACCTCTGTTATGATTGCACATACTTGAAGCGCTGATTAGCATTGCAAAACAAACTAACTGTATTAATTGAATGAATTCGAAAAGAAAATTTACCTCGTACTAGTACACAGAGCTATGAACGGCAACGCGCCCTGGTACCGTTTGCCATGCCAGTGATAACGTGCGTAAAACTACGGCTGTCAAAATTTACGCCCATGAAACGGGGAGCTTAAGCGCAATAACAACCAGACAAAATAATTACCCCGAAACTGGTGATCAGCACGAAATACACTAACCACCGGACAGCTGACGGTTGATACGCATCGATGACAACCAGGCTATCCCAATGTGATAGTCTGGAACATAAAAGGGCCGTGCTGTAGTGCGCTAGTAACCACCGAGTGGCGCCACTCTAGCACCCAGAAGTAGTTAGATAAAAGCGTGCCGTTACTCTTAAACGAAGGACCGGAAATGCCGCTTCAATGTTCAGTTTTTTAACCGTGTCAGGTCTTTCCGTCAAGGGGTCTTCCTACTTAAGTGGCTCCCGTGAAAGAACTTGTACGAGCCGAGCTTGTGTTCGCTGGCTGCTGCTGCTGCTGCTCATTCGCTCCTGCTCCGGCTGGTGTCCATCGACGCCACAAGAAGCTTCAATGAAGCTGGTTCGATCGAGAGCTCTAGAGCTCGCGCGGCAAGTTTCAAGTGGCCCCCGGGCACTACTTGAGGTATTGATGAAAAGTCACGTTTCTGCTGAGTCGATACGGGAATGTGATGAGCTGTCAGAAAGGGATTGTTCGCTACTTTCACGCTAAGTGTGACACAAGAATTCTCAGCTTTTAGCGGTGAAGGCACGTTTGTTAATGGAAAACGAATATGTTAAAAAAAAGAAATGTTATTTTGCAACAAAACGTGATGACAATAAAAAAAATCCAAAATTTGAACCGTTTCACTGGAAAACACATTTCAAACGTACACACAAACGCACTGCACGTAAAAAAACCGACTCAAAAATACAAAAGCTATTATACACGTTTATGTACTGTGTTTCTTCCAATATCTAGTGGTGGGGGAATATCTAAAATCTAGCCTGTCAAACGTTAGTTGAACAAAAAAACGTGTGCAGCCGCAAACATCGGCAAACTTTCTTTTATCGTAAACTCGCTCTAACATTGTTCAACTCTATTATTGTACGCTTCGCCAGCTGTCATCTGAAACGGATTTTATCTAGGAAAAAAGAGCATAAAATCAACGATGGGAAACCCATAAACAAAAGCAAAACAACAAGATTGAAAACAGAAGACAGAAACAAACTCTAATGGCTATGAAAAAAAGTTACTGTTTTACAAATGATATTAGTTTTTTTGTCTAATCAATCAATCGCGCATGGGAAACAGAAACATACGATGCTATAAGTAGGTGCTAAATTTCTACTGCTGAGAGTTAGTTTCGGTAAAAAAAAAACGAACAACAAACCTAAAATTTTAATGATTTGCTAAAACTAAGTTATATCTCAATAGCATAAAACTACATCCGGGAGTTACTGAGAAGTGTTATACGACCGAGAACAAATCAGAACGGAATCCTAAAAGTACGATTCAATATGGATATTTTCGAATTCGAAATGCTACTCTAAGAGTGGAAATCAATTCTAGACGCCATTTTGAAATTCAAGATGGTGATTTCCAGGTCGTCTAGTGTCCGAAACCGGATTTCCGGTAATGAGACAATTCTTCCGGGACACTACTTATGCTGGTTTGAAAGAAGATACGTTTCTGAACCTTTTGGTGCTAAAATTATTGAAATCGGATGGAAATTGTAATCGTTACTAATTAAAAATGTTGGTGCTTATTACGGGAGTCACTTCACGGTGAAATCAGAGTGAAGTGAACAAAATCCTATTACGGGACTCACGTAAGTGAGAAAAACGTCGCAAAGTGACATCTGCTGCGGAATTTGGGTTATTATGAGTGTCATATCAGTGAAGTGAGAACGGAATAAGCGACGTTTCGCGTGGAACTATTTCACCACCATTTTGAACGGTGAAATGATTCCACGAAGATGCCATAAGTTTTAAAGTTGATTGATTTGTGATCTAATGGTAAATGTTGGATTTATTTTTCAGTAACGAAACGAATCAGAATTTGATCCGTGCCTTAAAGCGGTAAAATTTTCATTTTTTTTGCCTGACGAAAAAAATGCAAACTAGTTCAGGAAATTTTCGATACCGAAAAATAATTTTTTTTTTGATGCCGAATATCTTAGAAATGCAGAACACGTCAAGATCTGGTGTTATCTAAAAAAAACGAAAAAAACGACTTTCTGGGACTTAGAAATTTTTGAGCTGGGAAACAATCTCATTTCACTTGTCCTATTCTCAATTTCACTTCAATGTCAATCTCACTCCACGGAGGTGATTTTTGTCACCTCACTTGAGGTGGAATCGGGAATAGGTCTAAAAAAGTGAAGTGAGCGTGAGAGTGAAATATATTTCACTGTGAAGTGACTCCCGTAATAAGCATCACTATAACAAATATTTGTCAAAAACTCTGTTTGCTCCAATGACATCAAAGTCTCTTCGCTCTTTTTTGCAAATGTATTTGTTGTGCTATTACACGATGCAAATTATTTTTTACAGAAAATAAACTTCGTAGAAAATATATCAAAACTAGTTGCCATTGCGCAGCAATATTTCATTTGCCATTAAAAACATAATTTCTTTGTTTTGGTTCATAAAGGCTACCATTGCAAGAGAGAGTGAAAAAGAAGCCCGCCGTGTGTAGACGCTTTGTTTATCGCGTTTTTGATAATCGCGTTTAATTATGGTGCATAATGCAAAAAATTGTGAAATTCGAGTGATATTTGTAGTTGAGGGTATCCCTTGTTGATTACAGTGGTGCTTATTACGCGAGTCACTTCACGGTGAAATATATTTCACTCTCACGCTCACTTCACTTTTTTAGACCTATTCCCGATTCCACCTCAAGTGAGGTGACAAAAATCACCTCCGTGGAGTGAGATTGACAGTGAAGTGAAATTGAGAATAGGACAAGTGAAATAAGATTGTTTCCCAGCTCAAAAATGTCTAAGTCCCAGACAGTTGTTTTTCCCGTTTTTCTAGATAACACCAGATCTCGACGTGTTCTGCATTTCTAAGACATTCGATATAAAAAAAAATGTTTTTTTCGGTATCGAAAATTTCCTGAACTAGTTTGCATTTTTTTCATCGAGCAAAAAAATGAAAAATTGACCGCTTTAAGGCACGGATCAAACTCTGATTCGCTTCGTTACTGAAGAATAAATCCAACATTTACCATTAGATCACAAATCAATCAACTTTAAGACTTATGGCATCTTCGTGGAATCATTTCACCGTTCAAAATGGTCGTGAAATAATTCCACGCGGAACGTCGCTTTTTCCGTTCTCACTTCACTGATATGACGGCAGATGTCATTTCGCGACGTTTTTCTCACTTACGTGAGTTCCGTAATAGGATTTTGTTCACTTCACTCCGATTTCACCGTGAAGTGACTCCCGTAATAAGCACCAGTATGTTTGAAGTGAATTATGAGTGAAGGGAATTATAAATTTAGAATTTTAATACAGTTTTCTTGTACAGTTTATCGCTCTGGACGTTTTGGTTTAGGTGTGTGTGCCTCCTTTTTTTTAATTTATCTTTTTATCTTTTAGTATGTATTTTTGCGTTAACGATTGATATCATGGATGCGGCCATACCCGCGTCTGAAAATAATTACCTATTTACAACTCGCATTCGAATATAAGTCACGTGTCAAGTGTTAAGAAGATAGCAACAGGATACCGTATAGTGGCCGCTTCAAACAACGCTATTGCGATATACATTAAATAGTCACATTATTGTTTCTTATTATTAAATATATCAACTTTTTTGATTCTGAAATAACAAACAAAAATTAAAAAAAAAGATAGGTGTGCTGTGACTGGTGATCTGGAGATACGAATATCGCGTAGCCTACTCTGACAGAACATAAAATCGGTGCCTGCGAATCAGCTCGTTAATTCGCACTTAGCTTTTGTATCTGACGATTTATTATTTGGTTAAAAAGATTATTCTTCGCGCGCGGGATTTGAAAATATCTGATCGTATTGCCTACCACGGCGAATCCTGATCTTTCCTACCCCATCATACTAACACAAATACCCTTCCTGTGACATCCGTAGAGATGCAGAGGTAAACTCGGTCTCATAACAACGTTTGTCGAACTAATCATCCTCTTCCTATTTTTCCCCAACGACTGCAAGGCCGTGGCCGGCGCCGTTATTGATCTTTTTAAAGTGAGAGTTACGGAATTGTTGTACATTGAAGATGGTATAACATCCCAAAAACTATCTATGTGGTTCTCTGTGCAACTTCACTAGCTCAGGTCAATCACGGAGGTGCAACTACGATATGTACCGTCGTCAATGCTTATGCTCATGCTCATAAAGGCTACCGTTGCAATATGACATATTTTGTTCCGAGTGACAGTTGCCCATCGCAAATAAAAGGAAGTGTTTTTAGTTTGCCCTACTGGTCATTCTTGCCAATTTACCATGGGAAATGAGGAGAATCAGGAGGCTGGTGCTAGTGCGAGATTGGGTCAAACTTTCAGGGTCAATCGAAAATGCTACGATTAACTGATAAAGTACCACTATTAAATCAAAACTTCTTGCGCATAAACAGTTTATTTTCACACCGTTTTGGAGTTTGTATCTCCATTGATTAAAAAGCAGCATTTTGAATGGGGATTTTAGTTAATAAACTAAAAATGAAGGTTTCTCCATCATTCGGCGATTTTCATCGAAGAACTATGTAATTGCGCGAGCCATAATCTGTATTGTTGCTAGGAAAGAAAGTAACCTTTGACTTTGAGTTTAATTTAAATATTGATTTCAAGTCGCATTTTCGAAAAATCAGATTAATTTTCAATTTATTAACATCGATCATAAGTAAAATTTACCGTATTACTTGAACCTGCAATTACATTATCAAGTTCGATGAAGAAATTGAATAATAATTAACGGAATCATGTCTTGTGAATTTGGTTTTAATATTTTTTACGATTCAGAAACCTTTACTTAAGTGAAATTTTATCAGTTTCACGTGTACTGATAACTACAAGGACGCTTAAGACATTTGGCATCAAGAAAAAAAAATTGTTCGGTCTCGAAAATTTCATGAACTAGTGTGCATTTTTTTCATTGGTTGAAAAGTTGAAACTTTGACCGCTTTGAGGCACGGATCGAATTCTGATTCGTTTCGTTACTGAAAAATAAATCTTATATTTATCATTAGTTACAAATCATTCAATTTTCATGACTTATCCCATCATGCAATTTCTATTCTCTCTTCCTCCGATTTTTTTCTTATTCGTAAAAAAAAACAACATAAAGTCATCCGTCAGTCGCAGTTCAAAATTTTCTGAAAATTGATTACTCGGAGTTTTGTTCTTGAACCATAATTTTGTAAATTCGGATACCACCCCGAAAAAAAGTCCGCTCTTGAATCATATATGGCATTTAATTTTGACTGATTTTTACGTTCGAAATATTTAAGCAAATTTCATTGTGTGACCGTGAACGCATGCGTATCACATGTAATATTTCATCAAAGTTTGACAGCTCATTACAAGGGTGAAAATCTAATGTATCTATAGATTTTTATATAGATTATCCCAAATTAAGCTCAGAAAGGCCGAAACACCTTTTAAAGGCCAGAAAAAGTCAAAAAAAGAAAATGATCCCGAATCAGGTTAAGAATTGCCAAGATCCCCTTCTAAAATCCAAAAAAGGCCACAAAATATGATCCCAAATTAAGTTCAAAATGGCCAAAATCCCCTTTTAAGGGCCAGAAAGGCCTAAAAAGAAAATGATCCCGAATTAGGCTAAGAATTGCCAAAAATTCCCTTCTAAAAGCCAAAAAAGGCCACAAAAAGAAAATGACCCCAAAATAAACTCAGAAAAGCCAAAATCCCCTTCTGAAGGGCTGAAAAGGTCAAAAAAGAAAATGATCCCAAATTAAGCTCAAAATGGCCAAAAACTCCTTCTAAAGGCCGAAAAGGGCCAAAGTAAAAAATGATCCCAGATTTAACCCAGAATTGCCGAAAGCCCCTAAAACCAAGAAAAGGCCAGAAAAGAAAATAATCTCTCAAACTAAACCCAGAAACGCTGAAAACCCCTTCTAAAAATAATAAAAATGATCCCAAATCTGGCCCAGAATGGCTAAAATCCTCTTCCAAAAACGAGAAAAGGCCAACAAAGAAAATGATCCCAAATTAAGCTCTGAATGGCCGAAAACTCCTTCTAGAAGCCGAAAAAAGTCAAAATTGGAAATAGATCCCAGATTTAACCCAGAATCGCCGAAAGTCCCTAAAAGCCAGAAAAGAAAATGATCGCAAATTAAATTCAAAATGGCCAAAATCCCCTTCTAAAAGCCAGAAAAGGCCAAAATAGAAATGGATCTCAAATCAGGATCAGAATGGCCAAAATTCCCTTCCAAAAGCGAGAATTGACCAAAGAAGAAAATGATCCCAAATTAAGCTCAGAATAGCCAAATTCCCCTTCTAAAGGCCAAAAAAGACCATAATAGAAAATGATCCCAAATTAAGCCCAAAATCTCCCAAAGACCAGAAAAGACCTATATAAAATGATCCCGACTTAACCCTCTAGTACCCAGTGCCGCCTTTAGACGGTTTTCAGCTGAACCTCTAAAAAGCGTCGATCAGTACTTAAAAAATGTTTATAAAAATTCATAGTGATTTTTTCGAAGTCCATCTGAAAATTAACTTGGGCACTAGAGGGTTAAGTTCAGAATCGCCAAAAACCCCTCTTAGAGCCAGAAAAGGCCAAAAAAGAAAATGATCCCAAATTAAGCCTAAAATCGCCGAAAACCCTTCCTAAGAGCCAGAAATAGCCAAAAAAGGAAATGAGCCCAGAATCGCCAAAAACCACATCTAAAAGCCAGAAAAGGCAAAAAAATGATCCCAAATAAAGCCCAAAATTGTCGAAAACCCCTCGTAAGAGCCAGAAATAGCCAAAAAAATTATCCCAAAATAAGCCCAGGATCACCAAAATCCCCTTCTAGAAGCAAGAAAAGGCAAAAAAATGATCCCAAATTAAACGAACTAAATTTCATTTTATATTACCCGTTAACATTCAAGTTCATTAAGCAGACAATATGTGCAGTAGCGAAAGCGAAAAATAATCGAACTGGGAATATGATAAAGATTTAAAAAAATGTACCGCATCCCGACGGGAAATTAAGCCCAAAATCTCCGGAAACCCCTTCCAAAGGCCAGAAGAGACCAGAATATAAAATGATCCCAAATTAAGCTCAGAATCGCCAAAAACCTCCTCTTAGAGCCAGAAAGAGCCAAAAAAGAAAATGATCCCAAATTTAGCCCGAAATCGCCGAAAACCCCTTTTAAAAACCAGAAAAGGTCAAAATAGAAAATGATCCTAAATTAAGCCCAAAATCTCCGGAAACCCCTTCTGGAAACCAGAAAACAAAATGATCCTAAACTAAGCTCAAAATCGTCAAAATCGGCCACCATTTTGGCCAGTAAAGGCCAAAAAAAAAAATTGATCCCAAATTATATCCAGAATTGCTGAAAATCCCTTTTCAAAGCCAGAAAAGGCAAAAAAATGATTCCAAATTAAACCCAGAACGACCGAAAACCCCTACTAAGGGCAACAAAAGGCCAAAAAAGAAATTGATCCCAAACTCACTCTAAAAGCCAGAGAAGACCAAATAAGTAAATGATCCCAAATTAAGCCCAGAATCGGCAAAAACCCCTTCTGAAAGCCAAAAGAGGCCAAAAAAAACGATCCCAAATAAAGCCCAAAATCGCCGAAAACCCTTTCTAAGAGCCAGAAAAGGCCTAAATAGAAAATGATCCTAAATTAGGCTCAAAGTGGCTGAAAACGCCTTCTAAAAGCCAGAAAAGCTACAAAAAATTGATCCCAAATTGAACCCAGAATGGCCGAAAACCCCTTCTAAAAGCCAGAAAAGGCCAAAATAGAAAATGATCCCAAATTAAGCCAAAATCGCAGAAACCTCCTTCTAAAGGCAAGAAAAAGCTAAAAAAAATTGATCTCAAGTAAAACTCAGAATGACCTAAAACCCCTTCTAAAAGCCAGAAAAGGCTGAAATATAAAATGATCTTAAATTAAGCCCAAAATCTCCGGAAACCTTTTCTGAAAGCCAGAAAGGGCCAAAAACAAAATGATCCCAAATTAAGCACAGAATCGCTGAAGAACCCTTTTAAAGGCCCAAAAATAAATTGATCCCCAAGCTCCGAATGGCCGATATATATATAGATACAAAGATGTTTCATAAATGGGAGCTTCATTAGAAGTGAAAATAAAAAAACTGTTTTTTGAAATTTTCGAAGAATTTGGCTTTTGAAAATGATTTGAATCTACGCTGCCTGTAGTTGACTTTCCATGTTTTTCCGAGAACCGAAATTCATATCGAAAGCGAAACCACTTGAAGACTATAAAAGTATATGCAAAATTTTTTGTTTTTAATTTTTATGGCCATAATTCTCTTGACATTTTTGCAAATGATAGCATTTTTATCATAATTTTCTGCTAACTTTTGTTCGGCGATTTCGAGGTTAGAAATTTTTAAATTATCTGTTAAATTAGGCAATATTCTGATGTATTTCGACATTTTGTAACACTTGGCCGTGTTATTCGTTCTTTTACAAAATTAACGTGTTACTAATGACAGTCAACTAAAGCCCCAAGACTCTGACTGCCTTCGAAATGAAACCGAAACAGACTCAGCTCAGTACGGCCCGATCCGGAACCCGAACTTAACTTTTCGTTCCGTTGTCAATCACTAGCATTAAGTAATAACACCAAAATGTCCGGCTTTCTATAGTCACTTAGTGGCGCGCAAGAAGAGCAATGGACTCCGCTCACCGTTTCACAGTTGAAGCTCATTGATTGACAGCAATTGAACGAAAAATTCGGAGAAAACAAACCCTGCAATCATGGATCGGAAGCGATGAACGAAAGATTCGATCGGGGAAGCAGAAGAAGAAAAAAACCATTGCATTGTTGTGTAATCGCCAATGCACTGTCGGATTAAAGCGGAACATGTAGATAGCGAGAAACGTGGTCGCATCCGTAGATCTTCTTTTCCTTGCTGCGGAACACGCAAAAATGATCGGTTTAATGGCTTGTACGTGATTCGTTTATCACTTAATTACTAATCTCAGTGAAAACTTGTTTTTCGCCGCTGGAACATCTTGGCTAGTTGTTGTATTTGATGAATAGGATTTTCTTTTTATTATTTAGATAAGTTGTTTAGGATTTACATGTAACAAATAGCTATTGTATACATACCCATTTTAAGCGTGTAGCTTAACTGCAAAGATGCAATTGATGGTAAGTCATTGATCATAGGAAACGTAAAAGTTTTACTAGTATTGAAATAGTTTTGATATCACTTTAATTATTAAATGTAATTTTTTTCAGCCGAACAATGGCCCAGAGTGAAAAACCCGGCTTTGACTCTAGCTTCGTCTAAAGAGAGACTATCTTTCATACATAAAACAATTTTGTCAGAGCCGGTGTTTTTAAGCTATACCAATGACGAAAAAAGAAACATCATTGAAACGTCATTTACTGATTAGAAATTATCGTGACTTCCTTATCACTCACTGCCAGCAGACTCACCAAGTCACAAATCGGCTTTGGGCGACTACCAATTGAATTGCAATCGCTGAAAATCAGCACCGTGCTTAATACTTTTAATTTCGAAAGCCGCATCAAAAAACCAAAATATCAAAAAACAGGCTATACAAACCAACAAAAAAATGATAATGCGGTGAAAATGGGAAAGTTCGACTCCCCAATTCCAGTGTACCAAGCGGAGAGCAATGGCGAAAACTGCCACCGTCTACGAGGGGCACAGGCGCAACTCATAAGCGGAAAGAAACTGCACCACATTATTTTCCAATATATGTATATGTAAGAAGTATCACTTCACGCTTCCCGTGTTAACGCAATCGCGGCCTGCCCACGCGAAAGTGCAATTTCGTTTCGTTCACAATTCAATTGAAATAATGCTCCAAATGATGCCACTGCTTAATTAGCTCGAAAAATTTTGATTGCATGTTGTTTGCGCGCCCGATGTTGCCAACAAAAAAAACCTTCGTTTTCTTCAGTGTCAGTCTTTGTCTTTCTACACTAAATAAAACAAAATTAAACCACCAAGCAAACTCGACGGTGTCACAGTAGCAGAAAAATACAACGCTCGAAAAATAAAAACATCGATAGGGGGTTTAAAAAAGTAGAGAAAATAATTAGTTAAGAACTAAAAAACACCACTCGTAACAAAATAAAGGATAAAAAAACAACAAAACAACGGAAAACCACTCTCTTGATCGTTCTAACTTTGTTCTTTTTGTTTTCGCGATGGTGGGTGTGTGTGAAATGACACTACTCTGCCTCTGTGTCCCTTTCACTCTCAGTAAGTGCGTCATTCCCTTCGTGATGACGATCTTGCCTCGGATGAAGTACGGGTTCGATTCCCGCTTCGCTTTAGATTGTCTTTTTTTTTACTCTGCAAAACGAGTTTGTGCTCTCCTTTTTCGTTTTTTGTGTGTTTTCTTTTAGGGAATTGCATAATCACTAACTTTAGGTTCTGAAATAACAAGAGTAATGGGAAGATGTAGTGATATTCGTTCACAGCCGGTGTTTGCGTAAATGAAGTGGCATAAATTAAAACGAATTCCGCCCAATTTTTCCCGAGATTTTCTCAATTCAGCCGGAAAGTTTGCTTTTTTCACGATTGATGCTCTTAAATTATGCTGCTCTTTGAAACTGTCACATCTGCTGGGCAATAAATCCTAACTCTGCCTGCTCTGTTGGGAGTCTATTTTTGGCCTAATAATTAAAATCCCTATGAAACTAGAATTTATCTTCTGTCCAAGTGTCTAACCTAAACGTAACGCAGGAAATTAACCTACACAATTAGGCCGCTCCGCGGAAAGCTTTCGCCACATAAAATGTGTAATTGGCTACAAAAGAAAAACAACGGAGGCCTAGAAGAGGACCGACGCGGCGCGTAATACTACCTAAGACTGGTCGGCCTAGTGTAATTGCTATGGTGTGCGCGGCATAAGTTTGAGATGATCATCATGTTTTCAGCGATGTCGCGTCATTCAACGTCGTACTCGGGAGCACCAAAAGCGAGATCTATTTTTAGGTGGACAAAATAAGAGTTGTTATTCGGCTCGACCAAAGACGGCCTACCGGGAGTGATTCTACGTTCTTTAAATATTCCGAAAGGTTTAGTGCGCACAACAACCGGCAGGAATGTCGGGGCTATCGGGTTTGCAATCTGCTGGGAATCTTCACGGTACCCGCCGAATGCGCCGTTCTGTGCAACAGCATTTTCCCTGCGTGTCACGATTCGTCGGTAGGATTGGGTGCAGATTCAGCACACGCACAAGGTCAATAGCCTTCGCAGTTTCGACGCGACTACTGAAATGGCCGAGATGCACATTTCTACGCGCGATGAGTACAATTTTCAGTCTCACTGTTGCATCGCGTTTTTTTTGCTTCCATTAAACGCTTCTACGTTGGATGCAATATTGGCTACAAGAAACCACGCGTCACCATCGTGTTGTGCTCTCAAAACTAAATGATGTGCTCAATAGTGCTATTTGTTTACTCGCTGACCGCAACACAGCAGCTGTGCCAGTCATCATCGGACCTGGTTGGATTGAGCTGTCACTGGTCGAGATTTGTGTGTTTGGTGACAATTATTTCGCTGCGTAGGAAAAATCATGCGCCTCCACCACTGACGCGCTTTCGGGTGATTAATGGACTGAAATATTAAGACAAAACTGATTTCTGTGTCGATTTTATTCCGATCCGACTGGGTACAGCTGAAGAGAACAGTTGCTGTTTGTGACTAAATGTTCGTCATTCAAATTTCTTCGCCGTCGTTAAACCGAGCGACCCCTTGAATGTACGGTAATCTGTATTCTTTTGTGCTGTATAATCGAGCGAGAGCAACTCCCTTCGATCGCGAGCCGCGTGTGTCCTGTCACGTGTCATTAGCCTTCCGCCGATCTGAGCTTGTGGCAGCCAGTAATAAAAGCCACGGCAACAAAAGAGGGTCCTCTTTGCCCAATGACACTCAATAAATTTCCAAATAGGAGAATACGAAGCAGATCCATCGCCGAAGATAACTCCATTCCGGGGGGAGAAAAGAGACAGGGCGGAGAAATTTAATCGCACAGATTATTTTTTGTTGGAGTTCATCCACGGAATGTCTTCCTGCTGTTCGGTACAAACCGAACTCGGATGAGTGAAAAGCGGACGATAGCGGAGGAGACAGAATGGAGGGAAAAATTTCGCTTGCGATGCTTTTCGCTATTGCGAACCTGCATCGAATAACAATGAGCGGATAGTATCAGCCGGTCGGTCTGTTGGTCCGACGGGCGATGAATGAGACCCCAAAATTGATAACATTGAACGGGAGGTTCCATCTCGGGAAGCCCAGCCAGCCCTGGAGTTAATGTCGCATGACTAATCGTGTTTATGACACGCTGATTAACGATGATTTGCAGGAGGAAAAATCAAAAGTCCATTAGCTGTTACGCATGGTAAGGTTTTGTTGTTTGCGGTCGGTGTGTGTGGAGAAATGTTTGCCGTTCAATGAAAAAAACGGGCTGTTTTAGGGGTGGGCGGAGGTCGGTGGTTTTCAATGGGTGCCACTCGGTGCAAACTAATTGCGGCTACTCGTCGGTACTGGATTTGCAGTGATAGTTATATATTTGTAGCTTGTTGATAAGCTCTTAATCACGAGATACAGGATAACCTTTGTTCGCAAATTGAATAAAACTGTGTCGGCAGTTTTTCAGAGTCTGTTTAATGAGCGTGTTCACAATGGTATCGCGATCTACTCAATCAAATAAGTTTATATAGATACTTTTAAGCAGCTTGAAACAAAATTTTAAGCAACCTTACGACGAATTTAATTTCAATCGAATCTAGCTCTATTTCATAGGCATGGTGGTGGAGTTTGAAACTGACGATAAAGTTAACCACACCAATTATTCCCTGTGTGAAACTTGGGTTGGCTTCTCCTATCGTGAGCTAAATTTGAAAGTAACTCATTGGCACTGTCCCGTTCTCGACGATAAAACCCACGCAATTAAGAGTAAAGCTCAGTTTGTGCTTCAGCAAAAGTTGAGAAAGTTGTTTACTCGTGTTTTACCAGCCAGGTGACTATAAGAGCTTTTTGTTCGACTATTTTAAAGTCGAACACGGTCAGCATTTTTGTCCATGCTGTAGCATGATCACTGTTTTGCAAGTTTAACAATTGATGTTCACTTAGTTTCACTGTTCAACATTGCATAATATAAAAAATTAAATTATATTATTTAGAAAACCGAATATTTTCCGTTTCTGGAGAAAATGCTTAAGCTCAAGAGTATTTTTTTAAAGGTCGTATGCATTCAGGCATAAATTTTACATAAAGCATTGCAACATTGAAACAGTGGTTAACGAGACTGCATCTAAGCAGGAGCAAAAACAAGTCACTAAAAAAATGAGGCAGTTTCCGGGGAAGCGACCTTTGAGAACACGAAGAAATGGTTGGTCATGTTTAGCTGAGAAGGATGCCCTGATACCCAAAGCGCATAATGGGTGTTAAAAAAATGAGAATGATTCCAATTTATAACTGCAGAAAAAGTTAAATTTTTCTCACCAAAAGAATTTGTTTTCACTCGAGTGCTGGACCTCCAATGTGAAGTACAAACACAAGCATAAGTATGAGAAGAAAGTTATGCTGTTTATTGCAATCTCCGACAAAGTGATTTAAAACCCCTGGATTAAGCCGAGCGAACTTGCCATCAACCAAAAGGTGAACCAGGAGGAGTTCCTGGAGAAGATTTTGGTTCCGTTCCTGAAGGAGTATCGTTCTGATGTGAAGTATGCCTTCTGGCCGGACAAGGTGTCTTTCCATAACGACAAGAAGACGTTGGCTCACCTCGAGGAAAAATGGATACCGTATGTACCAGAGGAACGTGCCCTGGTGTACTTGTTTTATTGAACACCCGTAGGTAAATCCTTTATGCGATATTTTTCCAAACCTCACTTTTTCCGTTTATAGAAAGGCAAAATCCTAGCAGTACATCATCAGCTGCTACTGCTGACACAATGGTCAAGACTGATTAAAGTGATGACTTATTGAACAAATTGATGACCTTTTTAAATTTTAAATCTACATTATATAAAAACATCCGAATCAACTAACGAAATCGTCAAAGCTGATACTGGAGGACTTCTTATCAAGATTACACTGGTCGACCAAGCCGAAAAAAAATGGCCTAGTTCTCAAACTTATAAAAACGAAATATTGTAGCTCTTCAACCGTTCCAGTGAATGTTGGTTCTCTTAAACAGTTCGGAAGTGTGTATAGCGACGAACCCAGCGAGGAATTACTCTGCGACCTATTCTAACAGTAGTGAAAATATAAATACCAACATGTTCTTCATCTTTCTGCCTTCAGTTTTTATGTTCCCGTGAGAAAGTGTTTTGTTTTTCTTCCAACTGAATTCACTTTTGGCTTCTCCATTTTTCCTTGCCATGCAAATGTACAGCCATTTTATACGAAAAAGTTCTTTCCAAATTTTGTTTTCGCTCCATTCATACTCAAAATCGCTAAAGGATAATAGGATAAACTTTGTTCAAAATTTTCATGTTTTGAAACTTTCTAACTGTTGAACCGTTTAACCGATTTTGATTTTTTTGGCATCAAAATGAAGGTTATTAATAGCCCTTTTAAGGAATAATACCAAACTATATTTTAAATGATCATCACCATGCAAAAATAATGACCTTACCCGTTTTGCCGTATTGAAGAGTGTTAGACCGAGGAGAGGGTAATCGTTTGATATTTTTCTAAATTCCTCATAAAATTCTACATAAAGTAATGAATTTAGATATATTTTGGAGGCATATTTTTTCATTTTGAAGATAGATTATTTTCCAATCTTCTATGTTCACTATAATAACCATGCGTCTCTACTGAAAGATGCGATGATAAATATTTCAAGTTAAAATCTGTTCATTTTGGCACACGAGATGAAATTTCGCTCTTATTTGAACATCGTTCGACAGATTTCAATCCATTAAAAACTAGCTCAGGAACTAAAAATTTTTCAATGTCCTGGTAAATAATCGGCATTACATTTTTGATAAGGTATAATCATTGTGGAAAATTATGTTGTTGAACTTTTATCAAACTTTATTCAATACTCCAATTTCAACGTAATTCACCTTTAATTTAGTTTACTTTAAAAAAAATAAAAATGCCGCAGACGTTCAAGGATCTTTTGAGTACTTGTTACCACGAATTTTCAGGTAATAAACTTCACTCCACTAATCAATAGCAAATCGTTTCACGATACTAGATATCCTAGATACTAGGTATAACGTTTTGTCAGGTAGCCTGGAGGCTCGATCGGAAAATGATTGGTTATTGTGAAACAAAGAAACATTTGTATGAGTTTCATTAAATAATCAACTTTTCACGTTTTTTATTTCAAATTTTTTCATCTCCTCAAAATCCTGTAAAACGGAACACAAATATATTTTTTGCGAATCCCTCAGGGTCCAAGTTAAGAGAAAAAATGTTACGGCTTGTTCTGGCTCAAACTTCGCTGTTGCTTTCTAGTAAATACTGGTTTATCTGCAGCGCGTACTATGTATACAGATTCAAACAAACTAATGTTGCTAAGCAACCGTTGTATAGAATGATTCACCTGATGATTCACAAACTAAAGACATTTTACAATGTTCTTTCCATAATAAAGGTTCAATGTCAGAGAATACCAAAATTAGGAATTTTTAGAATAGCTAAAAAATGTATAACAACGATATCTGGACCACAACAAGTCGTAACATTTTTTTCTCTTAGTTTGGACTCCGGGGGATGCGCCAAAAATATATGTATTAAGGTTCGATTTTACAGGAATTTCAAGAGATTAAAAAATTTGAAATAAAAAAACGTGACAAATTAAATAATTAGTATATTAAGAATATTATTAGAAAAATAAGTCGTTATGCACAGTGTGCGTAAAGAGACCACTCTCTCAGAAGTAAACCCCCACGGGGCAGTGTGTGCAGTTCATCGTGGCGTGCTGAGGTACGGGAACACAATAGTAGAGGGTGATTCGACATTGGTCTTAGCGGAAGTTATACCTTTCTCAGTAGTTTAATTAGCTAAAACACCTTGCCGGAAACAACGAGGATTGTGGGTGCGAGACGAATTTTTTTCGGAATTTTTTCTAAGTCTGAAGTCACACCTCCTATTCCCGTTCATTTTCGCATTCTTGCAAACTGCATACATTGCCCGCTGTACTAAACAAATTGTTTTCTTTTTTTTTTCATAAAACTCAAATTAGCACGCCGTCTAAACATTTTCCAGACTAGTGGTCATACAAAAGTTTTTTTTGTTTAACCATTACCAATCATTTTCCGATTGAGCCCTCGACTATCTGACAAACCGTTTTTTGGAACCCCCTCCTGTTCAGTTTTGTGACTGCTTTCGCTAATACATCATTACAGTGAAAACGGATAGACATAGATCATAGAGTGATAACGGATAGATAGAGATAACGGAAAACCTTAAAGAAAGATATAGCAATATTTAGAATATTTTGATATTTCAATGAAAAATACTTATTATGGAACTGTGAACTGAACTGTAACCTTGTTTCGAAAAGTGATAGGAGCAAAAGAGCAAAAGACCTCCGAAGTTTTGAAGAACTAGTGCGTCAATAAAACAGCAATTCTGTTCTGAATAACGAATACTCAGTGTATTAAATGATTCATTGAAGATTGAGAAAGCACTAATTTTTGGAGTATAACCTCCTTTGGATAAAACTAATTCAATTTTGGCTTCTCTGAAGCAAAAAAAATTACAATAGGACAGGAGACGAAACGAAATTGTTACAGACGAAACCAAAAATCAAGTATTGCGTCGCTTATACTAGTATGTGTACAAAAGATGTATAAAGATTTAGTTGCACATACATTGATAAATAATAATCACTAGTCCTGGAGAGACAAGGTACGAGAATCTCATGCAGACAGGTTTTTTTATGCGGGGGATAAACACCTTGTAAAAAAAACCGCGTAAAAACGCGTAATTCGAAAATCTGCGTAAAAAACAGCGTTGATTAAAAAATTCGCGTAAAGTAAACCACAAAGAAAGCCCGAGACACTCTACACACTTAATTTATCTCGGCAAACTTCCAACAGCTGATTGAGCTCGGAGAAGTTTTCAACAAATGTCAGCAATATATTTCGACGAACACGACGAAGTTCTTGAAAATTCCACCGAAAACTTGTAGAACATTTTGCTGAATTTATCAGCTGTTGAGTTCTCGGCAATAAAATCTAAGTGTGTACGACCAGACCAGTATTCAAAATTGTCCTCTTTGACGGTCATTCCGAATCCTTCGGAGGGCTGAGGGTTTGATTTGAGTATTTTACTCAATAAACTTCTTTGGTTCTCTACCTGCGTTGAATCGAAATCCGCGTCATAGTTTTTGGATCAACGTGGTAACGCGCACAAAACCATGTTAATTGAAAAGTCCGCGTTTATTCGAAGATCCGCGTAAAAAACCTGATTGTACAAGCTAAAGTTGACCATAGCGGGGGCCTAGCGTGGTTGGGAACGTCTCCGCCAACCACGCTCGACACCTGGGTTCGAATCCCACCGTCGACATAGGTGTCGATGGTTGTGAGGTGGCGTGATCCACTCACAACCAACCCAACTGGTCTAGATTCAATCCTTGCCGACACCGGGAGATTTTCTGAAGCGAAAAATCTCTGGGATCACGCCTTCTCTGGGATCACGCCTTCCATCGCATGAGGGAGTAAAGCCGTTGGCGCCGGTCCGTGATTAAACGAGTCGTGAGTTAGGGTCCTGGGTGGAGTCGCCTCCCCGGGCGTCGGTGATTGGCACAACAACAGTGGCGGAACTAGACTTACGGAAAATAAGCGAGAATAAAAAAAATAAAAGCTAAAGTTTATTTCAGGCCGCTTCTGTCTTCTTATTTACTGCAGCGCCCCTAGTTGTCATCTCATAAAACTATTGACAGCGCTTTGATTCGGATCGGATGGTTTGTTTATGTTGAGGTAGTGAAAATTTTAAAAGGAAGGATCGCAAAAGTCCTGAAGTTTTCAAAATCGACTGTGAATACAGTACTCAAACGTTGCCGGGAGACCTTAACGTGGAGTCGGGCAAAACGTGTTAGGCGTGGAATGACTGAAATCGACGAGCAGAGGTGATTTGAGCATCCTATAATAATGCTGGGATCTCCGAGTGCGATTTTTTGGAAAAGTTCACAGAATTTTGTGGAAAAGAACCACAGCACAGTTCGGCGAATTTGTATCGGAGAAGGCATGCGGTCATTTCATGCCAACAAACACTTCAACAAGATGCCAAAACAAAACATAATTGCCAAAATTCTCACAAGGATAGGGATACCATCCGTCCTGATTTAGCAGGACATGTCCTGATTTTGAAGTCCTATTTGGGCGTCCTGATTTATTTTTTATATTTAAGCATTTGTCCTGGTTTTCTTGAGATATTTGACTTTGTTGTGTGGCAATAAGCAGATTTTTTTCAGAATTGCTCAATAAGTGCTTTCGATTTCAGGTCGCAACGCTCACTGCGATCGAAATTTTTCATTGGTTGAATCTCACTAGAGTAATAAAAAGAATCACTCACGCGTTGACCGTTATCATTAAGCAGCTGCATTTGTTAAGTTTAAGTTGAAACAGTTTTGGTGTGTTGAATTTTTAAAGAATATACTAATGCGTAATAATTCAAAGTGGTCCGATGAAAGTGTATCGTCAGAGATACACTCAGATTTTTACTAGGTATTTTTCTACACGGATTTTCGAGTTAACGGTTTTTTTCACGCGGATTTTTAAATCGAAGGATTTTCAAATTACGCGATTTTATACGCGGATTTCTTTATTAACGCGTTTTTCCACGAGGTATGTATCCCCGCGTAAAAAAATACTGAGATTTCTAACTTCGACCAGATGGTATCCCTACACAAGGAAGCTGTATAATCAAGAAAAATTTGCCCGTAAATTGATGATTCGGTAAGGGACCTGTATTTGTGAAGAGAGAACAAACTCTTCATCACTGGGGAAACAAAAGTTTGCAAAGAGAAGTGTCTTTAGAAGAGGATTCTGCCATTCATTCGATCACCCAAAGGGCTGGTGAAGTTCTAGCCTGACTTTGCAAGCTGCCTTTACAACAAAGATGTCTTCGAATGATGATATAGATTTCATAGACCACTCGGTTTAAAAAAACAAATAAACCGGCCTACACACCTTCCCCATTTCACTTCTTCCGTAACCCGTCTCAAAGATTTGGGCCGAAAGATAGACCCACTAACCACTGCACAATTTAAAAAAAGAGAAACAAATCTTTTTGTACATACATGGTAATTGGTTTCTCGTTAGAAGTATTTCAGGGGCTGATAAAGAGCTACATTTGATGAGAAAACTCTTCTATGCACATGTCCTAACATTAATCTACCCGGAGTTATTCGACTTTAAAATTTCTTGGACACTCTTCCTAAAATGGCTCTAACTTTTAATGTATACCACTAAAAGCAATTCTTTTGGGTTCTTTTGAAAGCCATTTTCTTGGACATTAACTTATAATTCTATTGTCATGTTAATACAGGTCCCTCACCCAACATGCTGTCCTAAAATTGTAATTTCTCGAAAACTAAAGCAAAAAGAGAGTTGGTGTCAAAAAGAAACTTTAAAACGGTTTAAAATATTCAATTTAAGATAAAATACATTACTGTCAACCATGATTTCTGTGACAAAACAACAAAACAAACATTGACCGATTAAACTGGTGAAAACTGCTGCCCTAAAGCTCGAAATAGCTGCCCTAGAAAGGTTATAGCTTTTTAACCATTCCTGTGAAATTTGATGCCCCTAGCCAGTGTAGAAATGCGTCAACCCTACGTGAGAGCGTCGCATAGTAATTGCTCACCAGGTTCGTCGCTTCAACGTTATGTTTACGAAAAAACTTATTTGAGTCTCTGGAATGGCTAAAAACCTAAAATCTAGTTTGAGCTTTAAAGCCGCAACTATGTTGACCAGTGTTATCAAACGCAAATTAAAAAGCAGGCTTGGTATTCTGCTCAATATGTGAGAACAACAGAGTAAATATTCACCGCTCATGTCTTGTCCAGCATCCAGCATTCGAAGAACAAACATGAGTGACGGGCGACTGGATTTTTTTTCTCAGTTTCGAGATGCAAAGTAAACAACGCAGTCTACTTTTTTGCCGAGATGTTACCCTCATTTGATATTTGCTTAAGAGACACACAATGAAAGTCCTGCAGTGAGCTCTGTTGTGTTTCTTTTTTGTATGTAATGGCCTTTTGTGTGAGAAAGCTCACACCTTTTCATTATTACTCTTGAAAGTTAATTCAGATTCCAACGCGGTGTTTTTGCATGCTCCTATGATATACACGAATCGCTGCTCTCTTCAAGCAAGTGCGTCGTTTTGCCCCCCAGTGTGAGAGCAGTTGTTTTCGAAGTGAAATTTCACTTCTGATTCTCTGAAAAGAAACAACAAGCCTGGATGTTGTCAAGTGGTGTAAGGGAATTTCATAGACCTCTCGGTTCACAAAAATCGGCCCATCTCGAAGAATCGGAGCGAAGGATAGATTTTTTAGCAACTTCACGGAAACTATATGCGTGGATACAATACAAAAAAAGAAAAAAAAGAAAAAAAAATAAGTTTTGTTTATTCAATAAATTCGATTTTGGTGGAATACCGACAGAGGGAAGACTTCGATTCTTTTCTTCCCTGCACTCACAGGGATTTGAATTTGCCCCTGACGAAAATTAGACTTCGCAATATCAATCCACTAAATTGTGTGGATTTCTACACTGGTAAACACAGGTCTAGGGCGAAGCTCAAACTGGAAAATATTAAAGATTGTAACTTTTAAACCATTCGTGAGAATTTTGGTGCCCCTAGTAGAGGTAACTGAAATGAGTTTTAAGCCAACGGAGAAAAGACGAACCCGGCTAGCGATTACTCTGCCGCACTTTGATGCACTTCTCTATAAAAATTATCAACTGGATAATTTCGTTCGTTAGCAAGAAAAACAAAGTATAGGCACAGACTTAACAATTTATTAATGTTCATATAGCTTTTTGGGTAGATTTACTGCTTAAACTGTTGCTCACTAACACCCAACGTGTATCGATGACAGTGAAAGAAATCGTTAGAAGAAACAGGGAAAGTGATTGAGGATGACGAAAGAGGTTGTAAATGTATCAATTTCGGCTGAAGTAAAACATGCAGTCAACAAGCCTGCAGGACGACATTCTTCCTTATCAAAAGCAATCATGTGCCTTGCAGACCTAAACTGACACCGTCTCAATTGTGATGCTCTTAAAATTTTCCACATCTCTGTATGCGAAGTTTTTTTCGACATTCCGTTTCCAAGTTTACGTCGAATTTTACGAATTCAACTTGCAGAATGTATACAAGCTTCAAAGCAGAGTACGATTCAGTTTCAAGAAATTAACAAGTGCACAAACTTTTAAACATGTACTGGGAATGTAGGTTGAGTGGCATCCTGACAGAGGCTGTCAACATCGTGGCAGACTCTGTTGACAGCGATACAAACGTTGCTAGTGTTGGGAACGACTAGATAATGGCAACCAAAGACCCAATAACGTGGAGACAATAATTAGATGTCGATCTGCTACCGAAAATGTAAGGTGAGTAACCTCTTGTATTCCGTCTATTTTTTTTACAACGTAGACTTGATGCCATTTTCGAATTAAAGCCCTGAAAATAACGAATCGCTAAATCAATAACTGTATTAAAATATTGCATCTCAGGCACACAAAAAATCCACTAGAAGAAAAAATCACGTTTCATTGAAAATTCGCAAGTGCAAAAAACTAAAATGTGTTCCTTAAATATGTAAGACAAACAAAACAGATTCAATCTTATCTTCGATAATTGAAGCTCGAACTGCCCAAGGACGCCGAGTTTGTATAACAAACTGAACGTTCTTTCGGCCGTTGCTTTGAGGACGTGATCAGCTGCTGCAGAAATGTTACCAGGAAAACTTCTAACAAGGTGAAACCTTTGAAAAACTGTCAATTTGTTCTTTCGGTGTTACGCGAGCTTGCAATGTTCCCGTAAAGAGACCTTAAATGTGCCCGCCACAAAGTGCACCGCGGCCACAGTACCGGATTCCGGGACTCGAGGCCAGGGCAGCAAGACACACCACGTTCACACATGTATCTTTTTCCCAGACAAGGCCGGTGAATAAAAAAGTCACAGCCATGCTGCCGCCAAAATGGCCATTTACTATTCCGCTCTCGCGCCAGTCACCTTTGCGAGCTCCCTCTGCGCCGTAGGCAGACACATAAAATAGCGCAAATGGAAAATGTGAACTGAAAGAACAGCGCGCTCTCGAAGCGCCCGGCCGCCCACTCCCGGAGTTCGCTAGGCGCTCGGGCAGCCTGTTGATGTTATGCGCTGATGACGATTGTTTAGGTGTTTCAAAGTTTCCCGTCCGCCGTTGGCTGTAGGTGTGAGGTGTGGGCCAACAGCAACACAGAGCTGCGGATTTCCACACTCACGTGATATGAATGCTGATGGAGAAAATACACGATCGTCCGACCGTCGTCCTCCGCTTACTGGCCCGTGTGTAGCGGGTGCAATAGAACCCCGTCCCAGCGCACTCATAAACAGTGGTCCACAGCAGATGAAAGATGCTGGAGGTACAATCCTTGGCATCACCAACTTCGAGCAGGGATGGAAAATAGCTACAGGACTGGGTGTTTGCTTGTTTCAGCGACCAGAGGAACGCGTCGACAATGTTTACGACGATGGCTTAGAGCGGAATTTGCGCACTTTATTTCCCCATTCGCTGAATGTATGAACATGTATAAGTTGTTAGTCATATTTGTCGTTAGTATTCTTTACTTCCTAGCAGTGCAGTAAAATACATTTTTCTTTCTGTAAGACGGAATAACTAGACAGGTCGTAGGCTACCTGCAGGTATTATGAGAATTGAGCATGCCGGAAGCTCGGTAAAATACTGAATATTCTCTTGCTAAGCCAAAAACACAATTGTGAATCGGGAAATTCGCTTTCTGTAGCGCCCACTTATTTTCTGACATCTGCTAAAGTGGCACTAAAACTTGTGACAGCGCAACGTCGCGGCACGGGGGAGTAGTGAAAGTCATTTGAGGGTCACTCATCTGCCAACCAACACCCGGTTGCTACTCCAAATGATTTCTACCTTAAAGATCAGCCCGGCTTACTTGAAGACGGCACACAACGGTTGCCTTCGTCGTTGTCGTCGTTTAGAGTTGATGAAAAACCGTAACTCACTTCAATCGTCTACGCTGAAAATAGATCTCACTTTTCCGGTGCGTTGTATTCGACGACTCACAAGTCAGTTGTCTTATTTCGATGTGCCAGTCAAAAGTATTTTCTTTTCACAATGCTTTGATCCGTAGGAAACCTTATCCTTTAATTTTTTTTCATTGAACCTACTTTTCCAGTTTGCCTTGCTGAAATTAATACCTAGCTCTTCATTCTAATTATAAACTGCTCCGAATGCATCGATTCTAGCTGGACAGACTTAATTCTAGTTAAAAACTGTGAGGAAATACTCATCGAATATCTCGATATGAAGCTAGTAGAATTTCATACAGGGTAAAAATTTCTAGGGTCAACGAAGAATTGTCATGTTCGTAAGCTGATGGCTCAAAATTAAAATAGACATTTTTTTTTCGGGTAAAACTATGAAGAAATTAAAACTGATTGAGAACGAGAAAAAAAACGAGAATAAACACCCGTAAAGCAAAAGTTCAAGAGGGTCGAAAGTAAAACAAAACAAAGCCAACAGATAGCGTGTGTACGTTTAATTCTTCCCCGATTTCTTTGCCTGACATCTCTTTCTTTCCTGTTTGTTCGGTGGTAGTTCGAAATATGCTCTACAACTTGCAACTGTGCTGTAGTGGAAAGTGGTAAACTTACCCGAACTGGCTCGGTAGCATGGGATATCCTGTCCTTAGGCCTGCCGCTGTGAAGGGGAATCCTGAAACAAAAAGGTGGGAGAGAGAAAAAATTTGTTAGTTAAATGGTGAAGTTTGGGGGAAGAGGAAAAGCATACAGTTCGAACCTGGCCCGAATGAAAAACAAAAAAAAAACAAGAGTAAGCATAAACAGGCACGTAACCTAGTGTGGGAACGAAATGATAGCGGCAACGATAGTGGTATCGCTTAGAACGGGATCACCGGGAAGAACCGGGGTCTGTCGTACGGCAACGCAGACAGGAACTGGCAGTTTGTCATGTTTCGCCGTGAAGGAAAAATGGAGTTTATGACACTTTGATAAGAGCCAGCAGCGAAGCCGACGTCGGTGACGTTTCCTTCCGAAGGGAAAGAATAAACGTCCGGAAGCGGCCATGAGGGTTTAATTTATGTTGTACATTTTTGATTACCGATACTGTGTCTGTTTTGGTGGAGAAAAGTGATTACATAGGTTAATGAGTATAACGGTGAGAACAGACGAATAGGACCTATAAAAATCCAGCAGCAAAATTTAACGACGGTTATGTGTTAGAAATTCAAGCCAAATTTCGTTTCAGAAAGGTTTACTGTTAATTTATATCAAAAATAGAAACGCATTAAACAGCATAAAAAACGATCTGATAACGGCATTTGTAATGATACAAGAAGCTCATGGAGTTTTATGCCGTAAATACGACAAATAAATATCATGCTGATTTTATGTTGATTTATCAAACGGTTCTATATAAAACCGGTATAAATGTTTTTTTAACCGGAAACTTTTCTCATTTATTGTAGAACTATAAACGGTCTTGAATTCCTCGTCAAATTCAACTTGAACACAGTATAGCACGGTAACTGTCGTTATAAACCCTTATAAATTAAATTAAAAGATAAACAGATGTGAGATTGTTATTTTGACAGTGATTCAACTTCTTTTACGGCAATTTATGTATTTAGGGGGATTAGGGACATGATGAGCACCCTAACCTGATTGTTGATTTGAGGATCAAATAGAAGAGATATTCTAAGGTACCCTCACTGTAAAACTTGATTATACTATTGAAGAATAAACGCACAACTTTAACAAAAATGTAAAATAAAAAAAAGAATTATGGTTAAAAATACAATTTTAATTCAAGCACCAATTAACCATTCGTTCGGGCACTAGGAGAACTCCCTGGAGTATGATGAGAACTCTTATAAACACATACTTTAGTATATTCAAGTACAAGTACTTTGGTGTATTCAAGTGCAACAAGCACACACTCTCTCACACATACACACAAACACTCACAAAAACACACACACACAAACACACTCACACACACAAACACACACTCACACACACACACACAAACACACAAACAGGCACAAAAATGAATCCTCAATTTCCCAATTTCAGATTTTTTTGAAAAATTTCAGGGTTCCAAACATGAATTATATTTTTTTCATTCAATTTATATTTTTGACATTCAATCGTCTAAAGTGGGTACCGTATATTGAGCCATATAAGATTGAATACGTTTCTCCTTTTTTCTGCTTTAGAACGAGAGACATATGCTACGTTTCTCAAGTCTTCTGCACACACGCTTTCGAGATACGCTTTTTTCTTCATGCACTCGCCAGAGCAGCAGCTAACGTGCACCGGCACGCAAAAACTCTTTTGGGTCGCTGAGTACCGTAAAAGAGTACGCGAGTTCCTGCTTGCGAGTAGAAGTACTCGACTAAAATTGCTTGACTTGGAATGCTTAAAATAATATGCTCGAAAACAAAAATGCTTTCTTCATCTACCCGGTTTTGCTTCGTGACAGCCGAGAGTGTGGCGAAGAACCTATAAACTATCACATACAGGAATGTGTGGGGTATCGTTCTGCTGTGTAAGTTTTTACAGCAATCTAATGCAAAACCAGCCGAAGCGAACAACTTCCGGAGTAGTCCGATGCCCTATTCGAGATAATGTTTGCAATCATCAAAGCAATCATCGCAATGCATCCTGAAACAATTGAAGCATTCCATGGAAAATGGGTAAAAAAAAATATTTTTGGCATGTCATTTCCGATTTCGCTGAAACTTTCCACAGTTGTTCCTTTTTGTTGAAGAGGTCATTTTAAAAAACCAGTTCTTCATGTAGACTCGCGACTGCTGTTTCAAAAGGGACTGATGGATAAAATTTTCTATATCAAAAAAACGACTTGTTTGATTAAAATGGTGTCTTCAGCAAAGTTGTAGGTAATAAGATTGCGCTTCTAGAATAAATATATACACTGTAAATTTTTTTTGTGTCAAATTTTCCCAATTGTAACAAAATATTAAATATCTTAGAATCAACCTTTTGATTATTTATTTTTTCACACGTTGAAGATGACAATATGTACTACCATCTGCCAAAATTTGGTGATGGTAAAATGAAAAACAAAGCTAGTAAGTAAGTTATGAACGTTAGAGTATTTTGGCATTTTTTCTCTGAACTTTTTTTTTTTGAGTGTTTTCCTCTAGTTACACATTACAATGCTGTTTATGAGCGAGACCAACATTTATTCTGGCCAAAACACATTCCTTCTACCGGTTTTGTAGAAACCGAATCAAAACTTTCTTCAAACGTTTGTTCTGGCACACATGTTTGATAGCCAAAACACTGGCCATTGAAACCGTAAACTGTTTGCCGAGATTTTCCTTCAGTTCAGTTGAAACCGTACAATGCACTAGCGCTATCTTTCGTGTTACAACGCCATTTAACACAAAACTAAGCATACATAAGCAAAGGAAAAAAAGGAATCAACAGGAGAGAGGACGAGAAAGAGAGAAAAAGAGAAAGAAAGAAAGAGAGAGAGATAGAGAGAGAGCGAGAGAGAGAGCGAGAGAGAGAGAGAGAGAGAGAGAGAGAGAGAGAGAGAGAGAGAGAGAGAGAGAGAGAGAGAGAGAGAGAGAGAGGAAAATGTTCTAGTCGATACCGACGCGAAAACATAAACGACACCGAGAGAGAAAAAAAAGTGATGTGAGAAAAGCAAGATTGAAACGTTTTAAAGGTTTCACGGTGAAACCAAACGTACAAAATGATTAAATTAGGTGCTCTGATGCTGATTTAGCAGTTTCACAATGAATAATTGCAGGTAAGTTGAAAAATTAATGATGTTATATGAGGCATTCCCGAAATGCGGTAGTATGCAAGAATAGGCCATCGGTCCTCCCATGCTTGGATTCTGTCCCGATTCACGTTAATAAAGATAAAAGATATTTCCACTGCAGTCACACTCACAAACGTGCGCCGTCGTCTAATGTTGTTTTTGTTTTTTTTTTCAAGCTGTGAATCGTCGCGTTCATTGCCCATTTTATGCCACTTTTTGTCGATAACAATAGTCAACGCAGCAGGTGTGGCCCTAAAGCTCAAATTAGTAAAAAAAAGAGAATCACGAGAATTTTGGTGCTCCTAGCCACCAACATTTTTTCGGAGATTTAAATGAGTTTTATTGTACACAAAAGTTTGAAGCGACGAACTCGACGAGCAATTACCATGCGATACTTTGACTAAAGTTGACGCGTTCCACAGAAATGGTTTTCACTTTTGTAGACCAGTGTAATGTTTGTGGTTGACAGCGGGCTTTGGTAAAGGAGTAGATGTGTGAAGATTCCTAAAAAATATTGGAATGTTTTACATGTGGTTTCGAGCAAATTGTGGGTCATTCTTAGACTAGGAGTCAATTGTATAATGGCTTTATTGCTTTTTGGCCAATTTTTTTCGAGATCACACCAGATCTCGCCGTTTAATGCAATTTTAGGTCATTTGCCGGTCGAGAAAAAATTTTTGATTGTGCTTCAATTTTTCACAAGTAATTTTTTGGTTAATAAACAAAATGTACACGAACGGATCTTCAAATTCGATGATAAAATTTATGCCATACCGTCATTGCCACCCTAATGCAGAGTATACTCGGTTTCTAAAAAGCAAAGACTACATTCTAACATTTCATCCATATCGTTGATTTCGTGCAGCACTGAAGCCGCTGGAAGATCATAGTTTCGAGAGAAACATGTTTGAAAATTTAGCGTACAAAATTACCTTTTTCATTTCCACGAAAGTCTCAAGACTTCCTTTTCTCATCCAATCTGTTTGGGTCTGTCATGATGAGCAAGCTATACAAGAAAAAATATGCCCACCTGACTGTAAGGATATAGCCGGCACCGTTGTCGGTCTATAAAAAATTGGGTCATTGAACGATGCACGGTGAGGAGGATTACTCCCTGTCGTTTTTTTTTTGACGTAGAATTACGTCTTACGGCAACATATACAGGGGACCAGTTTCATTACAGGGATCCAATTTCAAAAACCAAAACCATCGATAGCGTCACAAAAATTGTCCATTTTCAACCGTTTTAAGCTCAGTCAGTTTCCAACCGATTTTCGTCATTTTTGCAGTAATCGATTGGAAAATCAACCAAGCACCCGTCCAAATGCAGAAAATTGTAATCTGATTGTTCGAACGATTGTACTATTGAAAATTGTCAAGCCTTGTCGAAACGCAAATGTCGACCTCTGATTGGTCGCACAATGCTTCCTTCCCTAACAAGGTCGACAGAATATACCTAGTTGACTAAGAATGAGCGCTTTGTGTTTTATGTATAATTCATTCCATGATTGTGCCGATACCACACGGACGTTGGTTGCTGATCGTGAAGAAGAAAGAAAAGCCGGGTTTCAATTTCTGGCTGATCGCGCTGGGCGCGTTGATACTTAAGTTGATACGTGCGTAAAAAATCTTTGTCAGAGCGGATATCGCGCGCTATCTGGACCATGAAGCGTTTATGCGATAATTGAATGAAATTTGCAACTGCAGCAACCAGTCTTTTTCAAGGCTGCTAAATATATTTGGAAGAGCATAATGAATGGTTGTTACTAAATTGCAACTTTGATTGCAGTTTTAAGCTGCTGCAATTGCGCAGCAATGTGATGTATATTACGATTCATTAACACTGTGCATCACAAGCGGTATATGCGAAACAAATCCGTAAATGTCAATTTACTAAGTTTTCATCATTACAAACCAGTCACTTCTCACAGCATCTCGATCATACTCATGGTTCATAACAATTTACAGAAGGGGCATCTTTGCCGATTGAGGATTCCGGCCTTTCTCTGGTTAAACTCCGTCTTCTTACAGCATCATGAAATACAAACAAACGATACCTTCGGAAAATTAAAATTCTTTCTGCTTTGTTTATTTTAACCCTCTAGTGCCCAATGCCGTCATTTGGCGGGCTTCAGTCGAAGTTCTGAGAAGCTTCAATAAATACTTAAAAAGTGTTTATAATGGTTTATAGTAATTTTATCGAAGTCCGTTTAAAAATTAATTTGGGCACTAGAGGGTTAAACATTTAACAAGGCTGAAATTATTAACTGTTACTGCACAGTTCAATTGTCTGGTAAATACAACTAATATCAAACATTTATGAATTGATTATACGATTTTTTTTATGTTTCTTTCAACAGAGTCGACTTGAGCGCATCGATTAGTGCGTTTTCGACGTAAAATTATGTCTTACGGCAACATATATAGGGGTACAAATTGTAAAACCGAAAGCATCGAGAGCGTCACGAATATTGCCCACTTTCAAAATTTCTGAACTCAGCTAGTTTTCAACGGATTCCGTTTATTTTTAAAGCAAAAATAATAAACGAAACAAATACGGAAAAATATATCGCTTCACACCATTAAAATGATTAACCCTAATCGAGTGTATTTCCAAAGCTATTGCAAAAAATTATTGACATAAGACAGACTGTCGAATTTCTACGTTAACCTTGCGGTCGTTTCGTATAAACAACCTCTTCCACTTTTTTCAGCTTATCTATTGTGCATCTTCAGTGGCTCAGGCCCATCATGGAGTAGAAACCATCGATATGTACAGTCAGAACTAAGCTAAGCTAAGCTAGGCTTTAAAAAACTCTTTGAAAAATTAACAAAACTGATCCAAAATTTACAAAGGTCAAACAACTTTTTAATAGCTAGGAATTGTTACCAGAACGGAGGATCTTTATGATAAAAAAAATCACAAGGGTTGTATGCAAAGCCACGACCGCAAGGTTGACATGATAGAACTACATAAGGTTGTTTGTTGCATTACTTGTATTGAATATGTTTGAAAATTTGTGCAAAGTGCATATACATCACTGAACAGGAATAAAACAAACACTATACTCAAAACACGGCGTTTAGAGGAAGTGCAGGCTAATGTATCTACTATTGATGCTGCACAAAGGCATTCCGAATTACTAGGTCTATAATTTAGTTGACCGTGTTTGGGAAAGCAACCATATAACGGCCAATCAGATCAATCGAAATTTGCGTTCCAACAATTGACGATTTCCAATAATATAGTTGCTTGTCATATTATGCAGATAATAAAAGCTGTTCGGGTGATACTGCTTATAACTTAAGAGAAAGATAATTCAGTACGTTCTGAGACATGTAGATGAAGTTAAATTTATAACTGTTCCAACCTTTGAAGGTGTAAATTAATTTCAGAGAAAATAATAACTCTTCTATTAGGTATTTATTTCATCCTGAAAAAGGATAATTTTCTGTTTGATTCAATATCGGATAAGATGCCACACATTAACACACATCTTCTGCATTAACACAGACAATGCGAATATTTTATTCCTTGTGATAGATAACACAGTGAAAAGCTGTTACACTCAAAACTAGACTCATGTATTCGAACGCCAGCTTCCCAAAACGTTGATGTGTTGTCAAAATGAGGCAACTTTTCATTAAATGCATTAACTAGTGCCTGCTATTGCAGAGACAGCAGCAAAGTGCCCCACTGAAAGAGCTGGCCCAGCTGCTATCGATTCTGATACCCTCTGCAACTGTTGCGCTATCCGTTGCCATGCCACAGTTGTGGCCGCTATACGCTGCCATTGGTATCCGCTGCACTGCTACTGCTGCTGTTAAGGGAGGACTGTTGTAGTCGCTGTCTAGAACTAATATGAGCGTTTTCGGCTGAAATAGGTTCTTATATAAGCTAAATAGCACATTTAAAATTGCAAGGTCTATGATTCTGTCGATCATGCTTGGGAGGCAATCATATAACGACCAATCAGAGGTCGAATTTTTTGTCTCTGGGAAGAACCTTAGAAGATTTTCCAATCTATTGCTGCAAGAACTTACGAAATCCATCAAAAACTAACTGATTTATTAGTATTTGAAATTGGACATGTTTCTCACTTTTCCCGGTTTTAGATTTTCATTTTACATCTCTATGTAGCCGATTATGTAGCCGAACTTCCTGAAAGACGTAGTTCTACGTCAAAAAACATTAGTCTAATCACCCCCACAAATCTGAAATTATATTTGATTTTTTTTTTGCAAAATGGTATTAGAGCGGAATTGACCTTAAGGTTTAATTTTTGTTGCTTTAAGTGTCGCCACGTAATCAAAAGCATCGCACAGGCTCAAACTTTAACATATGATGCAAATGTATCGTAACTGGTGTGATGAAAATATGAAGAGGAATGTTAAACCCTGTATCCGTATTCCGTGCATACAATTTCCTCGCAACAATTCACTTTGACGGAGGTATTGCATTTATGCAGAAGTAAGTAATATCACTGCTGGCTGATATGCTTTGATGTGCTTCAGGAATGATGAGAGGATTTCAATGGATGAAGTAATATTAAGAAGCCCTGGTCATGTTTAACAAAACTGCTACTATCGTAACACTGACTGTTTATTTGACGTTGGAATATGTCTAATTCAGGTAGTCGCTTCAAACAGTCCAAGTTAGGTACAGTTGATGAAGAAATTTGACAATTGTTAGGTTTGTATAGTGTCAATTCAATTTCACGTTAAATTAAACTTATCATCGCGGACTACTTCAAGCACCTGACCATCAATTTCAAACCTTATTATTGACATTAGCTATGCGACGTAATTGCACCCCAACATGCGAGTACCACTATCGATTGATTTTGACCAACAGCGTCTTCGCAGCGGATTTGACCAAAGCTCCCTTCATAATTCTCAGCCAGTGTCGTTCTGTCGGCATACGAGGGCCGAACATTACTACTGTGCAGATCCATCCCACCATCAACATCAGCAGATAATCGAAAAACAACAACTTTTCCAGCAGCGTAGCTCATTTTCCGTGCGGTCTGTAATTGCAGCCGGGTATTTATTTTTTCGATCGTCGTCCATCGTTTGGGTTACTCGCGTTCGTTGAGTTATCTACTCACGCTCCGTATGCCGCTTTTCCATTTTCTGCCTTTGCCCCAATTGGGTGGTTTGCGGGGAAAAGGTGCGGTAAGTAAGAAGTGGGGCGGGCTTTCATGAAAAGCGAAACGTATTCTGGTTTTATTTACATATTTCCATCAGCTGGCACCTCTCCTCAAACACCATCCATCACGTCATCACACGCAGACGAGGTGGGAGATGGAGGAAGAAAAAAATAAAAATGTTGGAAAATTGTTTCCTTTTTATTTCGACTTCCCCAGTCGGCAATATTTCCATTTGGCCGAACTGGTGATTGAATGAGAAGATAGCGCCGTTGTTCACCTGTTGTTCCGGTCGGCCCTGGATGGATTCTCTGCTGGATGCCTTGCTAAATAAGATTAAAAGTTAATCGGGAACGCCCAAGCCACAGTTTACCGGTACTTTGCCGTGTTTATTGTATTTTAAATAACTTTTAAGTTTTGCACAATAATCCAATTACGGCACGGACCGATGCAAACACCGACCGGGGGAACGTCGGGAGCCTTTCGAGAAAACTGTCAGGATTATAATCTTGTCCGTTTTCGGGTATGGCATTTTTTCTAGTATGAGAAACGGCTGTCTAGACGAACGAAGCTGCTGAATAAACTCTTTCGTTTTGACCTATCTGCCGAAGTCGAGGTGCAAACATATTTCAGGTGTACTTCGGTTCCTTAATTTATAAAAGTGCGCATCGTGCTGTTCCGGAAAAGCGATTTTCATTATTATGAAAGCTCCCGTACGTGTGGGCACTCGGTGGGGCAATCACTGTGGGTGGTGATAATTTACAGCCGCTCTCATTTTACTCATACTGAATGTATTCTTATTTGGAGAGAAAAATAAATATTATTGCAAGTCACACAAGAAACGCTAACCCCGATGTTGTTTCATTAGTTTAATGAAGTTTACTGGAAATTGAAAATGTTTCTGGTTTATCCAGCTAGAATGTACATTGTAACGATTTGGAACAGAATTATCGCAAAGGTCTACTAATTGGATAAAATAAATAGTTTCAGTTACTGTTCAAATGGCAGAATCGTAAATTGAAGCGAAAAAGAGTAAACAAATCATCAAGAGAAATTGGTTTCAATTGCCATTTATGGATTTTTATCGCCAACCCGTCTGAGCCCAGCTAAATTCTGTTGTGTACCACACCAAGTACACACGTACATACCCATATGCCCAAACCTGGCAAGCGAAAACTTTAGTGCCAAGCAACACAGCGCCAGCAACGTCGCCGTCATCCACGGGGCTTCTCCCGCGGAGGGCACTACCTCCGACGGCTAACGCACTGGTTCCAGCCGGTACGTAGAGACTGCCAGCGAATTGATGGTATGTATGTAAATAGACGATGAAAAAAAAACACTTTTTATTGCCATAAACTTCAGCAACATGTGTATTTTTGTTCCTTTTTTCATTCCATCCCATACCTCATACCGCATATCCGTACTCTATTGAACGAGGAAGTGTAAAATAAATTTCTAACATATGATTTGGCGTTCGAATTCAAGCTGTGAAGGCAATTTTCCTCGGGCGGCCAGATGTTGGTGGTTCCCGAGAAAGACCGAAAAATCGAACAGAAAACCCAGCCGGAGATTTGGTTAGCTTCGTCCGGGACAGTTTGGCGTTTGAATGTCAACTCATTTCGAGCTGCCGTGCCATTGCTACCGGCGGGCGATAGTTGCAAAGAGTAAGCATTTTTCTGCATTTCGATCGTGATTATTTCCGCTTGGGTGCACTAATTAAAATGAATTTCTCTCCCCCCGAGAGTTGTTGCAGCTCGTACGACCAACGCGACGAATCTATAAATAAAATCTGGTTCATTTGGATCTTGGCAAAGATCGAGCGTAACGACCGCAGTGACGATCATCGCGTCAGATTGGTTTCTGCAACAAAATGTCTTCTTACGGACGAAACGCTCGCAGAGAGCGAGAATGTCGAAGGAATAAAAACTTTATCGTGGTAATTATGTTTCGAACAGTGCCTTTGGCGTAGTTTGTCATGCTGCATCGCTCCAATTAGTTGGATTATTCAAAATGAGTGGTAAGCATTGGAGATAAAATTAATCTTAACGCAGTGTTTTATGACAAACACAAAAATCAGAGGACAAACTGAGGGTTGTGGCTTCAAGAGCAATCATTTTGAAACGGTGGTGGGCTGAGCTACCAGATTGTCTCTTTTAAATGATTTACTGGTGCGGTATTGTGAAATTGGCTAATAGTCTATCAATGTATTTACCTATCTAAATTCCCCTGAATGATGTCTTTTATCATCACTAGGTAACTTAACCTTAGAATTATTTTACAAATTGTACAAGAATGCTATTTGAAAGAAGTGGAAGGAAAAAAACTAGTGTTTTGAGAAGGATGCGATTCCGCAACAAATGTTTTTATGGAATTTACGAATTCAATGCAAGAAAGATTAAAAATCAGTTGAGAATTACTCCTAAAATGGAGGGATCACAGTTTTATTCCAGTAGGACGTTGCCGTATTGTAAATAACAAAAAATCAATCCATCTTTTCAGGATGCATTTTACCAAATCAAACATCCTAATTCACCTTCCCAATTTACCCCAAGCTTTCGCGACTTACCGGGTGTGATGTTGCCTCGTGGTTTCGCGCCCAGTATGGCCAAATTGACGTTCGCTTTCCGGCCGTCGATGATCGGATTTGGTTCTTTGCACGCCCGCTCGGCACTCATTCTGTCTCCCATGATGACCTTTTGTTTCGGGAACAAACGAGAAAAGAAAAATAAAGTGAAGTGAGTACAAAATTAGAACCAGCCCCTCTGTCAATCAGTGTTCAGTGGAACAAAACCTGGCGTTTCAAAAACAAACTAGACGAAAAAAAAAAACGAACACAAAACATCAAAAAACTGAAAGGTGAAACTTACGAATCCGTAACCCCGGCTTTTGTTCGTCGTTCGGTCCGTTATCACGACGGCTTCCTCGATGTCGCCGTACACGGAAAAGTGTTCCCGCAGGCTTTTGTCCGTAGTGTGATACGGCAGGCCGCCGACGAATAGTTTCGTCCAGGTTGTGTCCTTCTGCTGAACACCAGTCGTGGCCGTCGCTGCCGACGGTACGAGCGCGAGCGCATCGGCCGCGTCCTGAGACACTTGCATTAACATTTTTTTTCTTGGTTGCTTCTGTTTGACTTGCGCTACTTCACCGCGCGGTTGTTTTGCTATTTGTGTTTAATTGCCCTACGGGTACTTTGTTAAAGTTTTTTTTTCTTTGCTTGATTTTCCTTTTCTGCGACTACTAATTTTTCGCTGACAGTTGGCAGTTGTTGGTCGAAATTCTCGCTGCACCGCTTGGCAGCACTCAAAAAGCGATGCGCACAAAACAATTTTTCTTTATTAACACAAAATGAACAAAAATCACAGATTGAATTTCTTTCTTTGGCTTTGCATTTGGGACTTGAACTGCGTTTCTCACTCACTGGGGAGGGTTATTGATGGTTGGTTTGAATTAGTTTTTTTTTCAAGTGATTGTAGGTGTGTTTACTGTTGATATTTTATTGTGTACTTTGGTTAATAAAACACATTTGATGAGATCCGTTTAAATTGCACTGGCTGAAATGAGAAGAAGAGAAAAAGAAAACACGTTAGTTTCTGACGTACATTTTGTGGAGCTCATCAAACAGTAATTATAGGCAAATACTGGCTTATTGTAACTGCTCGCTTTTCGACACAATGCTGGGTTGTCTATATATTTGGTCAACATGTTCCAGTTAAATCGACAAAACCATCCAAACCTCAACTCCCAATAGAAAAAATCACTCAGACCAAGCCGGTCTGTTCCGGTACCGCGTTAGCAGAGGGAAGCAATAACTGATAAACTCATTCATGTGTGACCCCGGCAATAAGAATAGCTGGGGTGAGGGATTGCACCCAATTTTCGTTTGCCGATAGAATAGGTATTGCGCGTTGCAAGCCAGTCGGAACCAGAATCAACAAAACCAAACAACAGAAAACAGAGAAAAAAAAATACATCCTCTTCAGGTAAAGAGCCGGCTCACTTCTGTGCTGGCCAAGTACATAAATTATAACGAGACGCAAGCAGCCTGCCTGCAACGAATGGACGATTGTGAATGGGACTAATGAAAAGTACAAGCCGGGAATATGGTATGGGGAAAGAAAAATATAGTGCAAGTACTAGTACCTACGGTTCCCTTCCAACGTAGCATAGAGCAAATACTCGAAAGTGGTATATTCTTCTGCGCGCCCTATAGAGAGGCATGTATTGGCTAGGCTGGAAAATGTACCGCTGGGAATAGCTGGCAGGAAAAGCTGCTGACAGTCCGTCCAGTTCAAACCAAAATATAGTGCAGGACCCACTCCAGGATACTTCCGATGGCGAACAATGGGTTCAGGTTGTGTAAATTTTGGGTCAAAAATTGATTCGAACAGCACAACGACAACACGTTTATGATAACTTCGTGATTATATTGTGAAGAACATCACTCATCGTATGATCAAATTGAATCTGAGCATAGTAACAGCTTTAACTTATTGAGAGCCTCCAGTATCAGTACAAAGTTGCAAAGCTTTTTTTTGACGTCATAATTTTCAACAGATTTACCAACATAAGCATGACAAAGATAAAAAAATTTGCGAAGGTCACTGGCATTATCTCTTGTAGTATTATTCGATAAAAATTTGTATAACACATGCTCTTCCAAAAAAAAGGCTTCAAAAGCGCCTAATAATACCGAGTTGATTCGGGATATTTAAGTTTTTTTTTCGCGAGATGCTCACCTTTGTTCAGTTAATACTAATACTAAATACTAATAAAACCGCTAGAGGCATATAACGTAGGGATACCATCTGGTCAGAGGTACAAATCAGGACATCTAATTTTTGGCACAAATTTGATCCAAATTATTTTTATTCTGGTTTAAACTGGTGGTATGTGATTTGCACTTCAAAATGCTATTCAGTTGTTCTTATTTTAACATGTATCTCGAACGATACAATTTTATCAAGCAACTTCGAAGTTTAAGGAATTTGTATTTCGCCAAAGAATTCAGCACACGTAAACTGTTTAAAATTAAATATAAAAATTGTCAAATGTTCAACACTGTTCACTTTCCTCAGGCTTAACCAAAGAAATAATTTACGCAGTGAGCGTTGTGTGGTCAAGTATCAAGATTTATCTGAATTATCTACATTATTGAACCTGTATCAAGATAGACAGGTTTAATGTCTAATCTCCTTGATATTTCAAAAATAATGCAGATTTTTCCTGATTTTGGGACCGATTACAGGAAACAAGGCGAGCAATTTGCCTCGTCTAGAGTCACTGACGAGCAAAATGTTGTATTAGGAAACGCGAGTGAAACTTGGCTGGTGACAGCTGAGTGGAGCAGTTTTGCAGACGAGCTACTCGTCCGAGATCCAGCCGACTCACCATCTGTTATATCTAAATTGGTTAGGCGAATAACTCGCTGCTCACTTCATTGACTGTAATAGGCCCCTTTATTTCCTCCAGCCCACAAAATGGTCATCACTTTAAATTTTACAATTTTGCCTCATAAAATGTTACTTTAAGAATTTTATCGGAGAGAAATGTCCTGTTGTTTCTATTTTTACCAGCGACGAAATCGAGCTGGCAACCAGAAATAAAAAAAAAATACTAAATACAATCTCCTACAATTTCTAATATCAGGTAACATTCACGTTTCTGTTAAAAACTTACCGACTTGTGCCTTGCAATATGAGCTTGGTGATTGAAGGTAATTGCCTGTCTTATAAAAATCAGGACAAATGCTAGAATATGAAAAATAAATCAAAACGCCCAAATATGATCTCAAAATCAGGACGGATGGTATCCCTAATATAACGTCACAACTAAAAACACATCAGCTAATTTCAAACAGCTCTGTAGACTCTGTAAGCTCGATAGAGCTGACAACACTGGCACACAGCTTGACGGGAGGAGAAAATATTGCTGTGAAAAATATCAGTCTGAGAGCGTTCAATGTTTTACGCTAAATCCACAAGTGCAAATTGATACAGATAAGAGCTCTGATGCTGGTTTAGCAGTTTGGTGATAATTAATTGGGTCCTAAAGCTATACCAGTTTTATATATCATTTGAAAAAGCCGCGTTTGGCAAAACGTGATGTACGGTATATGGGAGAACTGTTATTTCGAGCAGTTTTTTATTCTTTATTTAACGCTCGAAGGACAACGATAAACTTTTTTTTTAAAATCACGTTTTGCTAGGAAATATGCACTCTTCCAGCTTATATAAAACCGTGTAAAACTTTAAGACCCAATTGCAGGTTAGTCGAATGTTGGGAGTCATGAGGGAGTCATGAGGCATGAGGGAGTCATCAGTCCTTCCATTCAAGGATTCAGTCTCATTTCACCGTAAAAAAACTAAATTCGCAGCGTAATAATTAGCAAGCGAGTTCAGATATCACTTTGGAAAATAAAAACAAAATTCTAGAGGAAAGAAAACACAAAATAAAAATGGTGCAGAGGGGATCACTAGGTAAGCTTTCGAGTTGAAAGTTGAAACTTGATTCATTAAATGACACAGAACTTTATTTCATATAACTGTTAACTCGATTCTAAGATGTTTTAAAATACAAATCAGTTTTATACTATGCATGAGAATCTTTGTTATACGAATAATTTTAAAACAAAAAGGTCATGGGATTAAAATGTTAACCTTCGAAATTCTATTTTTAAGAAAGGGAAAAAACAACCGGATTAAATCCACTATGGCAACTTACAGACTTACAGTTTGCTGTCAAATGTCGAAATGAGCACTGTAGCTATTATTCACTATTACATATTTTGAAATATGTGTCGAATTTTTGGTGGCTCGCATTCACGTTGCATTTCTCTCTCGCTTTCGCTAATGTGGTATGAAAAATATGTCTGTACCCGGGCCCGGATTTAGAGGGGGTCAAAAGAAGCAAATACCCCGGACCTCACGGCTTGGGCCCCCCTAAGTTCTAGTCTGCAAGTCAGCTATTCAAACTCTCGAAGCCAGAGTCACAGATTTTTATCAGGCATAACTAACGTTTGTTATATATTTCCCCGTTCACGGTCAGTCCGGAGCGAAATAAAAGCGGCTTTGACATTACTTTCTCACTGGTTGTCAGCAACAGCAGCACCTTCTTGAGGAACCTGGTGTGTGAAATGAACTTCTCAGCTCACTTCGTGGGAGAAGTAAAATACGAAGTGCTCTGCCAGTCGTTGCCATCCAGGGTAAGATAGGTCTCGTCGTACATTACCACCGCTAAGTCGCACATTACGTTGAATGTATGGAAATGCGTGACAAAAATCAAAACAGCCGTTCCAGTCATTTTTTCAATTGGTGTAACATGAAAAATGTTTAGTACTGATAAAAGCTATTATTTGCCTAAACGGCGAATGTAAAATAATTAATCGCAAAAGTGTCTCAAACGCCGTTTTTTATATAGAAACATAAAATGATAATTTTCGTAGAATATTATCCATTTCGAGATAAAAGCATGTTTCAATATTTTCTATGCGACAGAAAAGTAACCTATGCGCCACCCCAATGAGTTTTCATTTTTTTCATTTAATTCCCCATTAATTATATTTATATACGGTTTACTATTGCACAACGTCTAGATATAATTTATTCGGGATTTTTTTTTTGTGTTTGACATATAAATTACGTGTTATACATAAAAATAAGAGACAGATGTACGTTACATTGCTCATACTTGGTTGCAGTAATTTCCAGGTAGAACAGCAAACTTGAGCAATGGCAATCACTTCCAAAATATCATGGATAATACAAATAAAGAGAAGAAGAAAAATTTAGAGAGGTACTTTGGGGTACATTTTTTGACGATCGATTTAAGCGCAATTATCTTTTTTCTTTAAGCATTAAGAAGCATGACCAAAAAGCCATTTACTTCCACATGCACTACGTTTTGTCTCATTAGTAATATGTAAAATGTAGTAGTTACATGCCTCGACCGTTGCCATTTCGGTTTTTACTGGATAATATAGAGAGTATATAAAAAATAGTTTGAAAACTACGGAGATTACTTGAATATAACGTGTCACTTGAATAGTTAAAACCTCTTCACAGTAAATGCGTTTCAAAACCGTATAGGTGAACTTACGAGGTTAATAATATCATTACAATATATCTCAAATAGGGGAACTGCTCCATTATTCATCTCATTAAGCCGATATTCACGAAGAATGCACGGATTAAACAACAAATTTTTCATGAAATCATTGAACAAATAAACAAAATACGATTACGTGCTCTTGTAGAATCGTTTAGTATTGTATATTTAATAAACTTAGCTAGATTTATCCTGAATTTTGTAAAACAAACCATTTTGCACAACGCTTCCGTATATATCTCAAAACTTAAATCACTGCTCAATTATTAATCTCACGACGCCCCCATATTCATCACACTGCGATGCACTGTAAATCATGAAAGAATCACATTATCGTGAATGAACGTAGCCGCAGCCCGTCGTAGTAGGTTACCTAGATATCCGCTGTAGTTGTTTACGTGCAAATATGGTAACCTAGATAATCACTGCAGTGCTGTCCATTTACGTCAATTATGTCGGAATGATTCAACATTTTCAGTATGATTTGTTCGTACTAACAGAAACCGATTTGGCAACTTTTGATTTTCTTCAACGCCGTAAAAACAGATGAAAATACATACAGTTGAAATTCAGTAATTGTAGAAATTCATCTCATATATTTCTGCTAATTCAAGCTTGTTTTAGGAAATTTGAGGTGAATATTTCAAAGATTAAAGTATTCGTAGTGTAGTGAGTGATTTTGTTTACTGATTAAAATAAAAAGTGGTCCGCTAGTGATGAGAAAAACTTTGGTTGGCTGCTGAACGAGTCCCGTTGCAACCGTACAGAACAATGCGCGAATTTTGTTTTCTGAGGCAGGTGATTGAAATAAATGAGTTTTTGAGTGCAGATGCCTGACTATTATATCAAATTTAGAGTTTTTAAGTGAGTTTTTGAGGATTCTACTTAATGAGAAATCTAAAGTGAACTAAGAAGTATCCATTCCATGGATTAGCAGATCAATTTAGTTAGAAAATATGCGTTTTTTCCTGTTTTCAATTGTGTTTTCATGTTGTATGAGATGAATATATGGGCTGAGATGAATAATGGAGCAGTTCCCCTATGTATAAAAAATATCAACATATGAAATTGGTTCAATAAGAAATTCCCTTTTTCGATTTTTGTCTATGGAACGATGCACTGTGCGTCGCGATTCGCCAGGAAAATTTTCACAAAATTATTCTCACATCAAAGGTCTAGTTCCTCATAAAATCCTATCAGATTTTGTTGTAATCGTATTTTTAGTTTTCATGTTATTTATCAAAATGTGAAAATCGCGAAAGTTCATTATCTCAGAAACTACACGACCGATTTGAACAAAACTGGTTTTAAATTAACGAGCTACCTAAAAACCCTTAACTTTTGAATTTCATAAAGATTGGACATGTGGTTCAAAAGTTATGGAAGGAAACGTTTTCTAGAGAGTATTTAATCTCACTTATGTTTCTCAGATATGGCTGAGCCGGTTTCCACGAAATTAGTGTCAAATGAAAAGTCCAGCTGCCTCATAAAACCCCATTGAATTTCATTGTTATTGAACTGTAACTTTGTCTGTAATGTATCAAAATGTGAAAATTATGAAACTTCATTATCTCAGATATTACACAACCGATTTAAACAACACAGTAAGGTCTTTTTTACACGGTTTTTTTAAGCGAGTTGCTTTTATTAATTACTTAAAAACGGTACAAGATATCGACCTCATTTCAATCACGTTTTCCGTTTCAGGCCTTTAGGTACCACCAGTTCTCAAAAAAAATCACAATTTTTGGTGTAAATACTGAAAATTTAAAATATTGAATTTTGGTCAAACATTTTAAAACGGTTTTCTTCGTTATATCCGCAACTCAAAAAAGGTTTTTTACCCGATCCCATACAAATTTGGAACGCATCCCTCGTGTAAAAAAAAGACCTTACTGTATTGGTATCAAATGAACGGACTAGTTGAGATTTAACTGATGAAATATGATGATTGAACACGTGGTTCAAAAGTTGTGAAAAGAATGTCATATTTGAAATAGGAGAAAAATTCTTCTATAAATAATCGAAGCTAAAATGATATTTAATCGAATGATATAAAATCGAGTCCAACCTAAATATGAGTACAGTGACGTTTCGATTGTACCACTATCAAAAACAAATTTTGCGTCATATATTTGAAACATATTTATTTCATGTTATTCGTATGGGTTAATGTATGTTCATGTGTGTTTGAATGTTATATTTTAAATGTTTGGTATAGTTTCACTGTTGGCTACCAAACAATTGTTATTTAGGATGAAAAATAAATCTATTTTAGCAAATAATAAGTTTAAATGAGATCTCACCGCTTGGTGGATTAATTTGGGTTTTACTCTTTGATCATTGATATCCCGGCCAAGCGCACCGTTTTCGACGCGATGCGGTACCGTTCTTTGAACGCACACGCTTCTAAACGGAGTAGCTACACTGTTTTCGCTATCGCAGTTTTTGCTGACTCATGGGTTACTTTAATTGATGCTGCATGGCTAGTTTCGTCAGTGCGTGTGAAGGTAAATCCATGAAAAATCGGCATTTTTTGTCTATTTTTTTAATGGAAACGTTGTCGAAATCCCGTGTTATCTAAAGAATCGACTTTCTGAGTGGAAAAGTGGGGGAGGGGGGGGTATGTGTAATGTCCACGGTCCATATAAATTTTTTAAAATCTATATGAGCAGCAGTTGTCCACGGTGGTGGGGGGGGTTCTTGAAATCGTTAAAAATCTGTCCACGTGGTATGTGGATGGCCCCTTTCTAAAACCACTGGTATAACAAATCTATATCGAACATCTCAGTTTCTGTGATTTTTTTCTTTAGTCGAAAAAGTGAAAATTTAACCGCTCTGATGCACCAATTCCTGAAGATCGATTGAACTGGAATTTTGACAAAAAGTGAGTTAAGCATTGTTTCAATGAGCTGCTAAAAGTGTCGACGAACTCTTCAGATAAACAGTTCTTTCGAACCAGTTGATAGCGATTCTCAACTAGTACTTGCTGGAAGAAAAATTAATACACTTGCTGCCTACACCAGAGTTGAGTGAAACAAGAGTAGTTAATCATTCTAGTGCGAATACACAGAAGTGCACTACGGTGTGCACTGCTGAGATAAATTCGATAGCAATTAAAGAACATGCGCAACGGACGGCTGAATTTTTTTCAGTTTCGAGATGTGAAGTAGGTAACCCAATCTACTTTCGTACCTAAAGATTGAACTTGGGGAAAATGCGACACTTTGTTTTAGGTATAACTTTTTATCGCGTGGGTAAAAATTAATGAAATTTCGGATAATACTAGTTTAGAGTGTTATGTTAATGTGAGCAAAATTTTATCGCGATCTGTCAAGTAGTTTCCGAGATGCATTCGAAACAAAAAAGGCTACGTCAGCAAATCTTGGGCGTGGTGGTCTATAATCCCAGTCAGTTGCACATTAGATTGGCTTGGAATTCGCCATTCCACCGTGTCCCGCCTTGTGAAGATGTTCCGGGAGACGATGACCGAGCGGCGCGCTGAAAGCGGCCGAAAACCGAAAACCGAAACGGGAGGCGCGGAAGATAAGGCAGTACTTTAAGAAGGACCCAAACCTTTCCACCCGAGACGTGGCCAAAAAGGTCAATTCGATGGAATGGTTCAAGAGTGACTGGTGAAGCCAGGCTGTCACTACATCAAGGCGGACACCAAACAAATCTTCGAGTTTTTTGTCGGTACGTCCCGCATATGGGTTCCGGAAAAGTTCCGGAAGAGAAACACGGACGAATTTGCGAAAAAGTACCTGCTGTTGCAGGCGATTTGCGAATGCGGTCGGTTGGATCGTACACGTTCAATGTCGCATAGAGATGATTAGGAGCGTTATAAATTGCGTATCTGATGCGTTGTACAGTTCTCCTCTGTATACAAATTTTCATACCGATCGGTTCTGTAATTTTTATGCTAGGATCAAACAAACAGACAGAGATCTATTTTTATATGTTTAGATTTGAGCTAGCCTAACCCAGAAGTGTCGATAATCTAGATGGCGACGCTTTTTTGGAGGATTGGATATTTTCAGATTATGTTAATTAAATGTTGTTTTGTTATTTTGAAAATGGCAAAATTTCCGCAAAATTGTTTCAACTCAAGTTTTTACCGAAGATAGATGATTCGACGACCAATTTGTCTTAAAACAGAAAAAAATGTATCATTACATTTAGAATTCCAAAATCGTATATGCGAAAAGTCGAGGGATTTTCAGAAAACTTCCATTGGGAAACATCTTATCCAGGCAATCTGCATCAGAATCACGAGAGAAATTTATGAATTTTGATTCATGTTAAGAGAAATTTCAGGAACTAACGGAAACGAGTATTGTTATAAAGCAAATCTTTCTACAGCGTTACGTAATTTTCATGGGGGGTAAGTGTTGGCGTTACGTTTCGTTACATATGATGGGTGGGGGTCCAAAAATCGGTTTTTTACGTTACGTAATTTATGGCTGTCACCTTATCCAAAAGAGAAATCTTTAAATTACACAAAATGATCTTTTGAAATCCAAAATGGGGTTTGATTACAATAATTTATTGTTGTTGATACAACAAACATTAAAAGCACAGATTGTGACTGTCACTGTGTTTCTGGTGAACAGGATGGGTTCATTTCAGTCCTAGATGAACCTAAATTTAACCCAAGAGACTTTCTATTCTTTTTCAAAATACGTATGCAATTCTTTTACTCGATGACTTCATTTTTTTCTTCCATTTTTGCACATAAATTAATCCCCAGTTGTCGATGCCTTTTTTGCACGATGATCCACCATAGTAACTAAGCTTATTGTTTGGTTCCTATGAGTCGTTTCAGGTTCCAAGTTTAACAGGCGTGAAAATCATGTGAAAAAAAATTGAATCACAATTTGCACTGAAGACAAAGAAAGTTGATGAATCAAAGATTAATGTGCTGACCGTTGGAAAACGAATCAAGTGTATCGAAGCATTTGATGAATAATTGGATGAAATAGTGGGTAAATCGCGTGTCAGTGTCTTGTCAGTGCTTTTTTCAACGTTTTAAAAAGAAAAACAAGGAAAAACCACGAATAAAAAAGGTTCAGATCGGAAACCTCCAGAATAACAGCATGATGATGGACAAATTTTGGCTCTGTTGATTTCAGAAAAAAACTGCGTCATTAAATTAAAAAAAAAAATACATTCGTACTATTGAATTATCAACTCGATCGATTTCGCTGATATTAACTGAATATTATATCTCGTTACTGACTCAAGGAGGTTCGACTGCTTTCCTGAATTCCATGGCGAGCGATCACTGCGACTGTTTGACGTTACTGTATATAAAAATATCATAAATACTCACTCAACTGTGTTCTCTCACAAACATATTTATTATACCGCATGGTAGTAATCTAGGACCGAGGCTATCAGGCTTCATTATAATTTGAACTCGAGTTTTTTCTTCCCATATAATTTATATCAAAATCGTATCTGTCTTTTAGTTTATGCCAACATTTTCCAAAAACCTTAGAGACAACCGTTTGTTCCGCTGTGTGCGGACCCTAAGGGGCCGTTCCTAAACCACGTGGTCATAAAGAGGGGGACGGGGGCGTTTGTCAAAAGACCACGAAAGACCACGCACGGGGGTGGGGGGGTTAACGAAATGACCACGTGGTCTTTTTTCCTGACTTATAATTTATTGTTGCCACCAAGTCAAGAATGAAGCTTTTGCATTTTAGAAATATCGAATGTACTGAAAGTTTAATAATAAAAATGTAAAAAATTTAAGAAAATTTTTGGCACTTGACAAAAGAAAAGACCACGTGGTTAAAGTCAGCAGGGGGGGGGGGGTTCCAAAAGACCACGAAAGACCACGGGGGGGTACGGGGGGTATAAAAAGCGATCAAAATATGACCACGTGGTTTAGGAACGGCCCCTAACTGTTGTTAGCAGCACCGTTCACTATACCGATCATTTCAGCCCAATATTGAAGAAGGGCGCGCGCGTGTGAAACGAGAAAAAAAACGATTGAATTTATGAATTCGATATTTCCGCTCCGGGCGTTCAACCTTTCTTCCTTTTATATTGCGTCCCCAACCGTTCGTTGAGAGTTAACTTCCGCGCAAGGTTAGGTTGGTTCTTTTTTTCTACTTTCCTTTCCTTTTCCAGTTTTCAAGCGTGGTATGAAAGGACACATTTTCCAATTAATGTGGTTTTTTTCATGAACATGTTACAATCAGTACAGCGAAAGCAGCAACGTGAAAAATGTGTCGAGCTTGAATAATTTGTTAATCTGAGTGAACTCTAAATTTAGCACTTCCTACTTTCTGCGAGTAAGTTCGACTCACAACCTTTTTTTCTCCTGGTAGGTGACCGAAAAGAACAGCTAATAAATCATTTCACCCAAGATCCCGCTAGGTGATTAGAGATTGGGTGCGGTTCGGTTTCCACACCTTGCCATTTGCGGGTGTTTCAAACTGGCAGCCAAAAGGTTATGGCTAATTTATCGTTCTGTCAAGAAAATTGTCTAGCGACTAGAAGACGGTGACGGCAAAAGAAATTGCCTCCCACCACCGGACACGGGGATGAGAATCAATTCAGCAGCCAATGTCCGCTACTCCTAAATTACCAACATAATCCAAAGTTTCTATCACCCCACAATATCTGCAGTTGAAGTTGATAAATTGTAGCCGATGACCTTTTCGGCATTTGTCGTCCCTACCGGGTCTCTCTTTGTCAGCTTCAAGCCGTTTAGGATTTTAACGAAACTATCGGCAACAAGAGTAAGTTTCCTGACACACTCACACATGCTTAGCGCAAACAACATCGTAAGCCACAAACAGATACGAGAAAACAGCAGAAAACTAATTTTATGCATGCATTAAACGATGCGAGTTGAGGGGGACTTATCAACCCCTTTCGCTAGGTTTGTTCTGTTTCACCCCTATCCGAATTCGCTGGCCTAGGCACTGTCCACATTCTAATCCGGATTTTAGCTAAAATAAAAAACGATCGAGCATCCAGGTCAATACACGGAATAGAAAAAAAACGAGTAGAAGAGTAAGCAGAAAGTCAATGCATTGTTGAACGCTTATCAACGAGGAACAGGATTTGAATCCAAATAAAGCTGGAATAATATCGGCAAACAGGAAGAAGAGAAAAAAAATCGAATCATTTTCGGGGATCGACGCGTCGTCATGCATTTCAAAGTTTGAGAATTTACAACCCGTGCGAGACTGCTCCTGTGGTTACTCGTTCTGAGGACAGCGAGGCAAAACTTGCATGTCCTTACGTAAAACGTGAACGTAAACCATGAAGTTGCATTTCCAACGTAACGTATTTTACTCCTTACCACCGGGACGAAGCTCAAGCAGCAGATGCAAGCGCCTATAACAACTTGCATTTGCACATGGAGTGCACGGACAGGGGTGGAAGGGGAGGAAGCACAACGAGTGCTATTTTGTGAATGGTGAATGTAGTATTTTACGATTATTACATTCTACGGAACCAGAGGGCGCCTCTAGTCGCTTTTGTTGTTGGTTACGGTCGGCGAGAGAACCCCATAAGGAATGCTGCACGAATGTTTGAACTTCCCTTTCGCTCTCTTTCTGACGGCTGCTAGCTGCAGTGCGCCACAAAGGGATGCCTTCGGGGCCGAGTAGTGTGCTTTGTGCTTTCTGCTCACACGGGGTGATGCGAGGTGTGGTATTCTCTTCCGGCGCTGCTACGGCAAATAATTCGACAAATTCGAATGAATCGAAGATTAGATCGTAAATTTACGCCTTGCCAAGGATACCTCGGCGCGCCAAATCCCTGTACATTGAAGTAGACTTCTATAGGCCACAAGGGGATGAGGCAAACTGCCAGATTGAATTAAACTCTGCTGAAAGGTACGGCGGTTGTAAATCAAATGAACCAGATTAAAAGGTGTTCGGAAGTGAAACGGTAACTGAATCTTAAACTGAGGCACTGATAAAGTGGCAGTTTCAACAAGATTTCTTCAAAATTCACGAAAATTTAAATTTAATAAATTTGTGATCTTTCACTCATAAAACGTTTATACAACATTAAAACGAAACTCTTTCTCATCCTCTCATAATTACACCGCATTTAACTTTATCTCTCTTTTCACTACATTAATTTTTCCGCTGTTCCAACCAAATCAGGCTGTCATATCTTTCAACACTTGGTGGGAAGTCCTGTGCTGGAGGGTTGGATACGAAATCGTTGCAAGCTCGGTAGTTTCTGCACCCCACCCAGTGAGAATATTTCCGGTTCTGACCCGCGTTTATTCCCCCGTCAATTCGAGTCCGGATTGTGGCTGACCTGACTTCGCTTAGCAAATCAAACTCTCCCCCATGCTCGTCCTTCCTCGCTAATCGAGTCCTATATTTCTTCGCCCGTTTCCAAACCCGAAACGCGCGACCAGCAACCGGTTATTTCTGGACTAATTTTCAATTCTACCTCGCTCGCCTGCTTGGTATGCAACGCGCACGACGACGCCAGCCGCGTGTGCTGGAGACAATGGCGAACGAAAACCAAGTAGATAGTGGTCGTTTCCGGTTGCTCCTGGCTGTGACACGCTAGTGAGATTGATGGCGGAAAAAAGTGCAATCATCATGATGAACGTGCTTGGAAATGTGTAGACATGAATGTTTAAAACGTCCGCAACAGAGATCACTATCTGCCGTGGAGTGCACGATGATGATGCAGAAGCGGGGGCACGGTGTGGAGCGATTTTTCGTTCCGTTTTTCGATTCCACGCCACGCGTCCTGCCATCAGCCGGTAAGAAATGTTTCGAAAGCGAACATCGATGATGAATGAATAATTACACATTTTTGGTTTGCGTTTTCGGTCATTGAACTATTGAAAAAAAAAGTTCTATAACGGGATTTTACACTATCAATATTCTCCCATGATATGTGAAACATGATGCTTACACTCTCATGGTACCGTTTTCTTTAATTTGGATGTTTTTCTGTATTTTGTTGTCAAAAATGTCAAAAAAAAACCAAGCATAAAGAATAACGTGTTGTATTCGCACAATCATTTCTGCTTATTTTGCCATAGCTCTTGTGTTCTTATTTATCAGGAGAATCGATACATGAACTGTTACCAGCGAATAATTGTGAAATCAGCTCTTCCAGTATAACGTGCGCAACTGAGTTTTCGCGTTTTTTTCCTAAATAAAAATGCAACTTTGTTTGATGAAACAGTAATCTGTAAATCATTGAAAGTGTTACTCAACGCTAGCTGCAGCTTTGTCTCAGCTTTCTGGTAGAGCTCTAATATCATTACAATGAAAATGTTCGTCCTCTGAGGCTATCTGGGAAATATGAAGTGTGAGGCGGGACATTCTATTTGCGGATTTCTTTGTAAATTTCAACGACTTTGACAGCATGAGGGCGAGTGTTGTCATGCTGTAGAATCTTTTTTTCGTGCCTCTGCTAATGGTGTGGTCGTTTTACGCACAGTGAAAACGCGGTTATATCGCATCAATTGAAGTCAATACCGTTCCCCAATGCACAATGATCTAGAGACCGAATATAGGGAAAATTAGGATCTAGAGCTCGATAGCATTTTTTTGAAGAAAAACTTTTTTTCCATTTTTATAGCAATCGATTGAAAAATCATCTATTCACACACCTAAATGCAGAAAATTGTAGTTCGATTATACGCCCTTTTTACTATTGAAAATTGTCAAGCCTTGTTAAAACGCTGATTTCGACCTCTGATTGGTCGCCTGATGCTTGCTTTCGCTAACACGATCGATAGAATATTTAATCCTAATCAACCGAGAATGCGCCTATTGGGCTATACAATAGCCTGCTTCTGCTTAAGCCAATCAGTTTACGTAGTGGATGGCCACTGGTACGATCCTAACTAAATGGCAGCGGATACCAACAGCGGGGCTATCAACAGCGGTAGAGGTAGAAGCGTCAGCGGTAGGTGGAGCGACTTACTTCCTCTCGTAAAAAGCTGCCCTTGTGTGGTAGCGGCCATATCAGCAGTGGCTACATTGGCCAGCATTTCCTCCAACAAAAATCTGCCGTATTTTGGTAACACACAAACGGGGATGTTAGCAATTAAAATTTGCCGGTCATCAATTTTTCAGTGTGAAAACAGTTTTTCACTGTGTTATCAGAAGAGTGTCTTATTTCTACTGTCGAAGATAGCACAGAGATTAGCACTATATTCAATATTATATTACACTAATTAAATGTCCTTTTGAGAACAAATTAGATAGAGTATCAGCTCTATTATCGATCAGGGTGTTGACCAAGATCGTTAATTTTGGAGAGCACTTTCCTGCAAAAGATTACTTCCCTATGACTTCATAAACCCCACGGACGATAATTGGACAAACCTGACGATAATAGAGCCGATACCCTACCTAATTGAAGAGTCAATATTTTCTTGTTCATCCATTACACTTTATTCAAAATGTTAGACGGTTGTGAATTCAGCTTCATCTCCATGTTTCCGCACGAACTGAATTTTCTTTTCCTACTACAATATGCAACACCAAACAGCAGCGTAATAAAATGTAACGTAGCTGAGTGCGGCATCTTTTGTTGTCTGCTCTCATATGACACTAAAACACATAATCAAGCCTTGAAAATTGTCCTTTATTGGCCTTAATCATACAAACACTGTACTGTTGAAAATGGTCAAGCTTTATTGAAACGCAGGTTTCTATTGATCTGATTGGTGGTTTAATGCTCGCTCTTCCTAAAACGGTCGACAAAATATTATACCTAGTTAAGCAGGAATGCACTCCTTGGACTATACAAGAGTCTGATTCTGTTCAAACCAATCAGTTTATTAGTGGATGGCGCTAGGACGGTCCTAACTAAGCAGCGGTGGGTGGAGGCAGTAGCGCCAGCGGCAGCGAATAGCAGTAGTAGATAGCAACTGCGGATAGCAGCAACGGTATATCCGATCACTGTTGCAAGGGGTTGATTTACGGCAAACTAGATCGACCAGCAGCAAGCAGAGCTGCAGCAGACGGCTTTTTCGAATATTTCGCTGCCTTTCATGGCGGATGGATCAACAGAGTAAACAGCATCTTCCACAGCGCTAGATTTTGGATCTCCCTTCTGTGTGGGAAGCACCGTCAACATACAGTCAAGTCCCCAGCTTTGTGAAAACTGAAGCCGTATTTTAAAGACGCCCACTTATTCTTCATTGAAGTAGTAAAAATGAGTATTCCACATCTGAGTAACACTACAGTAATGGCGAATTTTCTTTCTAGAAACAAAGTGCTATTTACTGTTAAGAACTGTTTAAGCATCATAAAAAATGCAGCCCCCGTGATTGGTTGGCAGTAACTTTACATAAAGAAAAACGAACAAATTGTCACAAAACTGCCATATTGTCGTTTTCGTTCAAAACTTGCACAATTCATCATTCATAGTTTAGAGAAAAGCGGGTTTCAAAATTTAAAACTAAACTTACCATTTTCAGTACTTCATCGGTAACTAAGTTTTCCGCAAAAACTATCAGGTAGACAACAGAATATAACAATACGTGCTAGTGGCAAAATAACCTTAATTACTCCGTAATCAAATGACTTCACATTAATTCAACACAATTTCTTTTCATCTCCCTTTCAACAGGATCAACATGAAAACATATCGTTTGTGTCCCCAAACCTATTGCAAGAAATACATTGAGATAAGACAGGCTGTCGTCACGTCATTCTGATGTTATCTCATTCTTACGGCCGTGTCTTATAAACAACCCCCGAGTTCGGGTAGACTTTTATAGCACCGTCTGTAGAAAAAATTGACGTCTTCCTGGAGATCTTCTGCATTGCTAGAATTGCTGATTACTATGAAAAGTTTTATGTCGTCTATGTAATTCTTTTTAGGTATGAAAGAAATGTCATTTTCATACCAAATAAAAAGAAGTAAACCCAGAGCACCCCAGAGGTGACTGGAATGGGTTTGAGAGTTTGCGATTTGTGAGAAATGACTGGAGCCAACGCAGAAGTTGAGAGGACGATCTATTTTTTGCAGCCTGAAGAGTAATAATGGTATGTCGATTCGGTTTAATACTTTACTGAAGTTAGTGTTAGGGGATTCTACGTGCCTACCATTATCCAATCCATTGCGTTAAGAATAAATGTTACAAATTCTAAAAGATTCTAGGCCGCTGAACGATCCTCAAATGAGCCATGTTGTTTACTAGTGATATGGTTTTTACCTACTGGAAAATTATGTCATTCACAGGTGACTAAAATATTTTTAGAATGCGAGAGATAATGTCAATAAGATTTTGTACCTGATAAACATTTCAAAGTTTCAGGGAATTTTCCAGTTTTTTTTCCAAGATAAATTGAAAAAAATATTGAAAAGGAACTGTAAGTTTTTCAGAAAGATTCTTCAAAAATATGAGAGCAGTTCCGCGAGGTCTAGGTCCTTTTGCTGGGTCTAATCTTTATAGAGCTTCTAGCACTTCGTGTTGAAAAGGTTGATTGATCGATACATGGTTAAAGATTTCGGTATGAACGTAGAGAAGTTACGGTCCTGGTCTTCGTCAGAAAAAATCACAAAAAAATACAAATTTCAGAGTAGTTTTCGACTATCATTTTTTTATAAAATAAGTGCTGCTTGTAGTAGGTTCTATAACAAATTTTAAAGATATAGTTGAAATAGAATTGGTGAAATTTCAACTTTCCTAAAAACTGTTGAAAGAACAATATTGAGCTTTTTTGTATCGAAAGTTGGCACTGGATCGCCATTTAACTATTTTTCTGATAATTTCCATATAAAAATCTCGCACTTTTTAAAACTTAAACACACATTCACTTTCGACTGCAAGCACTTACTGCAAACTTTGGCCTCACGATGAATTTTTCTACTATAGCTATCAGAATAAAAACCATCAAAGTAGTGTTCTAGGTTCTATTATTTCTATGTATTGCTTCTGTAATTTTCGAATAAGTAAATTGTAATTCTCAAAACTGCGGAAACCTTATCGAAACTGCTTAAAACACATGTGTGATTTACTGACATTTAAATGTTGCCTATTCGTGCAGCGCTGCCAGATTGTTTTTTTGCTCGTATGTTTCAAAAGATCAATGAGTCGTTTTTCTCCGCACATTGCTTTTCATAACTTCCCACGGAGCAATGCACCAGCAGAAACATATTCCAAAATCTCCGCATATTCAATAAGGTGAAACTTCGTGTTTGAATTTTGCAAGATAATTTTCTCGAAAATAATTAAAATTACTAGTGTAAAACTTTGAACGATTGTATGCACTGCTAACGCATGCATAGAGTAGCAACTCAAGCGCTATTTATTAGGTGGAAGCTACACTCAAAATCGTCAATTGAAGAAACACATAACCTCGAAATTGTATGAAAAAATACACCGTCCAGTTTAACCATAAGCACTATTTTTATGAATGCAACATGATTTCGAGCTATTTTTTTGTATAATACCTTATCGTCAGTGCAATATAGTCTAATTGTCTGAATAACAAGTAAGACAACTATTAAAATATTTAAAAAAAATGTTTTGATATAGGTACAAATGAGAAAACAAAATGATTGTTTGATAATTAGATCTAAATGATATTATATGAAATGATATAATGAATATTCACAACATTTCACGAAATTTGCGCACGTAAATTAAAGATTAATATTGAGTAAAGTTAGTTTGAGGCTAAAATAGTAGTAAACCATTTTGAACAGCATAAAAGCACAAAGTATCCATCAAACAGTCAGCCTGCAAACAACACAGAAATTGTAGGGTTTCATTCTTCAGTAGCACAAGCAAATACGTCTCCCGATAACCATAGGAAGCGTCCCGAAAGCGGTCGCAACGTCCCAGACAGGAATCACAATCATTCACCCGGTAACTACTTGTCGGTGCTGGGGGCGCCTAGTTCGTGTGGAACCGCCCGGCTGAAATCATCCGGAACGATCAGCGACCGAGCATCTTTGAGCTCGCACGCGTGCACGTCACCAACAATAAGCTGGGTACATATTTTAGCCTTCCAAATTTGACGAGTCCCAGCCGTCAAAACCTTTCAAGGGCTAACGACGGTCGGCGGGGTGAAGCTCATACATCCGGAAACATAATTTATGAAGTCAATGTATCGAATCCGGAAACGACGCAACCAGCTTGGACAAATGGGTGTGTTCAGTTTCTAAAAGTATGAGTATAAGTTCGATATGATAACAAGTTTCAAGTACACACAAATGGAGAATTTATTAACTCCAGTCGGGCTTGCGTTCGGCTTGACGGTTGCCACCAACTTCGTATGGTCCAACAAGCGGCGGTGATGTATACATTTCTGTACGACCGACCTGTTAGCTGTTATTTATAATTTTTAATACGCTTGACCAAATTTTGTGCTTTGCTTTGTTACGCGTCATAGTCAGATATTCCCCCCTCCCGCTGCCTCCATTAGGAACAGCCGCACTAGATGGGACTCCAATTGTATGCTCTCTTTCGTCATGCGGGACAACAGCAGCCGCACGTTTCGGAACTTCCGCTCTGGGCCCATCCGTCACTGGTAGTGGCAATTTCGGATGGGCATTTATAATACACACTGCGGTTGAGTTACTGAGTACAGCCGCTACCAAATCGGCTGCCATGGCTGATTTCAAGAGCAACTCGCGGGTAATTTAGCGAGGTGATCGTAAAATGCACACACGCACGGTACGGTATGGTACGGTACGTCGGTCGCCGCCGTCGCACTCGATGGGCCGGCAGCGAACCGAGAAGAGCCGTTTGTTTATCGGGTTAAAATGTGTTACTTTTATAACTGTATACCTTTTTGCTTCATAAATAATATTTTCCAAAATTAATACCGTGATACGCATCAAAAAAGGTAGAAAAGCCCCAGGCACAAATCACTGAGAAATACTAATTAAGTAAAAACGATCCACTTTTCACTGTTGGAAATATGTGAAAATAACTTCATTGCCTGAATGAAAAGATTTTCTAAAGGTTGCCTGCCTCACACATAAGAAAAACATTATTGGTTATATTTACTGAGATTGTTAGGTACATTTTACAAATTTTCTCTTCGTTAAGCTGTACAGAGGACAAGCACAAAGCACTGTTTTAGAGAATAGACGCCGTTGTGCCATTCAAAATGTGACCATTTAATAATGTCCTCCCCCGGGCTCGCCAAAGTTGTGGGTTGTCGCTCGCAGGGAGTGTGATTAATGACGCTTATCACTGTCACCGTTGCTGGCTTCATATGTCTCCAATCCGGTATTTATCCCGCTGCCTCTCCTAGAGTGTCTACCCCGAGGGCCCGTCACCAAATGACACTGCAAAATCAACAACCACAATAGGGCCGACCCGAGTGATACGCACATAAATACAGGCCATTTAGTCGTCCTTACCGTCGACACAACGCCGCCACTGCTGCCACAACAGGGCACCACAAGAGCGATGCCGGTCACCTCCCCGGAGCGGTGGAAAACTCAGGCTGGAAAAACAACTACCGGTAACTAACTGCTCAATAAAATAATTAATTCTCCCTGTGCAAGGCTGGAAGTAAGTGTGCACTCTTAACGTCACATGCACTTCCTTACGACCGTGTTCCTGGCCGGCACATTCATAAATTACGGTCCGGTGCAAACCCGAACAGACGGGCAGGAAATAAAAAAATATGAACATTGTTCCAATTAAAGACAGACCAGTCAGTGCTGCCCGTGGAGTTCGCGTTAGCGGATTGTTTGTCGCACTTGTTCTAGCGCCGACGTTATACAGCTAAATTGTTTTCCGGAGTGGCACATTATGAGTTACCTTGGCGTAGCAAGGGGGAAACAACAATGCAGCTGTTTTTTTATATTTCAAATTTTTACATGATCAATTTTTTGATTCTCAAAGAATACATACAAACAAAAATCAAACAACAAGACATCTGCAAAAAAACTACCAAACTGTCAAACTAGCCATGCTTCGCAGCTAGGTTATTTCTAACCCTAAGTGTAAAAAACAAGCGACCTGTCGGTTTTAACGTAGAAAGGTTTTAGCACCGGGTTCACGGTCCGAAAAAAATACGTATGCGCACCGTTTCAGCTGTCAAAATGCATGTCTAGAGTTAGGTAGGAGCAATGTGAATATTTATCTCTGTTAAACATAGGTACTTGCATTTCGGAAACCACAACCAGTTTACTGTGACAGAGAAGTAATTTCCATGGAAATAGAAATTTACATTACCTGGAAAGAGAAAATAAAAATTCAAATTAGTAACAAAGAAAAACCTACAAATTTGGTGCATTTGATAAGTTTATTGGTGTTATGGTAATGTCTACGTGAACACCAAATTGAATCTGCCGAAAAATTATATTGGTATATTATAAATAATCTACAGGTATTTTGGTTTTAGAGTTGTTGTCGAGCTATATTTGAGGTAAATTTGGAATTATTTCTTTTGTGCTTTTTCGCCTTCATAGAAATGCAGGTAACATAAACTATATTTCTTTTTTCTTTCTTTTTTTTTTTTTTTAAATCATTTTTCATAAATCTTTATTTTAACGTTTTGAGGCATTTTCAACTTAGCTTTGATCTCAATATGGAGTCAATTTCTGCATTGCCCTTTTCTTTCATTTAGAAGCTTCCTCAATCGTTAGGATGAATTTGTCTTTTTCTTTTCTTAGATTTATTTTATTAGTATGGACCAAGTTTAAGATCATTTTCTTTTGAATTCCAGGAGCGTTGTCAAGCATTTTTAGTCAATTCATTCCCAATTATAAAAAAACGGTATGAAAATTCCACTGAAAATACGGACAAAGTAAACTAAGTATTCCGCCTAGCTTGCTTTTTCCGTTTTTTCAGTGAAATTTTCAAATACGAGATTTGTATTTTTCATACACGAATTCTTATTTTCCTTTGTACCTAAAAAGCATTTTTCAACCGTTTTTTGACTGTATTTTGATCATATTTTATTTTGGCCTGTTCTGAATATTTACAGCGTTTTAAACCATTATTTCTACTGTTGAACCTAGCCTTCAGAAATGTTTTTTAACCATTTTCAGCTGAATCCAGAATTCACTTTTTTTATTGTTTCAAGCCATCCGGAGTGTTTTTAGATGTTTTAAACTATATTCAAGAAAGATTTCATGGATTTAAAATTAGGTTTGATGTAGTGTTCTCTTCAGTTCCGATACTTTTTCTGGTTTACTAGTTGCTTTTTTAGGTTATTGGGATCAATTTTGACGTAAAATTACGTGTTACGGCAACACTCTGAGGTTGAGGTGAAAATTAAAACACCGAAAACATCTAGAGCGTCACGAAAATTGTCTAATTTCAAATGCTCATAACTCAGTCCGTTTTTAACAAATTTCTTCTATTTATACAGTAACCAATGGTACAAATAGCTGCGCGCCTATCAAAATGTTGTTCTGCTAACTATTGTTCCATTCAAAAATGTCGTTTCATTTTTTTTATTTTGAGGGTTTTGAAGGTTTTTCCTCTTTGTTTGTATGGGAGCCCTCCCTTCCCTCTTCGAACGAAACCCGAATTTCTACACAACTCAAGAACTAATCAAGCAAATGGAACCAAATTTGGTATGTGAAGGTTTTTGAGGACAAACAAAAGCCTATGTTGATTCGACACCTCACATTTATCTCAAGAACTTTCACATGCCAGTTTGCGAGTTATACAGGAATTTGTGTTTGATATGTATGGGAGTCCTCCTTTCAAGGAAATTCCTGCATAACTCGGAAACTGGCATGTGAAAGTTCTTGAGATAAATGTTTCTATGATGATTTGACACCCCACCCTAAAGAAAGAAGGGAGGGGGCCTCCCATACAAATGAAACAGATATTCCAATCATTTTTTCGGAAAACTACCCAAAATGATCGGATTGGTACACAGAAGCCCAAAATCGACTTCAGACACCATTTTTAAATCCAAAATAAAAAACGTAGTTTATCGAAAAACGCCAAAAATGCCCAAACAGCACCCAATATCGAAAACAATATAATACCTAGAGACCAGGAATTGACTGCACATGCCATTTTGAAATCCAAGATGGCGACTTCCGGTGTCTGGAAACAGAACATGACCGATTATCATCGGTATTTCCAGAACCATAATGATGCAAAGAAGAAAAAAAATCGACTTTAGACACCATTTTCAGTTGTAAGATAGCGACTTCTGGTCACTGAAAAACAACACAAAATGACCAAATATCATTCAATATGAATATATCCGTAATTGTGATGATGCATAGCAGTCAAAAATTGACCCTGGACGCCATTTTGAATTCCAAAATAGTGACTTTTGGTGTCTGAAAAACAGCCAAAAATTACTGAATGTCATCCAATATGGGTGTTTTTGGAATAAAAATGATGTTCAAAGGCCAGAAATTGACTCCGGTGCTTATTACGGGATTCACTTCACGGTGAAATAAATTTCACTCTCACGCTCACTTCACTTTTTGAGATCTATTCCTGATTCCAACTCAAGTGAGGTGACAAAAATTACCTCCGTGAAGTGAGATTGACAGTGAAGTGAAATTGAGAATAAGACGAGTGAAATGTTTCCCTGCTTAAAAATTTCTGTGTCCCGGAAAGTCGATTTTTACCATTTTTACAGATAACACCAGATCTTGACGTTTTCTGCATTTCTAGGACTTTTGGCATCAACCAAATTTTTTTCGGTATCGAAAATTTCATAAACTACGCACTTTTTTTCATCAATCAAAAATTTGAAACTTTGACCGCTCTGAGGCACGGATCCAATTCTGATTCATTTCGTTACTGAAAATAAATCCAATACTTATCATTAGATCACAAATCAATCGATTTTTAAGCCTTCCTTATCTTCGTGGAATCATTTCACCGTTCAAAATGGTCGTGAAATAATTCCACGCGAAACGCGCTTTTTCCGTTTTCACATTCCACGGCAGATGTCACTTTGCGACGTTTTCCTCACAAACGTGAGCCCTGTAATAGGCCTGTATTCACTTCACTCTGATTCCACCGTGAAGTGACTCCCGTAGTAAGCACCTCCACCTGTCACTTTGACATCCAAGATAACATGCATTTGAAGACTATAAACAACTCGCAAGGTCTATCTTTGGATATATGTAGATTTAACTTGGTATGTTTAAAGTTATTTAAATAAAGAAATAGTAGAAGGGTGGTATTCAAGACACGACCGCATGACGTTGACTACCGTATTCTTATATTCCATTAAAACAAATAGTAGAGGGAATTGCAGCGCTTCTATTACAAAACTTCGAGGCACCAAAAGGTGCCAGTGGCCGATTATTCTCGTTTACTGGTTAGTCCGTCCAGAATTCCAGCCATTTTAGTATTTTGCAGCAGCCATGTACTACTAACAGCCACCAGAACCTGGCACGAGATAATCGGTTCTCATTTGTCTTTTCTCCTTTCAGCTGCTAAAACCTAGCGTCCGCATGTAACCGGTACGGTTTAGTAAGGAAACTGATGGGCTGAAATGTTCGAACGATACCTTTTATATCAAGGCTTCGTCAGTTCGCCAGTCAGAAGGAGGGGCTAAGTAGAGAATGAAATGACAAGGAACGCAAATAAGCTTCGGAAATAGAACATGACAACAACATTAACAACAAAGTCAGATCGATTGTATCCGTTAGTGTCGACTGTGCTTGGGAAGAGAGGTAGTGATTGGCTGCGCGGTATGATTTAGACAATCGATATTAATTACCAATTTTTCAATAGTGTATCTCAAACAATAGTTTGTTTCTGTTACATAAATTTAGCCGTAAAAGAATTTCTGATCGATTGATGCCAAAATCTCGAAAACCCGATTATAAATGACTGAAAAATAAGCGTTAAAAACCTGACCACTTTTCCCTGGTTTGGCCTGGTTGAATTACTAGATAGATTACCCGAGTAACAATACTGGTTTTATCAAAGTTTTATAGCGCTGCTTTGGCTGTATTAAGCACTATAAAGCTTTGATGAAACCAATATTGTTACTAGGGTATAGACGTTAGTCAACGTCAAAAACTGGGTAGGACTATGTTTACGGGTCAGTTAGTAACTAAATAAATATCTTAGTTGGGTATTTCCAGAATCAGAGTGATGCTTACCGAACCGGATTAATATCCCGATGCCGTCAATCAACCCCAAATGTTTGAATCTACTCAGGGCCACCACATTATTTTCAGAGTTATTTTATTACTGTTGGATGAAAGTTGTATTGACATAAACATTTTGATACAAGATAGTCTACCGTTATCTTAGCGTCTATCATTCAAAGAACCCTTCGTATGTTCTTGTGACGGTAAAGAGGTGCTTTACCAACAACTATTTCAGCAACTTTCAAAGATATTTTCGGATAGCTTCAAACCAATTATTTCACGCTCCTCTCACTTTTTTAGTTGTTTTTCTGGTTTTAAAGAAATTTTTGCTCTTTGAAACGATTTTATTTTCATTTTGGAATAATTTTGTGACTGTTTTTTGTTTTTTATGCAATTTGGCTGAATTGTGATACGTAATTTTCTGGTCGTTCTGTCTTCTAAAGGTTGAAGATATGTTCAAGATTATATTATTCTCATGCTTCGTAAGCAGCGTTCGCAGCCATATTCGTTTTCGGTTTGTTTTCCTAAGCTTCATATGCTTTCAGTTATTTTAGGGTGCACTTTAGATTATTTTGCTTCTGGTTACACTGGTCAACAAAAACGAAATAAATGTTGCTTTGAAAAAAATTAAAGTTTTCAACCATTCTTGTGAATTCTGGTGCTCCTAGTGAAAGCAGAAATGCGTCAAAAGGCCGCAAAGTAATTGTTCGCTGGGTTTGCCATTTCCACTCAGAGATGCTAATGATGTTTCGTGTGATTCTTTCGATACTGAAAGCTTTCCACGGAATCTCCACTTGTTCATCCGCAGGATTGAAAAAGTCCGTAGATCTCCAGAAAATTCCGTAAATGTGACAGGCCTGCTTCCACGTTTGTTTAAAGCAGAACTTATTTAAAGCTCTGAAAAAATATCTTTGCACAGCACAAACAAACCACAGGAATGGTTAAAAATCTAAAATCAAGCTTGTCATTTCTGCTCAGAGAGTCACTAGTTTGTAGGAGAATATCTTCTTCTAACTACTCTCACACTAGTGGGCATTTACTAGAAGAAAGCAGCGAATCGTGTGTCGTCTGAGTAACTTGCAAAAAACAGCGCGGTGGAATCTGAAATATATCTCCAGAGAAATAATAAACTGGTGTGATCTTTCTCAGACGAAATGACAATTACTATACAAGAGCTCTGCAGAGTTTTTACTGTTTGTCTCTTAAGCAAATATCAAATGAAGGGAAAATTAAGGTAAATAGATTGCGTTCTTCGTTTTGTATCTCGAAATTGAAAAAAAAATAAATCCAGCCGCCCGTTACGCATGTTTGCTCTTCGAAAGCTATCGAAGTCATCTCAGCAGTGAACACCGCGATGTACTTCTGTGTATTCTCAGTAAAGTGATTCACCACTCTTGTTTCGCTCAGCTGTGGTGTAAGCAGTAAGTGTATTATTTTTCTGTGTGCGGAAGAAATACAGCACAAAGCAGAACGAAAACGTGCAAAATATAGCTATATATAGCACTCAGCCTGGGTAAGAAGTGAATGGTGAATATTCACTATACTCTTTCCACATATTGAAGGCAGTAACAAGCCTGATTATATCTTCAATTTTGTTCTAGTTTGAGCTGTGTTAGCCAGTGTTCTTTCAGCTTTTAGGAGCGCCACAGTTAAATTTAGTAAATTCTGGTTTATTTGTGACTGTTTTGGTTGTTTTGTTCCTTTAAACACTTTTTATTATTTTCAGTTGACCTTGACATCCTACACTTACATTTTTCGCAAATGCTTCAATTTTTATCCAGCTAATTTCAGAGTTGTTTTAGTTTCTTGATTTAAAGATTCAAATGAGTGTAATAATTGGTACGAAAATTTTCGTTTTTGGTCTGTCTTTTGAACGAAATTTTCATTTTTTGGATTGAATTTAGGTATTTTTTTCTGTTTAGAAAAGGTTCAAAAGAGTTTTAGGGAAATTTAAAGTTCTTTTTCCGTCACTTATAGATTCATAGTTGCTTTTAGTTTCGATTTTTGTTACCTTCAGATTCAGAATTCTTGTTTTCCCCTTAAAGTGTTTTTAGTCAGTCAAAGTTATACTTATTGGATTTCAGGGATGTTTTCACCATAAACTTTTGTATGCCTTCTTTTAACCTTTTAAAGACGTTTACACAATGCTACTGGATTTTGGCTAGAGGTGACTCTTTTATGTTTCGAAAAACGCTTCATCTTATCGCGCAGCTTCTTAACGCAGAGCTTATGACTAATGGACAAATGTTACTGCATGGTGAACTCGAAAACGACGAAGGGGATGAACCACAATTTAGTAGTCTAGGGCGATTGCGATAAGCGAAGCGATCTTTCTAAAAAAAACTGATTTAGAAATCCTGGTTCACAGATTAAAGCGAAGAATTCAATCGATTTGGAGAAAATTGTAAGCCTTTATGGATAATTAGTGCCATATTGCTACTTTGTAACAATTTCTTATGACAAAATGCAACAAGTTTGAATCGAATCTATGATGGTCTAGAACTGACTTATAGATAATCAACAAAATTTCTTGCTCGAAAAAATAATTATTGTTTTTTTTTGTTCACACAACATTTATTTGACACGGCACAATACAATTTAATGTATTACGGAGCCAACTATATCAAATGCCTCATGGTCTAAAATATTTTATTAGCTAAAGGCAAATGTTTTATCCTCGCTGCTGACTACGAGCTGAAACTGTATCTAATACTAAAACTAACATGTTTTGACGTAGGACTACGTCTAACCGCACTATATAGAGATACATTCTGCGGAAACTAAAACCAAGGTGTAACGTTGTAATGAAAGATTTCAAACGGTAATGCTGATGTAACCACATGATGGATTACAATAATCAATATGTCGTTGGATTGATAAAATTATGGACAATTTTGTGATTTCTCAGTTTTCATTATCATTTCATTGTTTAACAGTGAAAATTGAATAAAAGTTTCAAGGTCGAATTTTCACGAACAATGTACCAATCACATGCGAGCACCCCTGGCACAGACTTCATGAATAGACACCAATTGTCTGCTGTGACATCCTGTATAGCAGTGGCAAAAAAATTTGACAGAATCTCCCTGTCCCAATAGGTCAACTAACGTTGCTTCTATGAGCCTAGACTATATTGATGTCTTGAAGGTGAAGCTTTTTCGGAAAGTTCGTAACCACCACCACTATCAGACAGTTCTACGTTCTGCTCTTAGAATGTTATTAAAACTGATGTCTTGATGGAAAACATGCTGGCACAAGCAACAGTACTGCACCGAGCAATGTATGAATACTGGTCACTTGTCGCCTATCAGTGCAGTAGAACTCGATATTCATTTGTGTGCAACCAAGCCAAGTGAAGACTACATTGCCGTTGTCGACGCATAGTGGGGCGTGTTGGGTTAACGCGTAGGTATCGTTTTGCGATCTGGAACACAATCGAATTGCCGTTTGAATTGTCTTCTTCTTCTACTTGTTTCGTATTTGTAGTAGCAAATATCAGAATTCAATATGATTATTCGGGTGCCGCAAAATACACTGCGCTACCGGGGACAGCAAAATTCTGTAAGGGTCGGTAGAGGCAGATAGCAGGGTATATAAATTATATACCCTGCTATGTGCCTCTATTATATAAATAACAGATAAAATGTGTTGTTTATTTTTGAACTCTACACTCTGTTTTTCTCATGTCCATTTTGAATTTTCTGTGAATATACATTTTTGTTCAAAAACTGTAATTTATATCGTTATTTTTTCCACGAACTTGTAACTGCAGGAAAATTTTATAACATCTTTGCCGCTTGGTGATCGGAGAGTGAGCCATCCTACACAAGACAAATAAATATTGTTTAATTTCTACTAAATCGTACTCAATTTAGGTCTGTACAGAAGCTTGCCCTTTCGCGTATTGAAGAAAATTGACTGTATTAGAATGAAAGGTATTCATCAATGTTGAAGAGAATATTTTTTCTTCTAGAATAGAGTGCTGGAAATAAATAATCAAAATACAGACCCCGTTCGATTTTGCCAAACACGACATGGCAGAATTTGCCAAAAATGAACGGTTTTCATGACGTTTTTTCATAGATATTTTCACCAATGAACTAGTTTTAGTTTCAAGTCGTTTGAGGTGTCGCTTGATGAATTGAGGCTGATGACCTAGATACTTGATATTACTACCCGAGTAATTAGAGGCTTAGTACAGCTTAGATCATGACCATTATACATATCACCGGCACAAGTTCCGGTCATGTTCCAGGAAACGTTTTACCGACTTCGGTCATTCGCTTCGGCAACATAAAGAACCAAAATACATTTCTTTTGGAGGATGTTGAGCTTAAATTGGTTGAAATAAACAAGAAGACTAAGAAATGTGTTTAGACATAATCGCTCGTTTTGGCACATCTGTGCCAAAATCGAACCGTGCCAAAAGTAAAACGAGCTCAAATCAAACAGAGCCTCAAAGGGAAATTTAAAACTATTGTAGTCCTACGTCAACTATGCGGTCGTATCCCAGATACCACCCTTCTACTATTTATAGTCACTTTTTGTTTCTGAAATTTTTTTATCCGAGATTCGTTTCGATATAAAATGGGCACCTTGATGCTCTTCAAATAGCTACAAACTTGAATTATTGTTGTTTAAGAATAAATCCGAAGATTTTTCATTTTCGCCAAATGAATGTGACAATATAGCAATTTACATCTTAATTCTAACAGTGTGATTCAACATTACACAATCCCTTCAGCGGTGGCACTTTGTTTAGCTCTACGAGCATGTTTAACATACGTACTAAAAGCCCTCGAGCGTATATGTGTGAGCGCACATCTGCTCACATTTTCTTTTATTTTTAGTACGCTTTGTTTCACATATTGCTCACAGCAAAGCACAGTATTCGATCTCGAGTATTTACCACTTGATGCAACAATATGCGTGTTTACCGATCATACGAATGATGGCACCACACGAAGTACTGTCGAACAGAAAGAGTTGGGTTTAGCTAATATAACTGGAGATTACGTTGAAATAAACAGCCTAACAATCCCAAAAATTACAACTTTAGTTATATTCAAATAACAAATCAGGTCCATATACTTATATATCCGAAAATCCTCCAACAAACTATCCTAGAACTAATCCTAGAAACACCACCGACAAAACACCGTCATTGCTCGTCGAATCAATAGTTAGTACACACCGCCGGTCAGCGCAACCGGCATCTCCCGGAAAAAGGACACCGCATTGGTCTTGTTTTCTGCGTTCAATTTGGCGCAACATCAGCGGCGCTGGCTGGTGATGATGGCTCAGTCATTTGGAAAAGCCATGATAAATCATTTGTTTTCCAACATCATCCCGAGAGCAACGTACCTAAAATAAGCAGCACAGCAGCAATGAATGCCGGTTTGAAGAGTGTCCACGCGTCGTTCACATTTTGTCAACCTCTCCACCGAACCCGAAGGAGGGCCCAATGGCAGGCCGTTTGCAGCCGGCTGGTAACTGCTGAAAGTGATTTGATTTATGGTGTTTCTGTCTGTGCGAAAATCATTGTTTGCTGATTTGTGGTGTGATATTCCTCTGCTCTATCTTGTTCATTCCCGGTGATTGGACATGGCCACTCGCCACCGGTCAAACGAAATGCTTCGCCCGGCGGAAGGCTATTAGAATTTTCTACGACCTGTCACAGTCGGTCGGGCGTGGGGAATGGTCAAATGACGCTCTTTACAATTCCCGGAATTCCGTCCTCATGCGCACACATGCCATAAAAATGTGTTACGCAATTATCATTACCCTTTATTCCGGGGGTGGATTGCAGTTTGCATGAAATTCATTAAATTGCAACAATAGCATACGTGCTTAGTCGTTTCGTACAAAAATTAAAGTTCACCCTTCTTACGATTCTCGATTGAGCTGGATATGGACGCAACGAGCCACTGAGGAAGGATAACCAACAGTGGGACAGTGGGAGAAAAATCGGCTAAACATTTCCACCCGTATTGTATACGTTACACGTAGCTTTAAAAACAACATTCTTCTAAGTTATGTTCTATTCTCCACTGTGCATTTTACTTTGTGCCATTATTCGAGAAAAAATTAATAAAAACGTTCACAAAAAAACAAAAGCGTCCCTTGCCCGGGTTAGGGGAACTGAAAATGAATGGCAATCGTAAAGCACAGCAGCAAGCATATCCCTGCCCTTAAAGTGGAGAGCGGGAAAAATTAAAACCAGACCTGTTTTCCGAAGTACCTATAGCACTGAGAGCTACCGCACACCGAGCAACTCGTAGGACTGGGTGCGTGAGATCAACTCGGTGGAAGCGCAGCAGCAGCAAAGCAGGGCTTTCACTAAACATACGAATTCAATGTTCGTGGCACCGGAGCATTAAAAAACAACGAACTCACCCCTTTATCGTACGCTGGAGACACAAATTATTCGAGGGTCGGTTTTTAACCTGGCCGTGCCGCCGGGCAAACTGGCTGCTGGCTCTTCTTTCGCACTCGGTCGGTTCGATGGGGGGTTGTGGGTGGCAGGAGAAGATGACTCCAAGTGAAAAAGTTTATGCTTTCTAATGAAGTTTATTTGAATGGGTAGCCTGTGTGATCATTACAAGATTTCAAATGAATTTTTTCCCGACCGAAAATAAATGAAACGTTTGAAGGAGACTGTTAGGTGAAACTGAGGCTTTGAGCCTATTTTTTTTGAATTGTAAATGAATCACCAACGAGTTATAAAAAATATTTTAAAAACAAACTGAATATACTAATTTGGTCTGCTCAAGTGTTTGCGAATGTACGATCAACTCTATTCTGTGTGAATATAAATTAAAAATTATCTACAAAATAATACGATCATTAAGAGATAACATTGTATTCAATGAATTCAATGTGTATTGGTTTGAGACCAGTACAAACGGATATATATCAAAACAAAATTCAACATTGAGAGAAAAAAATTAATAAGAAAACAGAAACAAAGGAAAGAAGAACATATGATTAAATAACATAATGTTTCATTCACTTTTGCCTTATTGTAATTCTTTTCTGGAGTTAGAATAAGTGAGCTCTACGAAGAATCACGAATAATGCACTCGAAAACTCTTAAATTGACATATTAAACATCGTTAAACTAAGAATAAAAATTTTTGCCGCCAAAAATGTATGAAATTGTGTAAATTTACGCAAAACTGTATACCTATAAGCATTATATTATTTTAACGTTTGTGTTTGTTTTATGTAAGGTATCAGACGCCTTTTGTTGTAGTTTTCTTCGATAGGTTTTCTGCAGCAAGCTTATGCAAAAACCTGCCAGTTTGCAACATCTGCTATTGTTTTCATCCATTTGTTTTCTGGCGCCGAAAACACCCAACCGGATATTATATAAAACCGTTCATTTCCCATCAGTTTCTGTAACCATTGCAGGGTACAAAAAATTACTAAAAACGTAGAACGCATACATGCCATGCTACAGTATTCGTCACACACGTTTTCGAACCATCCTTTTCAAGTGAAATCGAGTGAAAGTTGGAGAAAAACGGGACAAAGTTGCTGTCGATATGATGGCAAGTTCGTGAACAAACAAAAGTTTCACTAAACAAGGGAAATAGGTAGCATGAATCTCACTTTCGTAGAGAGAAGTTTTTGACTTCGATTTTCCGTTTTAGTTTATTTCATGCTAGATATGTCTCAATTAATAAGAAATTTCGTCAGTTTTTTAGGTTTGAAAAAGTTCATGGTTTTTTTACACATCGTTTTCATTTAGTCTTCTCATTTTTTCTGAATATCTGCTTTACTACTTTTGTATGTATCGATTCCATTATCATTTCCACAACAATGCCTTTAATGTTTGTTCAAACGGTTGTTCGACTTAATATCCCTTGCAAATTATTTAATATCTTAAATTTATGTTAGACTAAATCAGCTTCTGCTACCTGACTAAAATGAATGTTGTCATTTAGTATTAAAACTATCATCTTCCCGAGCAGAAGAGAATATCTTCATAATATCATAACCGAATATTGAAAACTCTATATCACAATACCTTAGAACTTAATATGGTTGAACAACAAAATATAATCCCAAAATATTGTTCCTCTAAGGCGATATGAATAACAAATCTTGATATTGTGAATAGCAAATCAAAAGTTGCATTGAAAATCACGAAAATACCCGGCTCGATATTTTTGAATTATTTGAATTATCGAACGTCAAACACATAACTGAACATGTTATAAATAATAAATAACAAAATGTATGTTTTAAACGCGTCTTCGATGAGATATATGAAAATAAATTTAAATATTTTATGAAAGGCACAACGAGATACAATATCAAAATTCGACAAATCCTTTGATATGCATGTTAAAGACGTGAATATCTGTCTAAAGACACTATATAATTTCTTCACAAAATAAAAATTTAAGCCAAATTTCGTTATTGTCGACGATTTCTGTAAGCGTCTCTGTAGCAGCTTAACTTATTTATTTAAGAATTTACTGTGCATTTCGACTTGCTATGGATTTATCTTAAAGTATCAAGATTATGGTTTTAACTCAAAGTATTTATTAAGCTGAATTTCTTATATTAATACATCAACTGCATGTAAAAAGGAAAGGCTCTTATGCATTTTTCGTTTGGTTCTTAGGATGACACTTTCTGAAATACGATGGCCTTTTTCTTTTCTCCATAAAATACGATGGCCTTAAAAATGAACATTTTCCGAAATTACCAATTTTCAAAATCTTGTAACTTTTGAACCGATTTTAATTCTTTTGGTGTCATATTGGAGGTAATTAGTGGGTTCTTGAAGGAAAAATATCAAATTTGACTTTAAATAACATTTCAAATATACATGGTAATACATGGAAATAACATTTCAAATATACATGGTAATACATGGAAAATATGGACCACAAATCATATTTTGCCATTTTGGAACGAAAGTGACACAGTCTGTTGTTTGATTTCTTAGGAATTTTTTAATGAAATGTAAACTTTTCACGGAGGTTTAATTGTACGATTTATGAAATAGAACTATTTTAATCTTCAATATCCACCACGATTACCATGCGTCTACATTTAGAAAAGCTCACTCAAAGCAAAAATATCAAGCGATAGGGTCTCGTGTAGTATCATGATACTACATCACAGTAGCTTTTTTTAATGGAGACGCATGGTAGTCATGGTGAATAATGAAGATTAAAAAAATCCGTCTCCAAAATAAAAAAAATAAGTTCCGTGAAAATTCAATATTATATGTGAAATTTCCTCGGAAATCCAATAAAATAAATATCAGCGACTGAGCCCCCTGAGTCTTAAATCTTCCAAAACTGCAAGATGTGGTTTGTAGCATGATTTTCGCCTAACTAGTGTTATTCGAGGTATAGTTCGATATATTTGCTTGAAGGGTCAATTAACTATATTCAATTTGATGCCGAAAGATTTTAAATCGGTTGATCTGCTCAAAAGTTATAAATTTACAAAGTTTACAAATTGCCCCTGAGAGGCAAATAAAACAATACAGATGTAATTTTTTTCAATGAAAAACAGCTATAGCGATTTCGAATATTATCGAAGCAAAAAAATTCGAAAGCGACTTTTGTGCATGGAATTGCTGAATATGCCAAAAGCAGTAACAGCTTGCTTCGGTATTAGGAGTTGTCTTCAAAGTCATATTAACCGATTACGTGCTTTGAGAATAATTCAAAAACAATAAATTAGTGTTCATTATAATTCGAAGCCAAGAAACGTTAAGCGTCCTTTTTATCACCTACGAACAAGTGACAAAAACGGAAGGGTTTTCTTAATCGCATCGTGATAGATGATAAAAAATGGATTCATAACAGCAACTCAAAGAAAACAAAGTCATGGGGACTGCCCGGTCACGTTTCTACGTCGTCGACTCAATCGAATGTACTTGCTGTGAAGGTTATGCTGTGTATTCCGGGGAGCTCCGTAGCCGCAAGGTTACAGAGTCCGCCTTGGTAAGTGGGTGGTCGTGGGTTCGAATCTTAGTAGAATCAGGCCATTTGGTTGCCAAAGGACTTTTAGCATGGGTTTATTCTCAGGCTCCCACCAAGTACCTTTCCAAGTACCTTTCCTTCAATCTGAATTCTACAATACCTCTATTCTAACAAAAATCCTTCTAACTAACAAAAATAAGTCCCTGTTATAATAAAACTGGTATGAGTAACGTATGAAAGTTCCCTCCAGGGAATTGTAATTAGGCTATTTTGTTATTCGACAAAAATCGTTGCAATCCTCAATTGCTACGATAAGCTCTCTTTATAGCCAATAAGTTAGCAATTAAGTTAGTTGTAAGTTTACTTCCCCTTTTCTGACAAGTAGGTTTAAATCCCTACGAATGATAAGTCCTAATTGCGAAAGCAAACAAATCCTAACAATTAAAATTACAAATTTCCAACAGTGTTGAGAAGTCACCATTTGTGATTGGACACACATACTCATTATTTACTAATATTTATCATAAATACTTAAGCTACTAACAAAACCCCCCCTTAAAAAAAAAGGCTATTTTGTTAGGTGGGTTAGAGGCTCGGTATAGTAGAGTAGTAAGCTTGAAACGGAAAGGTAAAAAACTTACACACAAGTTCGGATATGAATGATAAGCATATCACTTACTTCAATAGTGATACTACCAATAATATGAAATGCGGAGTACAGAAAACACCTGGGTAATATCACAATAGGTCTAATCTCTGGTCGCAGGGATGAGTCCACACAGGAAAAAAGCTGTGTATTTGGTGGAACCAGGTCTGCGCGAAAAAAGGCACAATATGAGCAGAGGCACTATGAAGTGATCCTACTGTATGACAACGCTCGACCTCATATGTCGATAAAACTTATATAGAAAACTGTACTGCAATGTAAAGTCAAGTTTCTCCGAATTCTTCCATTGTTTGTAACGTTTACATTGAAAAAATGGACAAAATTTACCGATTTTTCTTGGGTTTACTTGCAAACGCACTGACGACATACAGCATCAATCATAGTAACCCATGAGTCTGCAGAAAAGAAATTGACAGCTCTATCAGTCGAGCTCTAAGCGGGTTAGCGAAAACAGTGAAGCTGCTCCGTTCAAGAGAGTACGCGTCCAAAGAACGGTACCCCATCACGTCGAAAACAGACGTCATGCGGCACTTTGTGGTGCCGGATACCCGCATTACGGCATCTACAACATCTTGACACTATTGGAAAACGATCAGAGTATTGAAAGAAAGCCCGGTTCCGGACGGCCGACGACTTTGAGCGAAAAGAAGCTCCAAAGGATACTAAATATTTAGTAAGACCGAAGGAAAAGTGGCTACATCGCTACGTGCACTTTGTCGGGAGATCAGTGCAACCGGCCAAACAGTGACAAATTACCTAAAGAAAAGTAACTGAAGCAGTCCGGTCCAGAGTCTTTAGAGCTGAAGGCAACTTGCTTTGGAGCTGCAGGCAATGACGCAGTGGCAGCGCCTGAATAAGATGGTCAAGTCGATTTTCCTTGCAAATCGCGACGTGGCGGTGGTGATGGACGACCTATCTTACCCTGAATGGCAACAACTGGCAGGGCACTTCGTATGTTACTTCCCCCATGAAGGAAGTGAGCACCGAGATGAAGTTCATTTTACATACCAAGTTCCCCAAGGAGGTGCTGCTGTGGCTGACAATCAGCGAGAAGAAGATATCAAAGCCGCTCGTTTTTTGCTCCGGATTGGCCGTGAACTGGAAAATTCATAGTATAAAGTGCCTGCTGAAAGTAGTGTCGCTTGAAGTAATCGAAAAATACCATACGGGCGAAGACGCGGCGTTCAGGCCGAATCAGGCTTAGGCCCACTACTCGCAGCGATCGTTGGAGGAAATGAAGCGGCTGAATATCGATGTGGTATCCAAGTCGGCGATTGTCAAAGTATGGTTCTATTTTATATGTAAAAATTTTAGATTAACTGTATCTTTGCCATTTTTATTATGCAACGCTTCAAATCGTATTGAGTATTCAATTTGTTTTCAGTACAATTGTTTCTAGATATCATACACTTATATAATGTTAAATAATAAAGGATGTAAAAGAAAAATGTTGAGAAAAAACATAAGTCTACTCGGGTTTTACGATTCAGCTTACTATTTTTCAGCCATACTCAAAACTTCAATTTTATGCAAAAATAAACAAATTGTAATAATTTTTGTAAGATTTGAACCAGTGCGACTATTATTTTGATCTTTTGTGGTATGCTTCATCGTGGCAGACATATTACTCTTGTTGGAAGTGCTCGTCGTTGTCATATCGCATCCTTGCTTCCAATTTGGCACTGAATTCCGTATGAAATGTATTACCTCATTAGAATTTGCAGACCAGACCATGAAAGGCTCCATCGTTCCTTTTCCAAAGGCTCCTATTATTGTATTCGTGCACTGCATTGGCAGAGCGAATGTTCTGCGGTTTCACATTCAAACAAATCGTGAATGCGAATTTAAAATTATTTCTTTTTATAAAAGCATTTTCCTTGCTCAAACGATTTATGTTTTCCGGGTTCGAATCACCGTAAATCTAATCTAGTTGGATTTTAATTGATTTCTTTCGGTGAGATAAAATAAAAACAGTTACGCCATATACTTTACGTTACAGCTTACTGTTTGTCAGCCATCCTCAGAACTTAAATTATACGCAAAAATAAACAAATTGTATAGTATATACCTGTTTTAATTTTTTCGAACAATCTACCTGACGACTTTGCTAGGTACCAGTCGCAGATCTGGAATACACATTAAACTAATTCAAATATTTATAAAACCGTCAAAAGCTAGTTAATATTTTTGAATTTGACAGTACTTATTTCCGGTAACGTACCTGATAAAATATTTCAGGTTTAGAATGGCTTGAAGCAAACTTGTACATGAGCTTGGGAAGCAATTTATGAACACCAATAGTTTTTATATCATTTTTTTTTTTAATTAGAAGCATGAAAAAAATCCTGATTCATTGAACCGAGTCATCGATTATTAATTAGTGCAGTATCCACCTGTTCTTAACCTGAATTTTTTTTCACTCTTAACTAGCCTCGAAAAAGCTGAGAAATATTGGATGAATCGTGGATTTCAAGTCAATAAATAGTTAAAAACACCTCAAACAGCTACGCTGATATATTACATGGTCTCCAAAATACATTTTATATATCATAATGAATGTCACTGAATGAATATATATAAAATGTATTTTGGATAATGAATGTCACTGAAATAATGAATATCACTGGTTAAAAAAAAAAAGAAAGAAAATGACAAAATCGAACGTTGACGAAGCTGATCAAGTCGGAATGATATACTAATGAACAAAAATTCAAGTAAATTATACTCAAAATTCGTAGTTTCTGCATAAACTTCCAAAACCCAAAATCTGCATCCGTGAAGCAAAATAATATTATATCAACCCATTCTCCACGAGTACATGCCAGTTTCACGCTAGCTAATAATTTAATTTAATTTAGATATAATCTGAGAGCAACACCGACACCAACTGTGCTTGTTATCAACCTCTTTTTGAAACTAATCTGGCGAAAAACGTGTTCGAACATGTTTTGTTAACCCTTGGAAAGCTAACCTTTGCCGATTATAAGTACACAACCGATTTGAATATTAAATTTTTTTAAAGCTTATCTTGAGATTTGTCGGAAATAATACGCAGTGATAATTGCTGCGCAATAAATTACAATAAGAGCACATTTCAATATTTTTAGGATTTGGAAGAAAGATTAAAACTGGAAATTCAATTTATAGTAATTTGATAACATTTGCAGGTAAGCTAATATCATTTTAAAAGTAGGTAAGCGAAGAAACAAGGACATCTTCAAAGAGACACTAACAGAAACACCTTGTCCGTTGAACATTTCTTTTTTACTCCTTGGGTGTTTCATCACACTTCAACGCTTCAAACATACAGCATGCAAGTCTGCTTTTTGTTAGGTTGTTATATCTGACATTCCAACATATAACTCACAAAGGTTTTAGGTGAGTTATTCGGATGAGTTATGTTCACTTGCTTGTATAAATTTGGCCAAGAACAGGCATTATTAAATCTTTGAATGAAGACCAAAAACATACCGTCGACATAACGAACGGATATAAAACTCGTTCGTTTCGAAGAAGAACATATATTAAACAACAACACTCTCTGTTTGTGGGCTCCAAGCCACTCATTCGGCAAGCTGCAAGTTTATTTTGCCAAAATAATTAAACATAATATTTATCAAAATCAGCAAAAGTAATCAAGCCGGTGGTAGGATCGTTCAAATTCAACAAAAATATTTTGAAGTGATGTAGAAGTTGTTAAGAAAAATGAAAGTTCTGTGAAGCTCATTTCACCAACTCATTTCAGGAGCAAAATACAAGTTATGAGCGTAAACCCCCATATATTGTAGTTAGTTCTAGAGTTTAATCTAGCAAATAGTTTCAACCGCAACCTTCTTACGATTCAATGATCGTTACACTATGGTACATTAGTTTCTCTCCGTTCTATACTCTACTTTTAACCTCTAATTAATGGTATAACAAATCAAAAACTTTCTCACAGCCATTCACAAATAAATTAATGGTCAAATTTCGAATCCCCGCCATCCCCATTCACACTTCATACATCGAGACGCAATTCAGCACCGTCTCAAGCACACACACAGGCTGTGGGGTAATTAATTCGTCCAGGAAATATTGCAACATTCAGCTGTTGTCGGAGTTGTAGCTCGTACTCCTAGCACTCGCCTGCAACCCCTAATCCCGCGTAATGGAACAAAGCTCTTACCCGAAATATATGGAGGAGAAAAAAAAAACAAGCATAAAGCACCAACACAGAGCAACTGCTTCGAAGAGCCCTGTCTGCTTGCACGACCCACTGAAATATACACCAACAGCCCTTGGTCCGAGGCTCGCACCCTCAATCGTTTGACTGGTTGAGCTCGTCGTTCGTCAGTTGCACATCTGCAGAACTCGAAGTCCTACTCATTTACGGTTATATTTGTACACTCATTCACTTCTCGCCATCAGCGAATTCCACCCCTGCTCGATTGTAAATACTCGGGCGCACAATATTCAAACCGCGCTGTTATTATTTCCTGCTGATGCTGCCAACACACAGGACACACAGCCAGAACTTTTGCTTCACTCTTTTATTCTACTGCTGATCTCGATTATACATCATCATCATCATCACCGCCGTCGTTGTCGTCGCCGTCCCAATCTATCCTTTCCAAAGTCGGTACACGGCGGACCACGCGAGGTTTTCCACGATTTTAATTTTTTCCGTTTTCGATTACTGCTGGCAATTCAAAAACCAAGCGCTAAAGCTGACTCACTGTGAACCGGGGCGAAACTGAAGGGGAAGAATGGTCGCGCGCGCACAAACGTTCCTGTCGAGATCTGTCGTACAACTGAGAGGGACCTGAGTCATACAGCTCAGCACAACCCCCTGGTCGAAAGCGAAGATACCAGTTTTCCCCGAACATTGAACCTGAGCAGGTGTTGGTGAGCGATCTCATTGTGTCCATCAGCAGAGGATTATTACACACTGGCTTTTCCCGGGGTTGCACTTGTGGTGGTGTCAGCGGGTGCACACTTTTACTGTTACGTTGCATACTTAATAAAGGTTCTACACTGGTGCTAGTAAGGATGACTCTCGCCAATCTACTAAACGCTACTGTACACACACACAATTATTCAGCTAGTGTAGTACAAACCAGCATAAAAATCTTCTCGCGACTTCCTTTTCTCTCGCAGTGAACATAAGAAGAGCTGAATGGGTATAATTTACAGACTTTCTTATGTTGTAACGGTGAGTGTTCTCTGTTTTTAAGTTATTTCCTTTTGATCGATGTTTTTCCTCCTGGCGGCAATAATAACAACAGCAACATGCCACCCGTCTTCACGTAAACGTAAGGCTTCTTTGTTCTTCACCTTCTTCTGCTGGCTGGGGTTCTTCGAACGGCGCCGCGCACAGTGGGAAAAACAGAAGGTCATTGACCAAATATTGAAAATTCGATTTGCACATCAATTATATTTGTTTATACAATTGGTCACTGTCAAGGTGTTGAAATTTGAATTTTTAGATAAATAGAGCAAATCCCTACCAAATGATGTGAAAATACGCAAAAAATAATCGTGTGTTTGAATTAGCAAACTAAGTATTTTCCAAAAGTGGAAGAGTTTTTTAGACTCAAGAGTAATTCTCTACAAAACTTTTGATAGACAGTCTAGAATGGAGAAATGTGAGACATTTTTTCGAGTTGAGTTTTAGAGCATTTATATACAATAACTAGCAGACCCGGCAAACTTCGTCTCGTCCATTTTTGTGTTCAATTTAATAATTTTAAACATTCCAAGTTCATTGATTTCTTGCCTCTTGCGACATGTTCGTTATTCAAAGACATGAATTTTCTTTTGATTTTTGTTGTTGTTGAAACATAACTGAGCTGGAAGCAACCCAAGTAACCATAAGCATTAGGAGATAGCATTTTATTAGCACTAATTCAGCCTAGTTAATGCCAAATAGATTTATATCATGATTTTCAATGTCCTAAACGATATGTTAAACTGGCATTACTGAGAGCAAAATATTCGCTTAAAGAGCTACCGTAAGTGCTACGATGTGGTGTTCTAGATGCATATAGAAGACGCATTACATTTTCTCGTTAGTGCCAATAACGAGCGATATCGAGTGGTCAATAAAAAATAAACGGAAAATGGATACTCCACGTAAATGAAAAAAAACTTTAAGGAGTGGGAATTTTCGACGCAAAGTTCGGGTATATGAAAGCATGAAACTCCCCGAATTGCAAACTAGTGACTTGGATCCAGGATCTACATCTCCTGGGCTCGTGGTTTCGGAACCGTCAATATCAGAAAATGAAAAAAAGTCCCTCTTAAATTCCAAACGATGTTGAGGAAGAACGCATTTTTTTTCGTTTGTTTTTTGCCTTTCTCCTAGAAAGGTATAGCAATCACTTGCAAAACCGAAAGTATAAAAGTGCTCCTAAGGACCGAATGGCATATATCACTCGACTCAAATCGACGAGCTGAGCATTTTCTGAATGTATATGTGTGTGTGTGTGTGTATGTGTGTGTGTGTATGTGTGTGTGTATGTGCAGATTTTTATTCTCACTCACTTTTCTCAGAGATGGCTGGACCGATTCTCATGAAATTAATTGCAAATGAAAGGTCTCGTTGTCCCATAAGACCCTATCAAATTTCATTATAATCGGATTGTCAGTTTAGAGGTTATGGTTCAAAATGTAAAAATCATGAAACATCATTATCTCAAAAACTACAAAACCGATTTGGACCAAATTGATTTCAAATTAACGGGCTACCTGAAATACCCTTAACTTTTGAATTTCATAATAATTGAACTTGCGGTTCAAAAGTTATAACAAGAAACGTGTTTTGAAGACTACTCAATCTCACTCATGTTTCTCAGAGATGGCTGAACCGATTTTCATGAAATCAGTGTCAGATGGAAGGTCTAGTTGCCCCATAAGACCCTATTGATTTGTTTTGCAATCAGACTATTACTTTTCCTGTTATGTTTAAAAATGTGAAATCCAGCTATGCAAAGGAACATATTCCGAAGACTACTTGAACTCACTCACTTTTCTCAGTGATGGCTGACCCAATTTCTACAAAATTAGTGTCAACTAATAAGTCTAGCTGCCGCGTAACACCCTATTGAATTTCACTGTAATCGGACTGTAACTTCGTCTGTAAAGTACCGAAATGTGAAAATCACGAAACTTCATTATCTCAGAAACTACACAACCGATTTGATCAATATTAATATCAGATCAGCGGGCTAGTTAAGGGTTAACTGATGAATTATGATTGAACACGTGGTTTCAAAGTTTGGCTGCCCTATACGTTCCCATTTCATTTGATTATAATTGAACTTAAGCCATCGTTATGTAATAAATTGTTAATAAAACAACGAAAGTCTATTATTTCAAAGATTACATGACTAACTTGAATATAACTAGTATCATACGAACAAGTCATCTCTAAAACTTACAAATAACAAACTTCATAACAATTTGATATGTGGCTCAAAAGTTATGGAAAGAAAAGAAATTCAAAGGCTATTTAAAATTATACCTGCTTTGATTGATATATGTGGTCTCAACATAATTTAAATGTGGTTTTGTACTATTTGAACGTTCCAAATTCATTAATTCCTTGCGATGTGTTTAAAGTCTGCAAATGCACGACGAATCGGCCATAGGATATGATCAAAGTCAAATAACAAATCGTTTGAAATGAATGGTTTTATCGAAATGACAAAATCTTCGACATTGGATTTTGGCGCCCTAATTCTGAATATATTCATATTGGGTGCTATTCGGTCATTTTCAGCAGATTTTCTGGCATCAATCTGACACCGGAAATACCCATATTGGGAGGTATTTAGTTATTTTGGTTGTTTTCCAGAAACTAACAGTGGTCGTCTTTAAATTCAAAATGGTGTCAAGGGTCAATGTTTGGTTTCTATGCATCATCTCGATTACGGAAATATCCATGTTGAGTAATATTTGGTCATTTTCGACTGTTTCCTATAAGTTGGCATTTAGCGATTCAAAATGGTGCCTGAGGTCAATTGTTAGCTCATTGCATCATTCTGGTTCCAGAGATACTCATATTGGATGTTATTTGGTTATTTTAGGCTGTTTTTCACAAACCGGAAGTCGCCATCTTGGATTTCAAAATGGTATTCAAAATAATTTCTGGCCTCTGAGCGTCATGCTGGTTGAAGAAACACCCATATTGGGTGTAATTCGATCATTTTCCGCTGTTTCCCAGGAACCGGAAGTCGCCAACCTAGAATCCAAAATGGGGTCTGTGGTCGATTTCAGCAGCAGTGTATCATTTGTTACCACTAAAAACATTCACCTGCCAAATATGGTTCCATTTAGTTGCACGGGTAGAAATAAAATCTCGAAAACGGGCAAAATGACTCATGATTTCATGATTTGGATGTATTTTCATGGTATGAATATACACCATGAGTAAAGACTCATGGAATCATGAGCCAATTGTTCGTAACGCACCCCGTGCGTTACTGTTTTGCTGACATCATGAGCAATTTGGATTGAAACCATGATTTATGGGTCATGAAATTTGACTCATTTGACTCATGAAATCGGGCGTTCAGTTTATGAAATCTCCCTTTGACTCATGGAACCATGATTGTGATTTATGAAATCATGAAATGCGAGTCATAAAATATAGCAATTGGCTCCGGGAATCGAGTGTTTGATTTATGAATTTTTGCTTTGGTTTATTCTAACCCATGAAATTATGAGCTGAACTCGTGAAATCATGAGTCACGAGTCATGCAATTTAGCATTTGACTCCAGGAATCGGGTGTTCGATTTATGAATTCTTGCTTTGGCTACTGAAACCATGATTTTGTTTTATGAAATCATGAGTTGCGAGCCAGGACATATAGCATTTGACTCATGAAATCGGATGTTCGATTTATAAAACCTTGCTTTGATTTAGGAAACCATGAATTGAACTCATGATTGATTAGTCTAGTTTTATGAAATTATGATTTGTGCAATCCGATTCACGAAATTGCCCAATCCGCACGAGAGTCACAAATAAAGTAAGACTTTTTTCTTACAATTGTCCCCCGAATGTTTTAAAAATAATATGGAAATAGTTTTTGTACGCGAGTAACCATTACTTTTTATAGAAAAACTTGTGTTAGTTTTCTTACAAAAGACACTAGCGCTATGATTATAAAACAAATTTTTCTTTTATTTTGTCTCTGTGATAATTGAACTAAAATTTATTTATTCTTCTCTGAAGGGTCTCACAGGCGAAATTATTCCATTTGTGAAACGAAATTATTTTTTCCATCAAGTATTCACGGTGATAATTTGAAGTAGAAATGTTATGTTGTCTTAGAATAGCCACGAAGTCATTAAAAGATACATTTAAATTTTTCTGATAACTTCATGGTGACCTTCATAGGAATAGTTTCCCCTGTTAATCACTGTGGCTTCTGTGAGAGAATATTTGACAAAAGTTTTGTTCAATAGAATTTGTGACCTTTTGAAAAAAACTTATATGTTATTAACATTGTCGCAGTGATATCACTTCGAAAGCTTCGAAAAGATTAGTTGAAATTAATTAACATATTTCTTGAAACTAACGTTCGATTAGTCTCAAAAGAGTCCCCGTATTAATTGATGTTTATTGAAGAATAAAGAAATGATCCATAACCGTTATTAAGAGGAATGCATCTTTTTTACGAAAGTCACCAAGAATTGGTGACGAGCACTTAAAGTTTGTTGGCTCACTTAAATGGAGGCAATGCTTGACGAAAGTAGTACATATATTAGTTTTCCTTGATAATTTTCATATATTTTGTAACAAAATTACAACAAGAATTATCCATAAACAGACAGACGCTTAAAAAAACAATAAATTTCATTTTTAGTGTTTCTAAAATATTTATAATTTTACGAATACTATCTAAAACCTAATTTTTGGGAAGGCGCGCGAAAATTTTAAGGGGTAGGCGACAGACTTTCTCCATGAAAATGGGGTTGCATTTGAAAATAGCTTTTGACATTCATCGCAAATTCAACTTGTTCTATGTTATTGCTTATATGTACACGTTGAATCATTTTTAATTTTTATCGGCGAAATAAAAAAAATTAAATAGCAATGTTCGGGAGTTGGTCACGAACAGTATATTTTATTTTAGAGCTTTGTCACGAAAAATATTCATGAATGTGTTGATAAAAATACGACTCGCGATGACAACTTAAAACAAGATTAGCCCCGCCATTTCGACGCTTTTTCAGCATTCCTGACCATTTACAGAACATATTCCTAATACGAATATTATTCTTCTCTTGAAGGTCACCAGCATGTCATTTGTGCGGACTGGGTGTACATTTAATTTATGAAACTTCACTTTGGTTCATTAAATCTTAATGTCATGATTTATCGATCACGAAACTGAAAATATAATTCATTTGATCTAGCGTTCCACGAATGAAATTAGACATTATATTTGAATTCGTGTTTTGGTTTATGAAGTCAGTAATTTATTTCATGAAACTACAATTCATTAAACTTAGGATAAAGTTCATAAACTTTAAATTGGATTCATCACTCTGATAAGTTGGAATTTTATTCATGATTATGAATTATTGAAATTATAATTTTTCAACTTAAAACTAAAAATCGTAAAAGATCAGATGTACACGGTCTTAGATGCCAAACCGTTACGGGTTTGAGGATTCGCGTTTGTAGTAACAAGTTCGACAGTCAGTATTATTTATGATTTGCCCGGCAAAACAAAGTAAAACATAAATTAATAAGTTTTCTTTGGCAGCTTTTCTGCAGCCGTATTATGCAAAAACCTGCCAAAGACGTTCGATACCCTAATCAATTTATTTTTGATCGTTTTTCCTAACGGGTTTTATGTTTTCTGAAAAAAGTACTGTAAATCTTTATCGATGACATTAGAGAACGCAAAATGTTTCTCATATATTTTTTTTTAAATGTCATTTGCATAGCATTGCATTTGCACTTTGCATAGATGTTCTTATGGGCTGAAGATGTCATTTTGTGCTATTATTATTTTTTGTTTTTGGTCACGAATAATTTGGCGGCATTCATAAATAACGTAATACCTATAGGAGGGAGGGGGGATATATTTTTTGGCATTACGATTTGTTATATAGGGGAGGGGGAGGTATGATCAGCGTTACGTAACAAAAAATCCATGGGGAGACTTTTCAAATATGAGCATTTTTATTTGGCATATTCTTCTACAGCGTTGCGTAATTTTTATGGGGGGGGTATGTTCGGACGCCTTAGGTATGTTCGGACGGTCGCAACTTGGATGCAACCCGGATCGAAAAGCACGAAAAACAAACGATCGGTTGCTCCAGCATGGTTAGTGACAATCCTTTACCCAATAATAAAATATAACTTTTTGTTCCGGTATTAAAAGATTTTGTGTTTGGTTGTGTTTTGGTTTTGCAACTTGAAAAACAGTTACAAACGTACAAGCAGTGCAACGTCACCCGTGGATTGCCTTATGGATGGTTAAAAAATATTTTTGGAAACAGAACGGTTTGTTTAATCGGTGTGACTTCTTCAGAAAAGTTGCAGATAACAGTTTTATCTTACCGATAAAAGTATACACAAAAAAAATATTTTGCAACACAAAACAAGGAAAACAACTTGTTTTAAAGTTTTTTTTAACTACAAATGGTTTATGGTTGTATGCTCCAGTATTGCTAAACTCGCTCTAAACAAGCATGTGATACTCCAAGTAGTGTTCTCACCGCTACCGAAATCACACACACAAGGGAGTACCTCCACCATTCGAACTGTCTCTCGTTCTTTCACACTTCCTTCATTTCACACCACCGAGTGTTGACGCTTGCGAGTTTTCTTCACTCCCGAAACCATGGACACACACTCCTATTTACGGTCTTATTCGCGTGCACTCCCCTACTCGCGAGCACGATCAGCCAAAAATAATTGTTTCAAGACGCATCGGAATGGCGTGGCGTGATGCAGCGGATCGATTATAGTTAGGTAAACTGTATAAATGTAGTAAAAGCTGTTCCTATCAGATGCTTAAATGTTTATAAGTTATCATCAAAATGTCGCCTCAAATTCTCTCAGAAAGCAATATGTTGAACATCATGGACATCCTGAAGAAGAACTATTGTTTGACGTTGATGGTTGCTCTAAACTGGGCTCCTTCGCATTATTGTGGAAAACATCAACAGGGTCTACTTATAAAAAAGTTGGTCACTCAGTTATTTGTTCCTTGGTGCACACTTAAATTTCGAACTCGTACTTAGACATGAAGATCATATCGAATTTACAATCGTCTATATCAAGGCACACCAACATTTTGATTAAGGTGTAATGTATGAACGACAAAATTTTAACTCTTCAATTGACTATTTTGTTCATCCTTGAAAGGACAATTAGTTTTTTAATTCAATTTAGGATATGATGCTGATCCCATCTCTGTGCTATTCCTGACATTAAAAGCTGTTTTCGGACTAAAAATTTGACGACAGACAGATTTTGGTTGCTAACACCCCCGTTTGTGTGTTGCCAAAATACGGCAGTTTTTTATTGTAGGAATTGTCGCTACCGCACATAAGCAGCTTTTTACTAGAAAAGGTAATACCGTTACACTTACCGCTGACGCTGCTACTACTACCGCTACTGGTACTCGCTATCGCTGCTGCCCGCTGCTAGATAGTTAGCACCCATCCTTCACTAGTAAACTGATTGCTTTTTCTAGACTTTTTAATAAATTTTGTTTTAATTCTTGTTATTTTAACACTTTTCAATATCAATTTTCAATAGTAGGGTAGCGAAAGGCTTCGGCAGGTTTCCTGCAGCAATCTTAACCACTGCCGAAGCCGTTCGCTACCTACAATAGTTCAAATAATCAAATTGCAATTGTCTGTATTTGGGGGCCAATGCGTGGGTAATTTTCAATTGATTGCTACAAACACGACGGAAATGCGTTGGAAACTAAGCGGCTTATAAGCATGTGAAAAAAACAAATTTTGTCCCCTTTTCCGTTTTTATATTTTCATTTTCACCCCAATGTAGCCGATCTTCCTGAGAAATGTAGTTCTACGTAAAAAAACAAGTCTTTATTATGCTCAACTTCAGTGATGTGTCAAGATAGTTTACAGTTCCAAATTTCCGCTAGCGAAATTTGTCAGAAAACCTGGTTGGAGAACACACAGGTATTTCACCAATCTGCGGTTTACAGTTCATGCGAAGCGAATACAACCGCCACCTAACTGATTGGGGAGCGGGGGTGATAGATGCAACCGAAAGATCATTCAAATCGATCGAGTTACTGCCGCGGCTTGCAGACGTAACACTTGGCTTGTGTGCGTAACACACACAGCTGTTTAAATTGAACAGCATTCGTTGGCACAGCCGGCACATTATTTAGTTTTTCGGCAAAATAGGCACGAATTCTTCTACCGCCTAATTTATCTTTACAGGCGGGACAAATAAGCATTGCCTTCCCTTGTGCGAATCCTTGTGGGCACGACCGTTTATTTCACAACATTGCTAGCCGATGTGACAAAAGGGCACTGGTTTCAAATCATTAATAGGCAGATGACACTCGCCGCACAGCTTCTTATTCATCAATTCTAGCAGCAGTCGTATGTTCTCTACCACAGTTGTTTCAGTTTCAACCGCACTTGATAATACTGTGTTGAGTAAATTTATGCAACCGGACACTCGTCTTATGTTTTATCAACACGTTCACTCGCGAAAACCTTGTTTTGCACATGAAATACGCTAGTCCACCTACGGTATTAATCACGGTTTCTGAACTTGCAATCAATGAATATACCGGCGCACAGTTTGACAGATATGTGTTACGTCTTTAGCAGTCATGAGTCGTATTTATAAAAACGCTCTGAGTAGCTCATGATATTCAGAGTCCAACCCATGGTATCATGAGTCATAACTCATGATTCTATGAGTCCATGCGACAGCGATGTGTTACGCTTATAATAGCCATGAGTCACATTCTTGAAAACGCTTTTCATAGCTCATGATATTCGGGGTTGACATCATGATATCATGAGTCATAGGTCATGATTCTGTCGGAAAACAACATTCATGATTTCATGACCTAAAAGGTCATGAAAACGGGAAAATATTTTTACCCGTATGATTAGTTCGCGAGATGTGCAGAAATTTATGCCGACTCATGTGCTTCCATTAGAGGGAGGGGCGTCGAACCATTATGGACATATTTATTACCCTTTAAAACATCCACATGCCAAATTCGGTTTCATTTGCTTGGTTTGTTCTTGAGTTGTGCAGAAATGTATGTTTCATTTGTATTGGACCCCTCCTTTCCAGAAGAGGGAGGGTCTCAAACTATCATGGGAACTTTTATCGGGACCAAAAACCCCTACATACAAATTTTCACGTCGATCGGTTCGATAGTTTTCGAGCCTATATGGATCAAACAGACTAACAGACCAGACTACATTTTTATATGTATAGATTACACCATCAATATTTTAGAACCTAAAGAGTGAATATACATTTATTGGATTGAAGCATTCATGTTAATCTATTTTTACAAATAAAAGTTTGAATGAGAAAGGTGGGTCTGACCGCTAGGTGGATTAATTTAGGTTTTTAACTCACATGTCAGGAAAGAGAAATCTCATGGGTGCTTCAAATCAGCATTAGTTTTTTTTTTTCTTCATCTATAGTTTATTTGACACGGCACATAAATCAGCATTAGTGATGCATATCAATGGTTGCCACCTGCAGCACTTTATCAGCTCGCTATTTTGCCTTTTCAACATTATATCAGATATATACAAACATTCAGGTCAGAATAAGTTCTTACCCAGAATTCTGTAATCAAATATAACTTGGGAAGGCACAGTGGTCGGAAAAGGCAATTTGACGTACTTAATTCTTTTGTGCTTAAACGGTTGATGTTAACCAAAGACAACGTTCAAAAGAATTGCTAACAAAAACTAAACGGAAATGTTGATAAGAAAGTTTTTTGATCATGGCCTATTATCATAAAAATAAAAATCTAACTTTTGATACAATGAAGTTACATGAATAGTTTCTTTAGTTGTAGAACTTTTCAAAATATGAAACTTTGCAGAAGATATTAAATTTCTATGATGTCTATTTACTGAAATACAAAGCATTGTCTCTGTCAACCCCCTAAAATTTAGTTTTTCTAGCATAACTTTTTAAATTTTTTTTCAAGAACATAATGTTCTAGACAAATATGACTAACATAAGAATACAGGTTTCTTTCGAAGACATGTTGCTACAATCGTTCTATACTAAGTTAGAGCGTTTTTTTAATAAATTATTCCGTAGATTTAAATGCTTATAGGGGAGAAAAAGGGAAGCCGGTACACATCATCAAATACTTTTTTTAAGCTTAGACCTTGTACTACAACATAGTTAAACTTTGATACTTGACAGTTCATAAATGAATGAGTAGAGTGATGTTTTCTGTATGTATTGTTTCGTTTTATATCCGATTGAATACTTTATTCATTGGGATTTCAGATTTGCGTTGATCAAAGTTGTAATTTTTTGTGCCGAATGCTGAACAATATCAGGGAAATTAACGTTTAATTTCAGGGAATATCAGGGAAAATCAGGGAATTTGATTTTGAAAACTTTTTCGCCAGCCTGTGCAAATCAATCAACCCTGTGGAACACTGATTTCCAAACTTTGCAGTTTTCAAAATTAAATTCCCCAATTCTCCCTGATATTCCCTGCAATATAAAATTAATTTCGCTGATATTTTTAGCATCCAGCACAAAAAAGTGCAACTTTGAAATCCCAATGAAAAAAGTATTTTATCGGATATGAAAACAAACAGTAAAGGACCCCCATTACCCACTGCTGGAAAAAAATAGTTTTAGTGCTGAAGTGTCATTTAAAAAAGAATCGCGCCTCGGTTAGAACGTGTTCTCTAATTTTTTAGGGTTTTCCCTGAGATTCCCTGATTCCCCTGATCGAAAACTGGATTCCCTGACATTCCCTGATTTTTCACGTTTATGCCACCCTGTTACTGTTCTTAGTTAAGTTATATTGTAGAACATTCTTCTTCTTCTTGACTTTATAAGCACTCGCTCAACGCTTATGCACCAAGACAGCCGCGCAAGTTTCCAACCCGAAAAGACAGACGACTACATCGAGAATCGAACTCTAGCCTTCACGCTTGAACTGCTGTGTATTTTGCCTACCAATCACAAATTCATCATGGCATCGAAATTTTACTTAAAATGCTTACACACAATATATTATTCATTGAAAGTGCACATTGTACTAAAAACAAACATTAAGTCTTGGTTTTTCCATTTATAAACAGAATTATTCGAAAAGAAGTCAATGGCAATCATGGGACGTTTACTCTATTTCAGTTGTTTTAGGGCAAACCAACCAAAACGTGGGTATCAGAATCGCTGGTACCAGGATCAATGAGTGGTAGGTAGATGAAAAATGTAAGCAGTTTGACTGTTTGAAGCCCCTACTGTGAAACTTTAAAGCAAAAAACAAAAAACTTTGGAAAAAGCAAAATGAAACAGTAATGTATTATCGAAATTGATTTATTGCCTATATAATATCGTCGTAGCTTATCCCTAATGTCGAATTCGTCTTAGCGGTGTAGCTACACTCGAACTACACTTTTTACCCTGTAACGGACTACACTTTTTCTGTCTCTGACTACACTTTTTCTGTCCCGGACAGCTACACGCAATGAAACTACACCGTCCCGGACTACACTTTGCAGCTTAAAAAAAAACAATTTCAGTGTAGTTGCATTGGTATGCGTAATAATAGGGATAGCTGTCAATTTGTTTTGTTTTGGTCACTATCGCCTTCGTCATTTCGCCTCGTTTCCATTTCATATTTCCATCTCGCAAATGTGCTGAAAAAAAAAATTATCTGACGCTTTACCACGTGGAACGGAGAACCAAAACAAACCAGTTTTTACACATACGTGTGGTGTAGTCCAGAAAAGTGTAGTCATAGACAGAAAAGTGTAGTCAGAGCCAGAAAAGTGTAGCCCGAAAAATGAAAAAAAAAAAAACATTTACGGAGTAACAAGTGTAGTCCGAGTGTAGTTACACCGCAGAAACGAATTCGACATTACATGAAACAATTTTTTTATATGTTGCATTGGTTTGAAACATTCATAATTAGTTGTTTTAAGCTTAGAAATAATGATTTTCGAAACGCATAAAAAATTTTCTTTACATGGTAATTTTGATATCCGATAACTAAGAGATACAAGTTTTTTTCAAAAACAACATCAAAAACAACCGAACTGCGTAGTTTTTATCGTTATTCAATTCAAAAACTTTTGTTTGCTTGTCCAGCATCTGTCCGCCATCGCCCCACTGTGCTACGGTGTGTATGTTGTTCGGTCTGTTTTGATCTGTTGGTCCCATCTACACGCAGTACAGTCCTCTCAACTACCACCACCACCATCGCACTATGCCTAATGGCAGGCGGTACTCCGCACTCACTCTCTCTCTCTTTCTTTCTCTCTCTCTTACGCCACGATCATGCTCTACCACTATACCAGCAAGTCAGCCTGCCTGGTGGGGGATTATGATGGCTTACGACGACGAAGAGCCAGCATAAGTATGACGCCTTATCAAAAAGAAAGGAAGCAACAAGAACAAAAAACGCCAGCCTAATATACCCTCTACATGGATGCGTATCTTGGGAGGTCACTTTGGGAGTCCTTGAAACATGTGTTTAGTGATATTTATCGGCGGGAGAACATTTGCCGTCTTTGTAGATTTAATAGCCTCCGAAGATGTTGTGCCACCATCATAAGACCTCAATTGGGCATCTGGGGAAGGAAAAGTTTCAGTTGTCATTCACTATCTTCTTGCGAATAAGTATGTCATGTGATATGGCTATATTAGCTGCAATATTGGACGTCTTATCGGTCACAGTAATGAATAAAATGTATAACGAAGTGGCTTCATTACATTTACTTGTGGAAATAAATAGAACATGGGAGCTCGTTGTTGTCAGTGGTGCTTTTTATTTTGGACATTCGCTACAAGCATTCTAGAAAATTGGTCTTCTGATCGTATCAAATTGTTATGTGGTGATACAGTCATCCCAGTATTATGGGTCAACCCTATATTACGGGCTAATACACTTTGTATTGGTTTCTAACATATGTCAATAACTTGTAATAGTCAAATTTAAGTTTGGTGAACGTTGTTCACGTTCACTAAACTTAAATTTGACTATAAAAAGTTATTGAAATGTGTTAGAAGCCAATACAAAGTGTAGACTGGCCCACAATACTGGTTGGCCCATAATACTGGGATGACTGTAATTAAGGTAGTCAGAGGTTGAGACAAACACATTGCGTGAAAATCGCCTTCTAACTTTGCACGCACCTGGACGTGACTCTGTGCTGGTGGCGTGCCGCTAATAATCGTGCATGTGGTTTTAAGTGTTCGGATCCCGGGATAATTTTGGAACGAACATGTAGTTAATATAAAAATTTAATTGCACCAGCCAACTAACAAGAGTAAATTGAAGCTTACTCTTATTTTCGAATGATGAGAATTCCAATCATGCCAAAAAGTGAATGAAAATAATACTTTTTAGATCTAGATCAAGTTCCGATTGCAGAATGTAGCACCAGGGCGTTGCTTTAGGTCTTCCATTGTTGCTAAATTAGATAAAGTATATAAACTTATGAAGTATAATAAGATTTCAAATTACAGAAAAATGTTTTTTTTTTGTTTTTTCTTAGTATCAAAAGCTGTTATAGTTCTAAGATAGAGCAACGAGCGAAATAATTTAATGTCCGGACTATAAAGAAGAAGAGAAATAGTGATTGATAGTAGAATCAAAGCAGAATGTAAAGTTAACACAGCGGAACGGCAGATGTATGCATTCCACATTAGGTTTTTTATCAAGTGCCATCGTTATTTTGACTATAAATAATTTTATTAAATTGAACTTAAATTAAACATTCAATATAAATGTGTTCAGCAAAGAACATCCAAGAAACATAACCTTTTAGATTAAAAGAGAGAATTGTAATAAATACCTTTTTAAAAATTTGCAATGAAAATAAATTGAATGTGTGAACGTTTTTGAAACCAGTATAGATACTTTTATACCTTATCCAACCTTTCATCCCCCATTCGATCATTCAGCTTCCGTTCCTTTGTCCTTTCAGACAATACACACAGCCTTTCACACAGCCATCGGCTGTCGTGTATTGTTGCTCCGCAAATCGAATTAATGGAGTGCAGTTCAGTTAGTAAAACGATAAAAAGCTCCCACCGTTTTCGCCAGACTAACTTCCATGCGCCATCACGATTCACGACCGGGTAAGAGGGAAAACACCCCTTTCAGGCAAAATATAATCGCGTGTTCCACCCGCGTTGCCTTGTTGAGTTCCGATCTTAGCGGCCGCATGTTAAATTTTCATCTTTTTCCTAAACAGTAACGGTAGCCGGGTCGGCTGGCAGCCCGGAACGAGATTGGATCGGAAGAAGAACGCTCGAATCAGATTAATCGGAGGTACGTATGCCGAGCTGTTGGTGGAGTGGCATTATATGTTCTGTTTGGGAACAGGTCGTAAATTTTTGGTTTGCCAAATTTGTTCACAGACACGAAACGTGCGGAAGATGCCACCGCGTGACAAAGTGATTACGTTCGTTCACACATTTGGCACAGCACAGAACCGGGGGGAAAACGATTCGTGAAGAAGGCTATGAAGATAAGACACAATTGACGGGTATTCAGGTTGAATGACAATGTGAAGCCGTAGATTTTTATTGTCGGAACTCGCTACCGACGAGAATTGGTTCTGTATCCTTTTCAATTACCGTTGACTGCGTTGATCCGAGCTGGACTGTTGTACGAATACTTAATTACTGTTTTGCAATCTACAATCAGAGTGACAATTTATTCGACAATGGGATATGAGTTGATTCAAACGCCTTGTTGTTTGCTTTACTGGTGAGAAATACTGGAAATTTCCGGATGGCCATTAAAATTGACTCTAAACTAGATCCCCCGCTTGTAACATATCCGGTATAAAACAGAAGTTTACACAACCAATGGGACTCAGTTTGCTGCGTCATAATTTACAACAGAATCTGGTACATATGTAAATATGCATCTCTCTTCGTGTTCTGGAGCGACTGCTACAGTAGGACCATGGCAGCTACAGTACAGGACACTAATAAAGTACACAGCATAAAGTCATTTACAGAACTAGTCGATGCCTAAGTTTGGGTTTTTCGTTTAGTTTGGAGTTGTTTTATAAAATAGTGATTTTGCAGCTAGACAAAATCAAGTTCGCACTATCAGTGCTGATAAATTCATTTCTGCAAAATTACAGCCAATCTTTTTCAATTGTTACTTCCAATGAACGCAGCACTCTTTAAGATAGGGGTACCTGAAGTAAAACGCACCAGTTAGTGAAAGCAGAGTTAATTCTTGTTGAAGCTGAGAGAAAAAAACAATGTTATATAACGATCAAAACAACAAAACCCTCATTTATTATTTTAAGCTCGCATCAGATAGTGAAATATTATAGAAAATGCATAACACACATTTTTAAGTGAGTGTAACAATTTGTAAAAGTCACCAATCGAGGTAAAATGCACCCTTGCTAGAGTAAAATGCAACGCAACACAGGGGCAAAAAGCACCATGCCAATGAGGTAAAATGCCCCCCATGAAAGAGGCAGAATGCACTACAATTTCGGGGCGGTACGGCTCATTTTGTCATCTAATAAATAATAGCAAAATGTATTTCTTTGGATTTCCATACACTCGTGTGGCATGGTTTTTGAAAATACCGTTTTTGATTGCCTGTAGCACCGATCGTAGCTGTTCAACGGTCTATGACCGCCGATTGGACTTCCGGACATTGTTGGAAACGAGATGAAATGTAAGCAAAAATATTGTTTACAAAGAGTCCTTTTGCTTCGAGCTGCGAGAAGCGTTATGGCCCAATCGTAACAACAAAATGTTTCTGGTTACATAATGGTAATGCTCATTGGAACTTGTCAATATTTGATCAAAAATATGTTGCTCGGTGTTGATTCGATGCAATGACATTTCTCGCTGGTAGAAAACTACAATTGAAGAGCTAAATAACACTTATTTCAGCTGACAAAAAAAATTAACCGTATGCAAAAATTTTTCTTATTTATTTACACTTTCTGACAGTGCAGTGCTGCCAAATTGACAGGATTAGAATAGGAAACATATCTCACCAAACATGTGGCAAATGAGCTCTTTTTCCATGTTTGGCGAGATATATTCAAATAGAAAATTTTTTTTGTTATTAAAATGTTTCTCCATTGTAAATCGGAGAATGTGCATCTTGAATCAAAGGTGATTATTACCACAGGTACCCTTCATCCATTAACCCAGAGATGCCGATGTTTTTAGTTTAAAATAAATTCTTTCAGTTTTTTTTTCGCGTGATGCAGTCAAACAGTTGAATCACAAAATCATCCAGTTTTTATATGTTTTTGAAATTATAAAAAACCACCTCAAGCTAAATTTCAACCGCAAGAATCAGCTTTGCCTTATCAAATTTTCACTTGTTAGTTTTATTTGTCAAACATTGAGGATCCAGTTTTTTTCCAATTTTATTCTCAATATTATTCCGGTTTATTCAAAAATGTCATTGGCAAGCTGTCATACTCTGATGAAATATTTCACGCGCATCGGTCACGGTCATGCAATAAAATTTGCTGGAAAACCAAACAAATGATCTTCAGCGTTCCTTTGTTGTCATAATAAAACGCCAGAATTGATCCTTCACTTGCCGCGTAATGCCGCTCTGTACACTGTACTGTACAAAGACCGAATTCAAAAAAATACACTTCATACACTCCCCCCACAATTATGGAACTCCCACAATTACGGATCACTTTTGTTATTTAACTCAGTTAAACTAACGGTTCAAAGGCATGTAACATTTTTGCAGTAAAATATGCCATATTTGCTAGCTTTGAACACGGAAAACATCGTTCTTATTCCTAGATTGATGTGTTTTTTATAAGCGTAAAATATTGTCTTCCAGATAATAACTCATACACAAAGATCAAGGTAAGTTCTTCACGATTCATCAAAATGTTGATGGTTGATAACGATTCTTCTGTAAAAATTAGTTATTTTCTAAGTGTTCCATAATAGGGACCGAGACAAGATAGTTCTCTATAAATATGGAACACTCCGATTTAAATGTGAATTTCACCACTTAAATCATCCTCTCAACTTCTTTTGAGCCACAAACGGAAGCTAAACAGTGCTGAGCAGGGCCCAACATTTTCAGTTCAATGGGTGTAATTCATCGTGAAAATGAACCACTCAAACGTCACTGTCAATCAAATACGTACAGTTTCAACGTACTACCATACTCTTCACACTTTCGGTTTCGAACGAACATTTCATCAAGCTTCACTCCTTTTTTACTATTACGTTCACGCCTTCTTTGTTAATCATATTGATGCGAGATTGTAAAACGTCATCAGTCCGAATGAAAACGAAAGATTACTAGTTGGAGCAGTATTTCGTCACACTAAAATCTCACGAAAGCACTCAATGTCAAGTCAATGGAAGGCAATCACCTTTGTCATTCAACAGCAGCAGAAAAGAAATACAATAAGAAGGATAAAAGTTTTTCTCTCATTTCAGTGGCAATCTCTTGCTTCACCAATTCTGCTGCCTTTGCTAGGTAGCACTTCACGGTTCTGGTATCCAAAGTGACCCCCAGTAGCTGCCTTTATCGGATCGAGTAACACATCCATTCCCTCCCATTCGACACACGAAACTGGGAGGTTATCAAGGGCTACGAGCTTCGTTGCTGCTTCGACCAACATTTGTTGATCGATCGGAATAGGTCGCTTTGGGACGACTCTTGGTTTCTTAGCCGAGGGCTCTTGCTCCAACAGCAAACCGAGGGCCTTCGCCCTCTCGGTGTGCATGAATCGAAAATGCCAAATGAAATTCTGTAGATCCATTTTAGTCCTTTGCATGTTGCATTGGCTTCTATACATCATTTCGATTACGGAAATATTCATATGTAGTAGTATTCGGTTATTTTCGGCTGTTTCCCAGAAGATGTCATTTTACAATTCAAACTGGTGTCTGAGGTGAATTTTTAGCTCTTTGCATCATTCTGGATCCGGTGATACACATATTGGGTGGTATTTGGTCACTTCAGGCTATTTTTCAGACACCGTAAGTCATCATCTTGGATTTTAAAATGGCATTTGGAGACAATTTCTGACCCCTGAGCGTCATTCTGGTTGAAGAAACACTCATATTGGGTGGTATTTGGTCATTTGCCGCTGTTTTTCAGAAACCGGAAGACGCCATCTTGAATTTCAAAATGAAATGGCATTAGGAGACAGTTTTTGGCCTCTGAGCGACAATCTAGTTGAAGAAACACTCATATTGGGTGGTATTTGGTCAATTTCGGTTATTCACCAGACAACGGAAGTCGCCATCTTACAATCCAAAATGTTGCCAGAAGTTGATAGGTCGATTTGTGGCTTCAGTGCATCATAAAAATTCCGTAAATACGCATATTGGGTGGTATTTGGTCATTTGCCGCTGTTTTTCAGAAACCGGAAGTCGCCATCTTGGATTTAGAAATGGCATTTGGGAACAATTCCTGGCCTCCGTGCGTCAATCTGGTTAAAGAAGCGCTCATATTGGCTGATATTTGGTCATTTTCGGCTGTTTTCCAGACACCGGAAGTCGCCATCTTACAATTCAAAATGTTGTCTGAGGTCGATAGGTCGATTTGTGGCTTCAGTGCATCATAACAATCCCGGAAATACCCATATTGGGTGGTATTTGGTCATTTGCCGCTGTTTTTCCGAAACCGGAAGTCGCCATCTTGAATTTCAAAATGGCATTACGGGACAGGTTTTGGCCTCCGTGCGTAATTCTGGTTAAAGAAACACTCATATTGGGTGGTATGTGATCATTCTCGGCTGTTTTCCAGACACCGGAAGACGCCATCTTACAATTCAAAATGTTGTCTGAGGTCGATAGGTCGATTTGTGGCTTCAGTGCATCATAAGCATTCCGTAAATACGCATATTGTGTGGTATTTGGTCATTTGCCGCTGTTTTTCGGAAACCGGAAGTCACCATCTTGAATTTCAAAATGGCATTACGGGACAGGTTTTGGCCTCTGAGCGTCATTCTGGTTAAAGAAACACTCATATTGGATGGTATTTGGTCATTTTCGGCTGTTTTCCAGAAACCGGAAGACGATATCTTATAATTCAAAATGTTGTCTGAGGTCAATAGGTCGATTTGTGGCTTCAGTGCATCATAACAATTCCGTAAATACGCATATTGGGTGGTATTTGGTCATTTACCGCTGTTTTTCGGAAACCAGAAGTCGCCATCTTGGATTTTGAAATAGCATTTGGGAACAATTTCTGGCCACCGTGCGTAAATCTGGTTAAAGAAACGCTCATATTGGGTGGTATTTGGTCATTTTCGGCTGTTTTCCAGACACCGAAAGACGCCATCTTACAATTCAAAATGTTGTCTGAGGTCGATTTGTGGCTTCAGTGCATCATAACAATTCCGGAAATACCCATATTGGGTGGTATTTGGTCATTTGCCGCTATTTTTCAGAAACCGGAAGTCGCCATCTTAGATTTCGAAATAGTATTTGGAGATATGCCAGAAGAAGGAAGGGTGTCGAAACATTATGGACATGCTTGTTACACCTAAAAACATTCACTTGCCAAATTTGGTTATATTTGCTTGATTGGTTCTCGAGCTGTGCGAAATTTTAGTTTCATTTGTATAGGACCCCTACCTTAGAGAAGAGGGAGGGGTGTCAAACCATTATGGATATATTTGTTACCCCTAAAAACAATCACCTGCCAAATTTGGTTCCAATTAGTTGGTTAGTTCTCGAGATAAGCAGAAATTTGTGTTACTTTTGTATGGAACCCCTCCCTCACAGAAGAGGGAGGGGTTTCGAACCAATATGGATATATTTGTTACCTCTAAAAACATTCACATACCAAATTTGGTTGTATTTGGTTGATTGGTTCTCGAGTTGTGCGAAATTTGCGTTTCATTTGTATGGGACCCCTCCCTTGTAGAAGAGGGAGGGGTTTCAGACCATTATGGATATATTTGTTACCCCTAAAAACAACCACCTACCAACTTTGGTTCTATTTGCTTGGTTAGTTATCGAGATGTGGGGGAATTTGTGTTTAATTTGTATGGAACCCCTCCCTTCAAGAAGAAGGAGGGGTGTCGAACCAATATGTACATATTTGTTATTCCTAAAAACATCCACATGCCAAGTTTGGTTCCATTTGCTTGGTTAGTTTTTGAGATGTGCAGAAATTTGTATTTCGTTTGTATGGGACCCCTCCCTTCCAGAAGAGAGAGGGGTCTCAAACTATCATAGGGACCTTTCTCGGCCCTTAAAACCCCTACATACAATTTTTCACGTCGATCGGTTCGGTAGTTTCCTAGCCTATATGGATCAGACAGACAGACAGACCGTACTGCATTTTATAGGTATAGATATGGAGTGGAAAACTGGTCCCTATTGATGAAATTATGACTTAAACATGACTTCATGATCTTTCAACAAGATAGCTATCCGAAGCATATGACACGAGTTTTCTACTGTTCCTAAAATACAAAGTTCGCGAATTATCCATTTTATTCGTCTCGCCTTGTGCGTTCTATATTTGTCCAGCACTGTAGTTGGAAACAAGGAGTTTATCAATTCATTCACCCCAACAGCAGTTTCCAAGTTACTTTTTGTCTAAATTGTTGTGTGTACACATCGAAAATAGAATGAACAAAGATCGTCAGACAAGCGCTCACGTTCACACAAAAAGCCACCCTCTCTGGAATCGTAAATTCGCCACGGATTGCAATATTCAAAACTGTTTGACTCAATAGAAGTTCAATACGTGCGAAAAGTGGGTATACCTATCGATAAGGGGATGGTAGGTTGATTACACCGAAAATCACGGCACTGCACGGCTGGGTAGACTAGTAAACACGTATCTGCATGTGCCACCAAGCGCCTTCAAGACCGTCAAGGTAGCACTTTTCACCGGAAGTGGTGGATTGGTGTGACATATCTGCTCGATCTCTTCCGGTTTTTTCAGCGCAGAGTGGCGCAAAAAAAAACAGGCAGGAGGGTGTCGGTCTAACCGTCTTGATTATGATTAGTTTTCGACAGGCGTCGAAGGGAACAGAAGGGTCCTTCTGGCAGCTTGTTGCGAATTATGCGCGGCTGGATTTTTAAATGCTCATTAGAGAAAGTGGCTCAAATGTTTTCTGCAGGCTACAGAACCTTATGTGGTGGCACAAGTGTCCTTCTGTCGTGTATTTGCGGGAATAGAGAAATGTTAGCGGAGCTGTCGCCAGTCGGTGGAGAAACAGGACGAGAAAGAGACTATCAGAGCAGTGTTTCTTTGTGTCGTCATCCGCCCAGTAGACAGACTGACGACCAGACTTCTCGTAGGAGGCATACAAATGACTAATTAAATATGTACACCACACTGGCTCGACTCTGATGTGGTTTGAGCCTGCGAATGTTTTAATTACTGGCGTGGCAGCAGTGTTTCGCAAACAAGCGATCGAGTGATAACAGTGTTGATATTGAAATATGATACAATAAACGACTTTAAACGCTGTTATCCAACAGCGTGAAGTGATGTTTGCAATTGATGCTAGAATTTTACTTAGAATTATATTTTTAAACAGTTATTACCTGTGATGAGATGTATTGAGGGAATACTTTTCCAAGATTTACCTGCAAAAAGAAAAAAAAAACATTAAAAATGAGTATGATAAGCTATCGGAAATGTTCATAGCGGTTTACTATTCGAAATAAAATTTGCATTAAAGTACAACAATATTTGACATAATATTTTACTATGTGACAAATTTCGATCCTCTTGGAAATAAACCAATAGTGTTCCGCAAGATTCAGTAGTTTCCTTAGTCAACGGTATACATCCGGCGGTCTTACCAACCCCAATCAAAAAAAACTTTTTTGGGTACGGGAAAACGTTTCCTCGATCTGGCGTTTATTGAATTTCGTAATAAACAACATTTCGCCAGAATATTTTCGAGGCAATTAAATTCATCATATTACCATACCTCCAGCGGTAAAATGAATCTGAAAGTTCCGATGAATAAACCAATCATAAATTATGCTCATAACACACCACCATACGTATGCAAACCGAAGCAATTCACGGTGCGGACGGTTCCCATAAATTTCTGCTATACAAATTCGAGCGGAATTCAGCCTATTGTTCCACATTACACCGCGCACGAAGCCGGGGGGTCCTACATACGGAGAATTCTACTTGTAGTCAAGGCAAATCTCGGCGGTCCTTGCCGGCTGAGTTTCCTTTTACCCAAAAGACAAACTTTGCTCATCCCATATATTGTGACTCGAGTACATTCTCAAACTGCAATAAAAATCCCAAGCAGCAACGTCGCGCTGAAAAAAATGTTCAAATCTCAGCCCTGGTGTCGCAATGGAGCGCAGGAGAAAATCCTCCGGAACAGTTATTAAAATTCTCCTATTTGAACGAACTTCTCTGGATCAGAAAATTGAAAGAACTTCGTGGACTCATCTGGGCATACCAACTTTCGCTTCACTGCGAGGAATGTTAAGTATTCGATTCGCACCTTCACGTTGCTGCGACCCAAGTGCAAATGTGACTCGGAGAATAATCATCCAGAGAGTATTAATGATTAAGCATTTTATTACATGCTTGTTTTTGAAATGAAAATAAAAAACACTAAAAAAAAAGTTCGTGTACGCAGCCACGCGGAGAATTTCCAAATTGAACTCTTGTGTGTTATGGGCAAAGCTTAGGCTCAGGGCAGGCGAACCCTCGGCAATGATAGAATTTAAATAATGCGTAATTTTGAAAGAATGCCGAGATAATCCTTCGGCATCTTCTGCGTCGCATCCTCGCAATTTATCTGTACTTTTCGCTGGGCAATGGGACGTGAGTAAAGAGAATGTGACACTGACTGGGGAGTCTGGGGTAAAGTGTTCGGAAAAAACTTTCAGTTTCATTTCGTGTAACGAATCATGATTGTCGTTCAAATCCTCAAAACCAGTACTTCACACATTTCACCCACCAGTCTCTTTCACTGTCTCTTCTGCTGTGCAGTGGCATAGTTCTTTCCTCATTATTATAAATTGTTACCTCCGTACGGAAAACACTGCAAGGGTCCTCGTACGCACCAAACATAATATTACATCCCTTGAACCGGTCTGCCGTTGTCTGTCTCAATCGTAGTACCTTACGCTGCGGGAACCTACAAGCGTAGTACGCAATTTAGCTAGGGTAACGCTAAGGATACGCTAATACATTCAAATACTGAGATAGGATGCTGCTCATCTCAGCCAAAGCAGAGCTGGTGATTCAAAACAGTGACAACCAAAAAAAATCTCGACGTTGTGTGGGGTAAGTTTATCTTTTTCCACACGTTCCATGTCGACGGCAGTGTTTGTTGTTTTCGACCCAAATCGTTAGATTCATCTGATTATGATGATGAATCCCTGAGACGGTAAGGGAGGTTCATGTGACTAAATCAGATTTATGTTTCGCAGCGTTGTAGATAATTCTCGAGTATGTCTGCATTTTATGTTCATATGGAACGAGTTTCAAAATAATTGCCTAGCTAGCTAAACGAAAAAAAAACTCATTTATTGATGAAACACAAAAGTTTCATCCACTGACGAAATGCATCGCAGTTCGAATGAAAAACTGTTGACCATTTCGATCCCCTCCGCGTGGATTCGCGAGTGAAGCCTATTTCAAAGGAATATTCTCCCCTCTTCCCGGCCAATTCACCCGAATTGCGACAGAAGCACACATAGTGCACCCAAATACATAAGGAACAGAAAGAGCTTTGCCCGTGATACTGAACTGACTCGGCCCCGGAATACCTCTGCCACAATCCGTCCCTCTTCGCGTGCACAAATCTGCGAAACGAATCCGACGCCGTCGGCAAATGTATTGTATTTTCTCTTTTTCACCCCTTATTTTAATATTTATAATTTTCATTTACGGTTCAGCCAAAAGGCAATACCGTCCGGTGGTGGAAGCTTGGCCGATTGGTTCCGGCGGACGTAAGCACCGGCGGAGGGTCGAAGACACCTTATATTACGACAACCGGTGACTGTGAACTTCACGGGGGTTGTTCGTTCGTTTTCAATCCGTCGATATTTCCGACGCGACGCCTGGCTGATGGGTTTGTTTGAAAAAGTGTGGTTTTCAGTGGAACTGACAGGCCCACTCGGATGCAGTAGCATCGACATGCGAAGAAAATCAGCCGGTCGGCTCACATAAACACTAGAGATGGTCGGGTTTGGATTTTTTCAAACCCGTACCCGACCCGTACCCGATTTTTTTTTCGGTTGAAACCCGAACCCGACCCGAACCCGAAACTTTTTTTTCGATCAAACCCGAACCCGACCCGAGCCCGAAACTTTTATTTTTGTAAAACCCGAACCCGAACCCGAGATTTTTTTGGAGGGTAGATTTTTTGTACCAATTTGAGGCTGCCCTGAAGCTTTGAGCCTCGAATGATATTGAAATGTTAGTGATTTTTACAGTTGCATGAAATTAGACATCATTATTTTACAAAAATGCTTATTTGATATAGTCGGGTTTCGGGTTTTCAAACCTGAACCCGACCTTTTTTTGAACCCGAACCCGACCCGAACCCGAGAATTTTTTTACCACCGAACCCGAACCCGACCCGAACCCGACACTTACAAAAATTTTCAAACCCTAACCCGACGAGTACGGGTCGGGCTCGGGTTTCGGGTTTGAAAACCCTAATCTCTAATAAACACCTAGTATTTGCATGGTAGGTTGTTTCAGGTTAGCTGCGCAAAATATTTCAATGCTGTTCTTTGTTTAGGTAAGGTACTTAAATATAGTACCTACTTCGGTTCAAAACAACCATAAAAAAAACATTTAAAAAATTAAAAACACTGTTGAACATTGGCATACTCTCGAAATAAACGTACTATTATTATAACAAAAGTTCAAAAAATTCCCCTTCCTGGCCAACTAAGCAATTATATATATATTTTTTTTTAACGTATAAAATATTTTTTTTTCGGCATAAATAAACTGCCCATAAACGCATAATTGTAACATTTGCAAAATTGGTTGTTCGAGAAAATGACACTTTTATATTTTGACCTTAAATGCATTGTTCCCAATATATTCTTGCAAATAGACGCTTCAAATAAAGTTAGTATCATGAAGAAAGCACTATATTACACTATGCATACATTGAACATTACTTTTGAAGTCAAATTAGTTGAAATTATTCCGATGATACTTTTATGCCGTCACTTTAAGGTACTTTTGGAAGGGAAGGGGGAATGAAGGAAGGGGGGATGAAGGGAAATGAAGTTTTTCTTGTTTTCAACAAGCATAAGCTGAACATCAGAAACCGATCACCGGCGGTTGGCTACCGGCTACCGATTTCCAAAGGATCCAGATGTGGATTTGGATGGAAGCTTTTTTGACAAAAAAGTTGAAAAAGTTAAGTAGTGTGACAATTATGCGGTTATTTACGCTATGTGACAAAACAACTTGGTATTTTTTACGACTTTTTCAAACAAACATAAGTATATTTTTTCAGATGCAAAAAATACATACTATTTCAAGCAATTCCCAATTAAAAGCATGAAATCCATAAAACGTCGAATGTTACAATTATGCGATTACAGGCAGTAAATTGTAATTCAACAACAAATTATTATTACCGTTAACACATCAAAATATTATGTCGATAGATTGTTCTACAGATGGATGAGTAGTTGTTTTAGTTATGTATCAGTATCATATTCTGTCATATACCCCTCTCCGACCGAGCCCATACAATTGTGTAGGAAAAAAATGACGGATAACAAAACCTAAATCGAAGCGATTCCTATATAAAAATAGTTGCTCGCTCCGGTTGTTTATTTTTCGTAGCAGCTGCGATGTTGACACTAGCGTTGTGAGCAATAAAACAATGAATAGGACGTTCTAAAAGCGAGAGAAAAGGTTTTGTTTGAGTCACCTTCTACCTACGTCATTATATGGGCCCGGTTGGAAAGGGATACACAGGGTGTTCAAAAAGTTCAAACACACTTTAAAAATGTGTTGAAACATTGAAAACACAAGATATTCTTTACTGGGTCAATTTTTATTGAAGCAGTGTTTATTGATAAATTGATTAAACACCAATGAGATCTTCCCACGCCTGGATACGGCCTTAAGCCATCACCGACGCGACGTTTTGGAACCGCGGAATGTAACCATTCTGCATTATGTTTCACATACTTCACAATCTTTTTCCTGAATAGAACACCTTCAAAAATATACTGCCATTCTACGCATATTTATCCCATGTTCCAAATCGATCAAACGAGGAAAAAGATTTCAAAGTTTTACTTTTTAATTGTAGGCAGTTTATGTGAGTTGATCAACGGAAGGAAATCAGATTTTAATAAAAATTGATGAAAAAAAGCACTTTTTTGAATGTAAACCTTCTCAGAACTCACGAAACAAAGCAACTTTGCATACTGTTTTTTTTTTAGTATCTGGCTTAACATTTGAAAAAGGCTGAAGTTTCTTTTATAAATCGATAAATTTGAACAATGACAATAGATAGACGTACGTTGTCAATAGATGACTAAGGAATTTTTTGAATTTCAATTTAAAAATATTGAAATACGGAATTTAGGATCCTACACTTAAAAAAAATCATGTTAACGTTTGCAGAAAAAAATGTACAAAAGTTGCCGATTTTTCATGGGTTTCACGCACTGACGAAATTACCCATGCCGCATCAATCATCAGTAGGAAAAATTTGACGACTCTATCAGTCGAACTCTAACCGTGATGGCGAAAACAGTGAAGCTACTCCGTCCAGAAGTGTGCGCGTTCAAAGAACGGTATCCCGACGCATTGAAAACGGACATCGTGCGGCAGTTCGTGAACACCGTATACGCTCGTTCTGGCATCTACAATATCTTGGCACTATTGGACAACAATCAGAGCACTGAAAAAAAGCTCCGTTCCAAACGGCCAACAACCCTGAGCGAAAAGGAATACCAAGCAGTGAAAAGGTACCTGGCGAACAGGAACATACATATCAGGAAGCTGCAGGCAATGTATGCTGCAGAGGCAGCGGCCGAATGAGAGTCATGTCGATTTTCCCGGCAAATCGCGACGTGGCAGCGTTGATTGATAACGAGACCTGTCTCACCCTAGATGGCAACGACTGGCAGGGCACTTCGTATTTTACTTTCCCCACGAATGAAGTGAGCTCCGAGGTTAAGTTCATTTCACACACCAAGTTTCTCAAAAAGTGCTGCTGTGACTAACAATCTGCGAGAAGAGGATGTCAATGCCATTCTTCTTTCGCTCCGGACTATAGCCAAGAAAGGAGAAATTTATAGTATGAAGTGCCTTCAGGAAGTTGCGTCGTTAATCATGAAATACCATAAGGGCGAAGACGCGGTGTTCTGGTCGGATCTGACGTTGGCCCACTACACGGAGCGATCGTTGAAGGAGATGGAGCGGCTGAATATCGATGTGGTACCCAAGTCGGCGAATCCGCCCAACGTCCCCAGTCCTATTGAGAATTTCTAGGTAAAGGTGAAACGTAAGATCTACTCCAAATTTTGTTGCGAAAACTGAGGATGAATTGATAAATAAAACGAAGAATTCAAAAGCATGTCTACAACTCAAAACCATGGCTGCACGCATGTTTTTTTCCGCCATGGCGAATAGTCCGGATAACTGCCAACAGGTCGCTCGCAAGGGTGTAGAGCTTTTTTTGCAAGTAAGCTAACATAATTACCATCCATGGAAATTTTGTCCAACCTCAATTATCTGTTTTAGTTATTTTTTACCACCATCCCAAAAAAGTACATTTTTTTACCGCGAACGGTAAAAACAAGAAGTAATTTTAAAAAAAAATCATCTCATATTTTGCTCAAAAAAATTTCTACAGATGGAAAATTTAGTTGCCTGAAAGTCATCTGATCAAATCAAAGTGGGCACTGTTGAGCAAAAAAAAATTACATAAACATTTGTTAAACCATACGATTCGCTAGAACATACTGCATCACTGATCTAAATTTTAAAATTGTCGTACGGTACATTTTTAGGTAAGGTCGAAAAAGTAATATAAAAACGACGAAATACTCATTGTAAAGCACGTTCTTCAACCACATTTTCAACACATGGCAAGTATTATATTTCATGATATATACAGTTGTTGGAAATTTTTTTTTCGAAAATCTCACAGTGAGATCGTTTTGAATTTGACTGTTAGAAGACAGCAAAAAACTCAATTTTGCGGTGTCCAACGCACACATAGAAGATCACAGTATTCAGCAATTTCTGTCTTTCAAATGTGGCATATTGAAAATTAGAAATAATGTTCTTTTATCTTACTGTTAGCGGAATTGGTCGAAAACCCAAAACGATCACGGTGTTTCGGCTTCAGACCACTGTGCGTCTTTTAGATTTTTGAATAAGTAAGTCTTTCCAATTGCAAATTTCATGAAATATACTACTTGGAATGCGTAGAAAACGTTTTGGAAGTTATTTGATACCCTCCCAGCACAAAGGAGAGGATCATGTGAAGACAAATTGTTATTGTATCTTGAAGTATCGCTCACACTCTTGATACTACATTAAACAGATTTCAAATAAGTTAATTTAATCTACTATATAAAAATGGAATTCCGTAACGCTTGATCTGATTGATATTATTCCCTCAGTCTCTGTGGTGTACAGTATTCATCATCATTTTGAATCGTTCTTAATCAAAAATAATAAGCGGTGACATGTAGGTTTTTTAACATGAAAATGTTCGCTGATGTTCAGAAAAGACATTAATTATAAAAAAAATAGTTATCTTATTACTAAAACTTGAGATATTATTCACAAAACTACGTAAAACATGCAAAATTATGACTTTCTGTGCTAAATTTGTCTCTAAATCAAAATTCAAAGCGATGACATATGATTCTTTTTTCACTAAAATGTTTGTTAATGTTCACATTCGAGGAAAAATAATAAGTATCTGATTACTAAAACTTGAGATATTATTCACAAAACTACGTAAAACATGCAAAATTATGACTTTTTATACTTAATTCGTCTCCAAATCAAAATTCAAAGCGATGACATGTGATTCTTTTTTCATTAAAATGTTCGTTGATGTTTAAGAAAGATATTTGAGAAAAAAATAATAGGTATCTAATTACTAAAACTTGAGATATTATTCACGAAACTACGTAAAACACGCAAAATTATGACTTTCTGTGCTAAATTTGCCTCTAAATCAAAATTCAAAGCGTTGACATATGATTTTTTACACTAAAATGTTTGTTAATGTTCAGGAAAGACATGTGAGAAAAAATAATTAGTATCTGATTACTAAAACTTGAGATTTTATTCACAAAACTACATAAAGCAAGCAAAAATATGCTGAATTTGCCTCTAAATCGAAATTTCAAGCGATGACATGTGATTTTTTTTTCATCAAAATGTTTGTAAACGTTTAGGAAAGACATTTGAAGGAAAGTAACAAGTATCTGTTTACTAAAACTTGAGATTTTATTCACAAAACTACGTAAAACTTGCAAAATTATAACTTTTTATGCTGAATTTGCCTCTAAAACAAAATTTAAAGCCATGACATGTGATTCTTTTTTGATTAAAACGTTTGTTAATGTTCAGGAAAGACATTTGAGGAAAAATAAATAGTATATGATTACTAAAACTTGAGATATTATTCACAAAACAACGTGAAACATGCAACTTTATGACTTTTTATGCTGAATTTGCCTCTTAATCAAAATTTAAAGCGATGACATGTGATTTTTTTTACATTAAAATAATTGTTAACGTTCAGGAAAGACATTCGAAGAAAAGTAACAAGTATCTGTTTACTAAAACTTGAGATTTATTCACAAAACAACGTAAAACAAGCAAAATTATGACTTTTTATGCTGAATTCGCCTCTAAATCTAATTTCAAATCGATGACATGTGATTCTTTTTTCATTTGAATGTTTGTCAACGTTCAGGAAAGATATGTAAGGAAAAATAATTAGTATCTGATTACTAAAACTTGAGCTATTATTCACGAAACTACCGAAAACACGCAAAGTTATGGCTTTCTGTGCTAAATTTGCCTCTAAATCAAAATTCAAAGCGTTGACATATGATTTTTTTTCACTAAAATGTTTGTTAACGTTCAGGAAAGACATTTGAGGAAAAATAAAGTGTATATGGTTACTAAAACTTGAGATATTATTCACAAAACTGCGTGAAACATGCAAAATTATGACTTTTTATGCTGGATTTGCCTCTAAATCAAAATTTAAAGCGATGACATGTGATTCTTTTTTCATTAAAATGTTTGTTTATGTTAAAATATAAAATGTATGTTTGAAGATGATTTTCTGTATACAGCACAACAATATTGCAGCCTTCTAATAGCGCTCTCGATCAACCAGATTAGTTGAGAAAATTCGTTATCGATATTGTTTTAGTACATTTTGCATGTTGTAGGATAAGAACAACGATACACCGTGCCCCAGAGCTGAGTCGAGAAAAATTGCAGTTCGAAAAGATTCTCGACCTGATCGAGGATCGAACCCGATATCACAACCGTGTGGGAGCCAATCGACATCGCTAACCACAGAGCCACGAGGACCACATACAGCATACAGAATACAGAAAATCACCGGAAAATATTTTATTTTAATTTATACGTTTTTATACGATTACATGCGAAACTTTGACTTTTTATGCGCAATTCGCCTCTGAATCAAAGTTCAATGTTTTGTTTTTTTTTTTTGCAATAAAATGTTCGTTGTTCTTTCATCTACAATTTTTTTTGCAGAATAACCCATGCCTCGAGCATGAACATTTTACATTTCTGATGTTTTCGTAGTTTTGTGAATAGTTACATTTTACGGAATTCGATTTACTTTTGTACTTTTGAATTTGAATTTGATTTTTATTAGAGAGCTATTAACCAGAAGGTCAGTCAGCTCTTAATCTTACTGTTTTACTTTTTTTGCGTTAATCCAAACTAAAACTCACATTTAGCTGCAGGAAAGGTTACGATTCATTTGTTTGAATATCGATTAAGAGGCAGCTCAAGCATTAAAAATCTTTTATTTTCTTATTTTCTACAAAGTTTTGTGGATTAAAAAATGGCGACTTCCAGTTTCAGGAAAATAACCTAAAGTGATATATGGCCAACAATTTCAATACTTCCGAGAGTGGACCTCCATACGTCATTTTATAGCGATGACACAATTTTTTTTCATAAAAATGTTTGTTAACGTTCAGAAGACCATTTGAAGAAAAATAACAAGTATCTGATTACTAAATTTGATATATTATTCACAAAACTACATGAAACATGCAAATTTATGACTTCTAAAGTGATATTTGGCCAACAATTCCAATACTGTCGAAAGTGGAACTCCATACGTCATTTTGAAATCCAAAATGGTGTCTTCCAGTTTCTGTAAATCTGCCCAAAATCACAAAAAAACAATCCAATATGGGTATTTCCGTTCTGCGCGTTCTCAGAATATTGAAGTAGGGTATCGAACGTCTCCGTCAGTGGTTTTCTTCGGTAGTTTTACTGGCGCAATCTTATGCAAAAAAGGTCCGAAGAAAACCACTGACGAAGACGTTCGACAACCTACTTAAAGTGATGATGGAAGTATAAGATGTGAATTATATTTTTGAAGTGAGTTGAGCTAATGCAGCAATGAAATATAAAAAAAAATCTATCTTTGAAGCCTTTGATCCCGAGCATCGCCGGGAATGTTCAACTAGTCTACTATATAAAAATGGAATTCCGTAACGCTTGATCCTATTGATATTATTCCCTCCGTCTCTGTGGTGTACAGTAATCATTATCATTTAAAATCGTTCTTAATCAGAAAAATAAGCGGTGACATAAAGGTTTTTCAACCCGAAAATGTTCGCTGATGTTCAGTAGAGACATTTGAGGAAAAATAATAGGTATATGATTACTAAAACTTGAGATATTATTCACAAAACTACGTAAAACATGCAAAAATATGACTTTTTATGCTGAATTTGCCTCTAAATCAAAATTCAAAGCGATGACATGTAATTCTTTTTTCATTAAAATGTTCGTTAATGTTCAGGAAAGACATCTGAAGAAAAATATTAGTATCTTATTACGGAAACTTGATATATTATTCAGAAAAATACGTAAAACATGAAAAATTATGACTTTTCATGCTCAATTCCTCTCTATATCAAAATTCAAAGCGGTGACATGTAATTTTTTTTACATGAAAATATTCGTTGATCTTCAGAAAATACATTTAGGGAAAAATAATAGGTATCTAATTACTGAAATTTGAGATATTATTCACAAAACTACGTAAAACATGCAAGATTATGACTTTTTATTCTATATTCGCGTCTAAATTATACTTAAAAGCGATGAGATATGATTCTTTTTTCATCAAAATTTTCGTTGGTGTTCAGGAAAGACATTTGAGGGAAATGTTCATTTAAAAAAACACAAATTAATCCACCAAGCGGTCAGACCCAGCCTTTCTCATTCAAACTTTTATTTGTAAAAATAGATTTGCAGGAACGCTTCAATCCAATAAATGTATATTCACTCTTTAGGTTCTAAAATATTGATGTTGTAATCTATACATATAAAAATGTAGTCCGGTCTGTCAGTCTGTTTGATCCATATAGGCTCGAAAACTATCGAACCGATCGACGTGAAAATTTGTATGTAGGGATTTTTGGTCCCGATAAAGGTTCCTATGATAGTTTGAGACCCCTCCCTCTTCTGGAAAGGAGGGGTCCAATACAAATGAAACATACATTTCTGCACAACTCAAGAACAAACCAAGCAAATGAAACCGAATTTGGCATGTGGATGTTTTAAAGGGTAATAAATATGTCCATAATGGTTCGACGCCCCTCCCTCTTATGAAGCACATGTGTATGCACAAATTTCTGCACATCTCGCGAACTAATCAACTAAATGGAACCATATTTGGCAGGTGAATGTTTTTAGTGGTAAAAAATGATACACAGCTGCTGAAATCGACCACAGACCCCATTTTGGATTCTAGGTTGGCGACTTCCGGTTCCTGGGAAACAGCGGAAAATGATCGAATTACACCCAATATGGGTGTTTCTTCAACCAGCATGACGCTCAGAGGCCAGAAATTATTTTAAATACCATTTTGAAGTCCATGATGGCAACTTCCGGTTGGTGAAAAACAGCCTAAAATAACTAAATACCATCCAATATGAGTATCTCTGGAACCAGAATGATGCAATGAGCTAACAATTGACCTCAGGCACCATTTTGAATCGCTAAATGGTAACTTATAGGAAACAGTCGAAAATGACCAAATAATACTCAACATGGATATTTCCGTAGTCGAGATGATGCATAGAAACCAAACATTGACCCTTGACACCATTTTGAATTTATAGACGACCACTGTTAGTTTCTGGAAAACAACCAAAATAACTAAATACCTCCCAATATGAGTATATCCGGTGTCAGATTGATGCCAGAAAATTTGCTAAAAATGACCGAATATCACCCAATATGAATATATTCAGAATTAGGGCGCCAAACGCCAAAGGTCGAAGATTTTGTCATTTCGATAAAACCATTCATTTCAAACGATTTGTCTTTTGACTTTGATCATATCCTATGGCCGATTCGTCGTGCATTTGCAGACTTTAAACACATCGCAAGGAATCAATGAATTTGGAACGTTTAAATAGTACAAACCACATTTAAATTATGTTGAGACCACATATATCAATCAAAGCAGGCATAGTTTTAAATAGCCACATATCAAATTTGTATGAAGTTTGTTATTGGTAAGTTTGAGAGATGACTTGTTCGCATGACACTAGTTATGTTCAAATTAGTCATGTAATCTTTGAAATAATAGACTTTCGTTGTTTCATAAACAATTTAATACATAACGATGGCTTAAATTCAATAATCAAATGAAATGGTAACGTATAGGGCAGCCAAACTTTGAAACCACGTGTTCAATCATAATTCATCAGTTAACCCTTAACTAACCCGCTCATCTGATATTAATATTGATCAAATCGGTTGTGTAGTTTCTGAGATAATGAAGTTTCGTGATTTCCACATTTCGGTACTTTACAGACGAAGTTACAGTCCGATTACAGTAAAATTCAATAGGGTGTTATGAGGCAGCTAGACTTATTAGTTGACACTAATTTTGTAGAAATTGGGTCAGCCATAGGGTGGTTTACCGGTAAAACAAAAACCGGTAAAACCGATTTTTTTTCCAATACCGATATACCGGTATTAAAGAAGCGAAAAAACCTGTATTTCCGGTATTTTTCTTAAAATTGAAAAATTAATTGTCACAATATTCATAAACCATTGTAAGGTTGATGAATTCTGATGCTACCCACTTAGGTGGGCATTACAAATCACATGACGGTGTATATAATAAATATATTTAGACATAAACAACATTGAATATTAATTTACTTTAACCTATTTATTCAGATGATGTATTTGTGTGTATCGATAGTATGTCAAAAACCTTCATATCAATAAAGCAAGACATTTATTTTTTTAAGTAGAACAGCTAATCTCTTCACGCACTCATACTTACAGAGGCAACCCGTGGGTTTTGAACCTACCAGTTCAACCACAAATTCTGAAAAGCATAGTTTGGGGCAGTAATCACCATCTTATCCGCGAAAAGACGCAAGTCATTATCCATTTTGTGCTATTTAAAAGTAATACTAAAAAAATATATAAATATAAATTTGGGTTAGGGATTTATTTTTTGTTTGGCGTCTCCGTGTGCATTGCACAGAGTGCATCTAGTTATGAACAAGTTTCTCCTGATACAAAGCGTGTACAGGATGAAAGAATCAATCAATAAAAAATTTCGACCTAAAAATTGCTGCTGCTTATTCTTGAGAAAGTGAAAATTAAGTAGCCGTAGCTTGGTCAAAGCTTCGTCGCCCAAACTGCAGCGAATTTTATTAGCAATAATTCTAGCTGAGGAAAATGCTTTCTCAGGTTCAACTGAATTTGGAAGAACTGTATAAAGAGCATCAAACAGAATAGAGAAGTATTTACCTTCGATTCCTTCGGATTCGTAGAATGTAAATTCTTGTCTGATCGTCATTTCATTTTCTTTTTCATTTATTTACTCTTCTCAACAGTTTCAATAATTGTTCCTCTAAGAATTTTAAATTTATTCATTAATTTAAAACTAAGTTTCGCGATGTGAAATAAAAACCTGCATGTTTTTTATTAATATGAGTTGCGAAATTATGTTCTTCGTAATCATATCACTGGATTCATTCATTAAAGTTTTCCAAACACTATTAAAATTATCCAGTATTGTATCTGGATCGTATAACACCAAACGAGATCAAAACAAGTGGTCAAAATCTAACAAAAAAAAACACGTAACACGTCGTAATGAAGCACCGGTACTCATAAATGCAAAAACCTGACTATGCAGCGACACGTCCATTGATGCGACCTGAAACGCTAGGCAAAAAATAAATTTCAAATCCAAATTTCTGTATACCTATATTCAATTATTTTTCAGTGTTCTTTTCAAAAAGTACAAAGAGAATGACTTGTGTTTTTCCGCGGACATGATTGTCATTATTTCCCCAAACTATTATTTTCAGAGTTTTGTAGTTGAACAAGTAAGTTTAAAGACCACGAGTCGCCCCTGGTTTGTATTAATCAGAAAAAAAAACACCGGTTTTTTACCGGTTTTACCGGTTTTCATTTTTATGAATACCGAAATACCGGTTTTTCGAAAAGTCGGTAATACCGACCACCCTAGTCAGCCATCACTGAGAAAAGTGAGTGAGTTCAAGTAGTCTTCGGAATATGTTCCTTTTCATAGCTGGATTTCACATTTTTAAACATAACAGGAAAAGTAACAGTCTGATTGCAAAACAAATCAATAGGATCTTATGGGGCAACTAGACCTTCCATTTGACACTGATTCTATGAAAATCGGTTCATCCATCTCTGAGAAACATGAGTGAGATTAAGTAGTCTTCAAAACACGTTTCTTGTTATAACTTTTGAACCACAAGTTCAATTATTATGAAATTCAAAAGGTTGTATAGTTTTCGAGATAATGATGTTTCATGATTTTTACATTTTGAACCATAACCTCTAAACTAAAAATCCGATTACAATGAAATTTGATATTTGATCCTATTGGGCAACGAGACCTTTCATTTGCAATTAATTTCATGAAAATCGGTCCAGCCATCTCTGAGAAAAGTGAGTGAGAATAATAATCTGCACATATACACACACATACACACACACACATACACACACACACACACACACATACATACAGAAAATGCTCAGCTCGTCGAGCTGAGTCGAGTGATATATGCCATTCGGCCCTCTGGAGCACTTTTATACTTTCGGTTTTGCAAGTGATTGCTATACCTTTCTAGGAGAAAGGCAAAAAATCGTTTGATAACAATTTCGAACTATACACTTCATCTCGGTTGAATGCTTATTTTTGTTTCACAAAATAATGATGTATAAAACTGTAAAACTGCTGCAACTCTACGCAAGTCTTCGTAAATATAAAAAAACTTAAAAATTTGCACATTTAGTATTCCTGATGTTACTAAAAACTTAGTTCGAGTCATGCTCGGGTTACAGCAGGGAGATAGTTACACGCTATTAAAAAACGACGAGTGTGCGTTTCATCTGTTTCGATAAATGTTTAGTGTAGTATTCGTTTTTTCCTGCCAGGTCTTGGTTTGCACTGTGACCATGGATGCCGCATGTACAGAAATATCTGTGTTATACCGAATTTTAGATTCCAGGTTGCTAAAATGTGCACATAAACTTCCATCGGGAAACACCTTGTCCAGCCAGTCTGCATCACAACATAGATTAAAAAAATAAAGGAGTCAACTATAGGTTAATTAACCCTATTCTTCTTGTTGTTTCGATCTGGTTCATTATAAAGTTATTATGAATCTTTCAAAAAAAATTCAGTTGAATTTTTAATAATATTTCGAAAACAAAATTGAAATTTTCAGCAGTTTATATTAGTCATACGTATGCAAACAACAATATCGCACGCTTAGCCTTGGGGGGGCTAATAGCGGTCTCGATCAACTAGATTAGTTGAGAGAATTCGTTATCGATATTGTTTTTGGCACATTTTTTATGTGTAGGATAAGTACAACGAAACACCGTGCCCCAGTGCTGAATCGAGAAAATTTCCAGCTCGAAAAGATCCTCGACTCGATCGGGAATCGAACCCAATATCACAACCATGTGGGAGAGCTGGCCGACCGACATCGCTAACCACAGAGCCACGGGGACCACAACGTCATACGTATGCATACAAAGTAAATAATTGAAATGCCTGATCAATTTCAATTTGAGGTGACTAAAACGAGAAATGGAACCCAAATTCTCCGTACACAATTATGAATAGATATTTTGCTGCGTGATAAAAATGGTGAAATTTTTCAACATCAGCCGCATTGCCTGTCTCAATCATTTTGTCTACCCCCTGTATATAAAACAAGTATTTGGAGGGTAAATAAAAAAAAGCTCACGATTTTGAGCTCGTGTACCACTGTGCTGTCGAAGCAAACCAACAATCGAAGCAGCTGCACACTGTGAAATCTTTCGCACGCAGCCTTATTTCTATGTAGGAACAGGGTACCAACGCACACAGCGCTGTTAAATATGAGAACAAAGCAAAATGATACTTTCTCGCTATCTCATCATATCTATTCGCAACGAATCGAATCGCCAACGAATCACTTGGCTTCGAAGCGTTTTTCGAAGAATGGTTGCTAAGCGATTTATAACGAATGAAGATTCATCGTGCGAGACAGAAGCCTCCTGTGTAAACATTAATGAATGACTAACTCGTTCTTTTGAGATGTCTGTGGTCTTAGCACTAAGGTCACTAAGCAAATTTCGCGATTTTTTGACCATATTTTGGTGTCACTGCCTCGTGTGGCCTTCCTGAGGATGATGTATCAGTAACGACGAAATTGAGTAAACCAGTATTTACTGTAGAATTAGTTGAAGCTTATCTTCCGTAAAACTTATCAAGCTATGGCACAATGTTTTCAAAGCTCTAAATGATCGAAATTATTTTGATCCAAAAAAGAGATTCAAGAGTTATTTTGTTTTTTTTTTTTTTGTATCTCTTTGTAAATATTTGTTAGTACATAAGTGGAATTAAATATAATTTAAATATAATCTTCAATAACTAAATAAATATAGGAGATGAAAAAAAACTTTTTTCAGTGAAGTTGTGTGTTTTGTTATGGTGAACAACATTGTAGAACATTGTAAAATAATAGATAATAAATATAAAAAGTTTTATTGAAAGGATTGAAGCATTCTGCAGAAAATTTCTTAAAATTCCATTTTAATAGGCACACAGAAGTATGTATGGTGTTTTCGACAAAGTTGTTTCTTTTAAAGTGTGCTACAACTTTGCCGAACAACTCTGCCGAGGGCGCTATGGTTCTAAAATCAATTTTTTGGATCCAAATAACTTTGATAAGGTTTTTGCAGGTATGGAAACAGTGTGCATTGCTTCGCTTGAACATTTTTTTCCCATCAGGAAGCAATGCTTATTTCGCGAAAGGTGCGTGCAGCTTGTTAGTACTAATCTACTTTAGAGAATGTGGAACTAAAGGTGCCAGAATGTAATGAAGTGTATTCCTTTTCAATTCATGGCATTAAAGCTAATTGAAACAAGTATAGTTTAATAAGTTTGTCCATCTGAATTTGACCAATAAAATCAAATTTGAAAGTTTGAAATAACTTTTCGTTACATTTGTTATTTAAGTTAATAAGTTTAACGATAGACGAAACACGTTAGAAATTATTTTACAGAGCTTCGATCGTTACAGATGATGTAACGGATGATATCAATTTCAAACAAAACGAGTAGGGTATAAAACGCAGTTTTTTTTTGCAGCAGTCTCCAGCAAAAACCTACCAAAGACGTTCAATTACATACTTAAACTGACACAGTTTGATAAAATACTCTACATTACCAGACTGAATTATGAGATACAATTTCTCAACACCCATTTGGCAGCGTGCGATGAAACACCCTAATACTACAATGGTAGGTGATACATGTGTGCGCGCAATCGGGTTCACTGTTCATGAACCTAAACCTGTCCGGTGGGGCGCTTTGACTTGGGTTTCGGCTTATTGAATACACACGTACATTATGACGCTTATAATTGAGGGGTGGAAGGGTGCTTATAGATTGCATATGTTTCGACGGGAAGGAAGTCCTGCGCTCCCGTACGACAAAGACGGCATTGCAGAATAACGATGCCGAGGGGGAATATGGTGTGTTGAATAAAATATTTTTCTGTCTTTTTTTTTTTTGCTGGGTGAGAATTTTTGGGCGAAGGGAAAGTTACATTAACGCCTACAGGTGAAGCTCAGGAGTTGTTCGTATTGTTTTGCGAGAAAAGTGTTTGATAAATTCCGGCTGACATCGTACCTGTTTGGGGTCGTTTCTAAATCACGTGATCATTAGGATCCTAACGTAAACATTTCTACGGAGCGATGCTGAGAGTTGTAAATCGGTAAAATGTATCAGGACGATGATCTTATAGTATTGTGTTGATGTTGCAAAAAATAGGATAGTTTAGATGTTATCTACAAATGCTTTTAAGCTTTTGTTTGTGATCATGAATCAAAAACTGTTTGTTTAGAATTTCAGCCTATTGTGGGATGTTCAATTTTGTTTCAATTTTGTTTGAAATTTTAAAGAAAACACGTGGCTACGTAAAATATTTTCACATTACATTAATTATATTGAAAAAAATGACGAAAAAATCAATCGCAATTCACGATTTTTCAAATGATAACAATTTTTTAATCAGTAGTTTAAGTTACTACGAGTCTCGTCTGACAAACAAAGTTTACTCGAGAGATAAAAAAGATAAACAACAAGCAATAAATCCTCAATTAAAATTTTGATTACATTTCAAACCTAGTTCAAAACTAAGCCTGCGGCCTGTTGCCGGCTATCGCTTCTAGCCTGTGCGGCTCAATCTCCGCTGCTTCCGAGGTCGATCCACTAAACGGTACGCTGAATGGGGTCCGGGTCGAAAGCCGAAAAATTTGTTAATCATTAATATCGCTCAGCAGCCACGCTATGGGGCTACACCCGATCAACCGAAATATGTACGCGGTCGGCAGAAAGTGAGATGTGCGCTCACTCTCAAATGGGGGGAAAGAAGCGCAAAAGTTTAATTATGATAATGGACTTGGCCACAACAACGCAACGGCGCAGCAAGTGAATTGTAGCCTGGGAAGCTTCGCGAGAAGGGAAGGAACTGTAAAGTTTCTTCACTGTTTAAAAGCATATCGTCTTCTACGCGTTTTCGACTCTCGCGTGTCGGATGGAAGAGGTCATGAGCATCATTGTCTGCCTAAGCCGCCCGATGGGGCCGCGTTTGGACGCAGTAAAACATAACATAACGGATTTTGCTGGCCACGGCTATCCGTTGGTCAGTTGATTAAGATTGCCAAAAAATGTATATCCGAAAGAGTTAAACAAAAAAAGGGATCGACCTCCAGCACCTGCTTTGCGGCATCCTACTGAGTGAGCACATCTAGCTCTAACCCTGTTATTATTATGTTTCTGATGTGTGATTCTAATTGCTTCTACGCGTTTTCGACTGGTGAGAACAATTATCATTCAAACAAGTTGTGTTTATGTTTCCTTTTTTCTACTGCCTCGTAGCGGAAATCTATGAAGCTAAGTTACGAGGAGGCATTATTTATTCTTTTCTGCCCCACAAGACCCAACAAAACACTTCAAACCATTAAACCCTCAAATCCCAATCGAGGACTACCGTCTACACCAATTGTCGGATATTACCACTGTGGCACCCGTGTAGCTTCTGTTTACGTCTGCGGTTTTCAAGTGTCCTCACCTCACGAAGTCGCTCATCTTATAAATACGCAAACTACCCTACGGGCGTCTCCCGTCCCGACAATGCATGCAACGTTTCCATTCTCATCCGGCGCGACTAGGCTCACAGTTCAGGCTCAGTTTTCCGAAGAGCTTGAGTAAATATCGAGTCAGGGAAAAATATGCTGTCACGCAAGTATTAGGATTTTAATATATTCGCAGGATTTGTGCTCGCCGTCGCCGGGGCGTCTGCTGCCGAGCACACCATCGAAACCGAGAGTAAGCGAGTTCGAAAAATATTTACTATAGAATGAGACGTTACGTTTTGCGAAATATTTTCGATACAATAGCGCCCGGCCTTTGAACCAGAACGGAAGAGCTAAGCAACTTTTGATTAAGTTTTGTTTCGTATTTTGCTGTGAGTATTGAAAAATAATATTGATAATAATAATATTAATCGATTGGGCTGCCTTCCGAAAACAGATGGAGAGTAGAAAAGAAGCCATTCGACAGAGAGATGCTTTAAATAGTTGTGGTTTGATGGTTTAATGGTTTTCGTCTAATTGATTATTTTGTGCTGTGGAAATTACTTACAGTTAGGTTTCTAATCTATAAGAAGTCGCTAGGATTCAGAGTCTCTTAAAGAAAGTGGATGATTGTTCGAATCAAACTAAGAAAACCTTATTCGGTGTCGAAGGACCTTGAACAAGAACTTTTTCTAAGGTATGTGTGTTGTGTGGTGCTAATTTTCAGATCCCACTGTCTGGTATTGATATTAGGAAACAACCCAGTTTCAGGTTTTTTAGAGGTTTTTGTAATAATCCATCCTTTTTTTTACATAAACCCTTTTGACAAAAATAAGTCGCGATTTAAAAAAAACTAATAGCTTAAAATGACATATTTAGCCTATAAGAACATCTGTGCAAAGTTTCAGCCTGAAAAAATTGCCGAATCAAATGGTTGTTAATTTTTTTGAAAAGTTGCTATTCTATATAAATAATGTTAAATGGACAACAATCAAATAGGTTTTGATCCGATTTGCTCAACAAAGTTTTCTGCTATCACCTTCCGCAATACATATTGTCATATAGCATCAAAAAAAGGATGAGATATTTGCACTGTTTCTTCAGTAGTTTTCATCGTTGGTTTTCAAACCTTAACAAACAAAACCCCTGCCATCTCGAGCGGATACCTGTGTGCTGTCATTCTGACGAAGGTTTCAAAGTAAGAAGACTTAATAGACACATTTGGGATCCGATATCAGTGTCACATTCGTAAATTTTAATTCCGGTTCCCTTTTTCGCGACAATCCCGCTTACACTTACACAATATGTATATCGGAACTTTAAAACTTGTCCGACAGCAGCTCAACTATTTCCATCGGAATTACGCAATCGAATCACTTATTCTTGGCCCTCGTTTGCCGGGCACGCGAGTGTCAATGTTCGCTGGAGCTTTCCAGGATAATGACGAACGAAATAAGCAGGTACACAAAGGAATGTTGTTCCAAAGCTGTGAAGGACTCGACCATGAGGCCGAACGAAAAAGAAACCAGCAAAATATGCCTGTTTGATAGAAGTAAAAAACCGCCGGACGATAGCCAGAGAATTGGTTACATGAGAATCACGATAAGTGCTTCTGAACGCCGAATATATGGAAACCCGTAATATATGCGCCTGTGTTAGTTTATATTTTCCTATTCTGTCGACAGAATCGGTCGGCTAATTAATCAGTTGGACTACATAAAGAACTGATTAGGGAGGGGGGGGGGTATATTCAATCAAAGCTGCTCTTAATCCATTTTCTTCATGCCGAGAAAATATAGTGTGACAGTATTTATGGTGATGATTCGAGGTTTCCCGGCTTAGTAGGGCACCAACCGATGATTGGTCACAGCACAGCACTCCCCGAAAAACTACCATACGTTTCATCACTCACGGTTTGCTTGTCCGATTGATGGCGTAGTGGGGCGCCAAGGGAACGTACCACAGCCGTGGTAGCCATTAGTAACGCACGGAAAGCGACCGGCCGCGCTCAGTCATACAAACCGTAATACACAGGTTCCACTAATGCTGTTTAGGGAAAAAAGTGCCAACTGTCTGCTGGTGAGCTACTGTTTTGTTCTGAACACACATACACACTGACGCACCCCGCACGCCGCTGCTGCCCGGGAGAGGTAGTATTTTTTTTTTTGTTTCATTTTGTATGTCCACATGTCAGTGCGGTTTATGATTTCGAGCACATGTTCCGTAGTGTGCTTTGGGTTTCCTCGCTAGGGTAAAGTGATGTATTCAGAGGCCTTAGCTGCCGTAAATTATGGCTCTGATCACCGTTTAATACTATAATTCCCAATCCCATATAACAACGAAAACGTAGTTTCGCTGGTTCGGTTTGGTTTTGACATCAATGATAATTCATATCAACCATGAATAATTCACCAGCGCAGACTGTTTTTCAAACTAATTTTCAAGGTGATCCACTTTTGTTACGCTCATAGTAATGGTCACGGGTATTTGAAAGTGGAAAGTTAAAATTAATTGGAGTAAGCTTCCAAAAAATACACACACGCACACACCAAATCACAGATCCCCGCGAGTTCAAATTATGCACATGTTTAATTGTTTCTACTTTATTATACTTTGCTTTTGTGCAGTGTGCTTTATGTGCCCGCAGCTGCACAAGTACATATGGCTGTTTTGGGTTTTGCACATAAAGTGGTAATTACGGTTTTGATAAATAAACAGGTAGTTCGATCATCAAATGATAATTATAGTTTTAATTATTACTCGAAGTAGTGAGTGTTTTCATAGGGTTTTTGATCTCTTAATAGAAAAAGCAGTCGTAATAAAACCGGAAGAGCTCTATCTTATATAAGAAAAACACAGCTAACATATAAGAATTTGTTGAAAAAAGTGCTTAACTTTGGACTTCAAATTCAAATTAAGTCGGAAGTCAATTTTTTACAAGGCGCTAACAATCACATAATATTTAGTAATCTGCCAGCCTACTTCATCCAAAATTGTTCGCTGTCTTTCTTCAAAAATTTTGATAAAAAAAATGTTATGTGTCATGACCAGGGTTGCAAATTTTCACTGTCAGTGATAGATTTTCAGTTAAAACTAAATACTACGAATATCAGTATCAACACGAACGAGCTGACAGTGATAATTGCTTGCAGCGCCAATCAGTTGACAGTGGTAATGCTGACTAGCAGTATTACTGTGATTTCGCACACGCTATGTTGCTCTAGCGATGTTTATGCGGTGTAGGATGAAGGTGCCTACCTACTGCATTGACTTCATGCAATGGATTGGCTCAGATAAAATAATTTCGATATTAATTAAGATATATCATTTATATGACTGACATGATTATTGACTGATAGTTGACTTGGGTGACACTCAATATCGGTTTGAAGTGAGTGAGAGTGAAACTGCTGTTGGATCACTTTCATTTTTCTGTGTCGAAATTTCGCAACACTGGTCATGACACGTTGCCATCAATTCGTGCGAGAAGAAGATAGAAAGAAAAATGCAAGGAATACAGAGCTGAAAACTTTTTTTAAAATTCAGACAACAAGAGTTGTATCACATACATAAGCCATACGTAACACTCAGGAAGAAATCTTCCAAAAAAGTTGGTACAAATGAACTACTCGAATGGTACCAAACTCAGTAGTTTATGAAGGCTGTGTACCTGCGCAGCCCTGCATTTGTCTCGTTCCCACTCAAAAAATGCTTCATTGATTTTGTAAAGAACTTTTTGACAGTTCCTCATAGGTTTTTTTTTTGGGACTCGATGGAGCAGAGAAAAAGAAAATTCATTTTGTTCATTATATGTCGAGTAGTTGGACAGGACGGGGTATGGAGTATAAACACTATATATATAGACCTGCGGACTGAATCGCAGCGAGCCAAAATAACTGTCAAACGTGCGAGCCAAAATGAACATAACGAAAAATTTGTATCAAACAAATAACAAGAATATAACAAACCAGCGATTTCAGTGCTGCTGTCATTCACTACGCAGGTCTATATATATAGTGTCTATAGTACGGAGTACTATGGGGCAACGTGTACCAAAAAAAACGCCATTGCTGTGGTTGGATTCCAAAATAATATCAAAATAAAATAATGGGAATTCGAGCGCGAAAAAAGCTAAACATATACAGGGTGTCACTTCTAAAGTGATACACACATTTGAGCTCCTCTTTTCGCATCGAAAGACCTACCCTATTAATCAGCTGTGTTTGTTTTGATTGCGATACATGTTTATAGTTCACTTGTAAGTGATAAAGACAGTGTTTCACTTTTTTCATAGGAAAATTGAATGAATTCAAGTGGTAAACAAAATCAAAATTTGCTGGAATGAGCAACATAGTCAGGGAGCTGTCACATCTGAATTTGAGCAGATTATTCGTGTACAGGATCATCAAACGATTCGAGCAAACTGGCACTGTTGTTCCCAATCAGAAACCAAGTGAAAAACGGACTGTGCGGACTTTAGTTGTGATCAAAGCGGTTAAAAACCTATCCGGTGCAATCCCGCCCGTTCGGTAAGAAAAATGGCTTAAGAAATGAACATGAGTCATAACACTATGCATGAATTAATTTAAAATGTCCTTGAGTATGAAGCTTTCGAGGAATAAAACATTAACGGTTTATCTTGCACTAATAATGCCTATAGGCTTTCCAGATCTCGATTGCTACAAATGAAAACTTATTTACGTTGCAGGCTGTTTTAAACAAGCAGAATAATCGTGTGTATGAAGCATGTCCTCGTGATATTCCAGCCAATGAAAGAGAAGTGGATCGATTCCAGAGCACTTCAGCCGTGAAGGTTTGGGAAGCAACATCCAACAAAGGAAAATTGTCATTATGATCATTGACAGGGGTGTAAAAGTTAATAAAGAGTACTGTCTACACTACGTTATTGAAGATCATTAGCTGCCTTGTGCTGAGTTATTATTTGGAGAAGAATATTTCTACTTTCAACAAGATTCAGCACCAGCATTGGTTGTTCAGAATGGTGCAACGAAAATTTACCTTGTTTTATCATAACTTCTAAATGAACCACATCCTTTCCCGATTAGAATCCATATGACTTCAGCATTTGGGGGTATATGCTAGGAAAGCTGGGTGAAGTGAAACACATGGCTTTGGACACTTTTAAGAATCGTTTGTTGAAAATCTGGATTGAAATGCCGATCAAAGTCGTGCATGCGGTTTGGGATAATTTTGAGAAGCGTTTGCGGGCCTTAATCAAAGCAAAGGCGAAAGATTTGAAATAAACTGACTCAACTGTAACTTTACTTCTCTACCACGAACATCAAAAAGAACCAGAGCAATAAATATTAATCTGTTTTAACTGTATGCAATGAACAAAGTGTATCACATTCACCGCGACACCCTGTACTGTGAATGGCGATGTAAACGTACTCCGTTTACTTGCGATTCATAGTGATAAAAGTAGATGAAAGGGGTATAGTTTCTAAGCTTTCTTTTTCTCTTTTCTACAAACGAAAAAAATTAATGATGCCCAGAATGCAAATAGGTTGACTGAGATGAAACTATGGATGTGAACTTTTACCTTTAAATTTTCTTATAGGTTGAAAGTAGCAATATATGATAAAATTAATAGATGAGATTCGACGACATATAGAAGGACTAAACAGAGCTATATAACTTGGATATAACCAGTTTGTTACTTAGGAATTCAAAGTGTTTCACATTTTAATACAACATATTTTTCTTAGTGTATATCTTTTTATTTCCAGATGGATGATACCCATCAATGACGTGCAATTCAGTTGAATCTGTTTTTTTTTCCGGTATGGACTTCCTAACTGCGACCAGAATCGTTGATCAATTGTGAGATATGCCGGGGGTCTGCTGTATCCCGCACTTCTATTATAAGCAATACCGCTAATGAGAAGTGGCATGCTTATTATTATTATTTTTTATCAGTGCTTGTGTCGCATTCGTTGTTTTGCTTTCGTCTCGATTAGACGCAAATTGTTTATCTCCGTTTGAGTTCGTAAAAAAACAATACACGAGTTATCGTACGGGTGTTTTTTTGTCGATTAGTTCTTGTGCTGCGCGATAACAATAGCCTGTTATATATCGGCAGAAACATCTGCACACTTGTAGGGGCAGGCTACCCCGCCAGTGATTCGATACGCAGCTGATATATCAGCAAGAATTATTCTCCCGCACCGCTGTTACCCCGCTAGCAGCACGGACCATCATACGATCGAGCGAGTGGAAGTCAACTACAAGTGGCATCTACAAGGTCGCGTGTAGGACACGGCCACTGTGTCACAACACGAAGCTGGATCGTCATTGTTTGTTCTGCGGAGACGCTCGATTAATCCTACTATCAGCCGTGAGGTCGTGACTTAGACGTTCGGTGAAGTATTACCTTTAGAATTTTTACTATTATTATCAATATTATTACTATGTTATAATATTATTATTGATATTATTATTGTTATTATTATTATTATAATAATAATTATTATTATTACTATTGTTATTATTATTAGTATAACTGTCTTTTTTTTATTTGATCCATTGTAGATTGAAAAATTGTTTTTAAAATTTAATATCAACTACTTGATCGTACCGCGGGTCATGCATTGCCAAAACTGTAAGCAGTTAGGTCACACAGCCACCTACTGCTGCAACAAGGCACGCTGTAGCAAGTGCGGAGGCAATCATGCCGAGAACGCTTGCAGTGGGGCACAGAACGGAAGGTCATCTGTGATACGAAAACTGCTAAGTGCTCAGTGAATTTTGCAGCGCTCCCTAGGGGTGGAAAGAACGCTTTTTACACGGAAAACAAACAAAATTTATACTACTTTTATCGAAATCAATCAAACACACTGGTATAAATCTGTCGGCGAAAACACTACAGGTTAACCCTGCTAAGCATCTGTAAGAAGGAAAACACATTATTTCTAGGGGCTTGACAACTTTATTTCATGAAAAATATTTCGGTAATGGTTGATATATATATTAATATCTATCATTTATTTATCACATTAACTTCCCAACCATAGCGTATAGGACATGGTGAAACGGTTTGATCAACAAGTAGGCACGAGCGGGGAAGCGTATGTAGCTTTACCGGATTTATAATTTGAATGCATCGAAATAGTATATTATAAGATGCGATGAATTTTGGTCATCGGTTGTTTTAATAAACAACTTTAGTCTTTGGCATTTTTTTTGCAATATAGCCGGTTGTACTTTTGACATACCGTTTTACTATGTTTCTATACACCAACATCACAACAACGATAATATGACTTCAAAGAGTTTTGATGTAACTAGAGGAGTGTCTGAAAATGCAACGATAAACACTTAGAAACAATGAATACAATCAAATTTTGCTCGTTGCACTAAATTCGTAGCCCAACTAGTGAAGGACTTTCACGCGTTGGGTTGAGCTATCCAGGTTGCAAGATGACATCGGTTGTTTCTTTTTGTTAGGATTACTAATCACCTATTGGGTTACGCAGTGTCTTGCCCCTAGCATTCTTCAAAACAGCTGACTCAGATACCGGCATAGATGGTTGTAGAACTGTTCCTTTATTGTTTTTCAGTAATCTACTCCTTTTAACTGTGAAAATAATCAGATTATTAACACGAGTTACATAAAGTGAGCGTCGCATCTTTTGTTTCAAGTCTCTAATTACCATCTCGTTTAGAGTCCTCTTAAAGAATATTCGTATATTACGTAACGTGAAATTTGGCAATTTTCAAAACCCCCATCAACTAAGTAACGCAAATTTGCATGGTGGTCTTATGCAGTGTAACACTTCGCTGGATACCTTTCCTCCACCTCTCCCCTGAGTGCGTTATGTATTATACAAATGTTTCCATATATGAACGAACGCTAGAGGTAAGGCACTATTGATATACAATGGTGATTCGCTTACCAGTTGCTCCTTAGTCGGGGGTTTGTTAGTTGGGCCCTAATCCATCTAAAAAGCGCTCTTATGTTATAATGGAACGACATTCAAATGCATGCAAGAAACCCGAAAAGTGAATAAAAAATAAAATAAATTTTTACTACTCGTACTTGAGTTTATTTGTCATTGATTGTTGGTGGTTACCTTTGATTACTCGAAAAAAATGACATTGATTACTTCGGAGTATTCCCAGGTTACGACGCATCTCGAAACCCCTTGAAACGAACCTCTTGGGATCCTTTTTTAGTGTTCTGTAAGGTTGTCACTTTCGGTTGTCAGCAAAGATACCAGATTTGTCAGCAAAACGATGATTTGTTTTGATTCGCAGGTATGTGCGGTTTTTTTCAATCTCCATCCCGCATAATCAATAACCATAAACGGATGATAATCCATATGGTTTAACGATACCCCATACAGTCGAAACTATATCCCGAACTAGTTGTTAGGCACGTTTTATGGTTATTGATTATGCGGAAGGTTAACTACATTTTTTTTCCTATGACTTTCTCAAAATGTGTGCAGTTTTTACAGATTTCTGCCTGCTCGAGCGCATTTTTTCGAATCACGATTAGATTTTTATCAGATTTAAAAAAAAGGACTGCACAATGAAACCGGTACCTCTTACAATCGCATTATTCGTTGCTCTAGAAGCTAACCTGATTTTAATTAACCTTATTCAGCTTATTTTTGTTTAAATGGCATGTCGCATGTCCCATCAATGAGAAGAAAATCTATATTCTCCAGAATGGACTAGAGTCAATCGACAAAACATTTAATATAATCTTATAAGAGGATGAAAATAGTTTATAAATTTCATTTTCGAATAAAAATGTGATTCATTTATTATAAATATTCTGAAAATTTGCGTTAAAAAATCCATCTGTGCCATGATTTTTAAAAACTCAAAGTACTTTCTTTAGTTGAAAAAAAAAAATACTCACGAGCTGCATTTTAAATTTTAACAATTTTCAAAAATAGCCGTCTATGACACATGGTACAATTGTAAATGGAAGAATTGCAACATTAACGTTTTAAAACGCACGATTTTTCAATAACATTGATTGTTGTTCGTGTTTCAAATCAACATTTGTCGATTACAATACCTTCGTTACACTATTGTAATATGACAAACTCCACAAATGTGAATAATTGCGAATTTTTACCCAAAACGATTTTGCATCGAACGTAATAGATTGTATTAAACGGGTTAAACTGTTGAAATAACCGTCAATTCAAAACATCGAATAAATTATGCCACATTATACCACTGGCAAAGCGGCATAAACGTACACGACAAATATATATTGCCCGAGAGCACAGAAAATTCAATTGTCATTTTTCAGTCCTTTTTGTGTGCACTTTCTGTTCGATCATATACCTGAAGTTGACCTTCCGTTCTGTGAGTGGGGATACTGAAAAGTGTCTTTATTGCGAGGGAACTCGGCATGACCTTCCGTCATGTCCCGCGTACAAACAGCGCGAGGAAAAAATTAAGCGTTCCCTTAAGGAACGATCAAAGCGCTCGTTTGCAGAAATGCTTAAGAGGGCTGAGCCACCCTCGACAGGAAACATCTTTTCCTTTTTGCCAACCGATGAGGGTACATCTGACGATCCCGTCGAAGGGTGTTCCTATGCCTTGCCAGAGGGATCTAGGAAGAGGAGAATGCTCAACTCTCCTAATCTTTCCCGCAAAGGTCGTAAGATAACCCCTAGCGGAATGACCAATAAGACAACACAAAAAGGAAGCGGTGAAGAAAAACCGAGGCAAATACCCCCCGGTTTTAATTTCAAATCAAACCAGGAGTACCCACCGCTTCGTGGGGCACCAAAAACCCCTCGTGCACCCATTTCTCGATCAGAAGACATAAAAGCAGACTTCCTGAAATCTCGCTCGTACAGAAAAGAGACAATGCGCTTTGCGCTACAAGGCTCGTTTCTCATTCAGTCGTTTTGTGCTGTGTGCCACATGCGAGCGAGAGAACTTGCAATACGTACGAGCCATGTCTCGTCGCATGGAATTTCTTTTGCGACGTACACGAAGATATCTCGTCTCTCAACGTAACGAGCGCGGTGCATGGGCGTTGCGCACACGAGACAGCTTGCGCGCAAATTCTCGTGAGCTCGTCTCGCGAGCTAGTTTCACATATTGCTTGCGCTGATGGCGCAAGGAAGAAATTGATTTTGCCCAGAGGGATGAAGGCAGGGGATTTTATGTGATTTATTATTTACGGTGTTATAGGAGCTTGCGTCAGAGCACCGTTTGAATAATGAATGGTGTGTAAACTAATTCATTTGTTTATCAATTCATATGTTGATTAATCCGACTTTTGTTAACAATAATGAAGAACGTTTTGTTACCATATTTATATATTATTATTTTCTTTGCGAACGGTATAAAAATGCATGGTATTTTTAACTGAAACAAATATATTAGATGCAGAGTGTTAGTTAGATGTTAGTGTTGGTTAACGTGGAGATGCTGCGAGTTTCTGTCGTCGTTTAAGATGTCATTGACTATTATATAATAGAAACCATTCCAAAAAAAACCATATTCAGTTTTGTACCTATAAGATTAGATGTGATTTTTAATTCAAGTACAAGCCTTTCGGGAGTTTAAAATAACAGAACCAATGTAATCAATTTTATATTTTTCAATACATGTTGGGGATAAAGGTGTTGGATAGAATTTCCAAAAAAGGTATAGATATTGCAAATCAGATATATGATTCTAAAGCCACATTAACTCTAGTGCGACTATATATACTCGTATTTATAGTAATCTGATCTTTTTTTGCTGTTAGGGGAACATTACCTTGTGCAACGATGTAAACTTTTGTAATAATCTTAGTAATATTGTTTTATGAAATTTTCCAACTAATGCACCTCCAGAAGGGTCTGAGGGCTCATACTGTATCGAAGACACAAATCTTTGAGTAACTGTGGGAGACGCGTTGCTCGAATCATGTCGCTGATACATGATGCTTTCGATACCGGAGACGAAAATGCAATTCAAAGCTACGGTGTTATATTATCTAGTAAATATATGTTTTATAATGTGCAACATGGAATTTATGAATGAATTTCAACATCTCAACGTTCGATTCGTCAAATGCGGAGTGTTAATCCTAGAAAGATGGTCTGCGTCAATTTGAGTTCTGAGTGTTATCATGCCAAATGTCCTATCATCATCGAATATCTACCATTTTTGATTTGGCTGAATCTCAGCACACGTACCTGACTTAACAAACTGAATATTTTTCGCGGGCGGGCAATTTTTTCAGACTCACGAGAATTTTTTTAAAAGAACATAAGTATTTTGGTATATGTTTGATTCAAAGCATTGTAGCTCAGAATCCTTCAGTTGTACAAAATAAACTGTCTGAGAATGAATTGCAGGGAACTAATAATGCTTACAAAAAAAAATACACCGCAATAAAACCTTTTTTGGTCAAAATAAATTATAAACAAACACCTTATCTTAATTGACAAACAAAAATTAAGAGTTAATTTTTTCTCATTTTCTTTTCGAAGAAATCCGAAGTTAAAACAAAATTTCTGGTTTAAATTTCAGGATAGTGAAATGAAATGTAAATATTTTTATTGAAGGTAAACTTTTATAAAAAAAATCAAATTAAACATTTTGCAAAACATTCATGCTCTCATGATTTTGGGTGGAGGCGGGCATCGCACTTTTTGGACTAAAATGTCTATCTAAATAACTTATTTTGAGAAAAAAAGAACTGAGAAATCCGATTTTGTAAACCTTTCCCGTTCACATGATTTAAAAATACTTTCGGGTTAATTTAAGCAAAATACTTTGTAGACCAATTAAAGTGAGTGTAAAATATTGCATTTTGAAGAAAAAAGTTAAATTTGAAATGGTGCTTCAGAGCGTCTTTAAGCACAGCAGGGACTTTTTTATTCATGACTCAAAATTTTATCCCTAATATTTAACTATTTGAAGTATTTATTAAAAATGATTTGAAAACGGAAGAAAACCAGATGTAATTTTCCAAGAAAAAAATAATGTTTATGATTTTAAGAGGTTTTAGTAAACATTTTCAATCAAAAAGTTCGACTAGCTTTTGTTGTCAAAGCATTTGTTTATAAGGTTTAGCAGGATGAACAAAATCTTAGAACATCTTAGAATCGTCGAAACATTACAGAAAAAGTAATGGACAAAATACTAATTTTGAGGGGTGTTTTCCTTTCATTCAGTACTCGGTTAAATACAACTAGAAACAGTTGAACTGTTATGAGTAATACATTTCTTTTGACAAACTTCCAAATGCATACAGTCTGGTTTGCTACTATCTGCAACCTTCGCCGAAATATGGACTCAAAACATGGTTATTTTCAGCAAAAAACTAGAAATATCTTTACAACAAATAAAAATAGCAAACCAATATATTCTACAAAAATGCAAGGTTTAGCAGAATGAACAAAATCTTAGAACATTTTGAATTGTTTCGACGATTACAGAAAAAGTTATGGCCGAAAAATTAATTTTGAGGAGTGTTCCTCGTAAAACTCTGCTTCGTCATATCAGACGTACAGTTAGTTTTTTATATATATTTTCCTACAACTTTGCTGAAGAAAGCAATCTGGTATTTTGAAAATTAGAAAAAATAGTTTTTATATCGAACTACTAGGGGGATTGATAAAAAAACCGAAAATGCCAAACGAAAGGCCTTGTTATATGGAATAAACTTGCTGAAGAAACTGGGTACATACAATCAATATTTCACAGTCGAATCTAAAACGATCACGGTTTTTCGTGTTTAGACCACTGTGGGTTGCTTTGAAAAAAATTTACTATTTAACTTTATTTTTTGCTAACCAAAATCAAGGGTTCATTAACAATTCACTCTGGCCCAAAAAGTTAAAAAAAAAAAATACACAGTTTGCCAAGTCAAACACGAGTGCAAAGTTCCATTTAAATCGAATAAAATTGACTTTCCCTAACAGAACAGCACAAAATAAGTACTACTTTGAGCCTGGTACACGAGAAAGTCTCACGAGCTCTGACGCACGAGCTGTATCATGTATGTACAGTACAGGCGTCTCGCTCAATTCGTAGTGCGACGAAACATCGCTTGCGCATCGCAATCCGAACCGAAAGAGAAGCGAAAGAGCAACCTGCAAATCGCATGTGACGTTGTCTCGTCTCGTCGCACGTACATGGAAATTCTACGAGCGAGAGAAAGATTTCTCTCGTCGCTTGAGAAAAAAGCACGTGCACAGGAAGTCTGCATAAAAGAAACAGGGTTCATAAAATTCTCTGATATTGTGGACTGGATATTTAAAACATTCAACATACCAGATCCCCTTCAAAACATTCTTCTTGCCCTTCTCCCCACAGTGAAAACCTTTTTGAAGCAACTCACAGCAACTTGGCCCCTCATTTCAGCTATCGTATCTTTCGATGACTAATACGTCGAAAGAGGTTAGGAATTTTGTAACTGTGTTACAGTGGAACTGCAGAAGTATCATCCCCAAATTTGATTTATTTTCACATTTGATAAACACATACAATTGTGATGCGTTCGCGCTCTGTGAAACTTTTCTCAATTCAAATGACCAACTTAATTTCCACGATTTTAACATCATTCGTCGAGATCGAGACTCACACGGTGGAGGGGTACTTTTAGGGATCAAAAAGTGCTATTCTTTTTTCAGAATCGACCTCCCCTCGATCTCGAATATTGAAGTTGTTGCCATTCAAACGAATATAAATGGAAAAGACCTTTGCCTTGTTTCATTATATATTCCCCCATCCGCGCGGATTGAACAGAAGCAACTCCTTGATATAGCAGAATTGCTTCCCGCACCTTTTTTGGTTTTGGGAGATTTTAACTCTCACTGTTCGCTATGGGGGTCGCTGTACGACGACAACCGATCTTCTTTAATTTGTAACTTGATCGACGACTTCAATATGACACTTTTGAATACTGGGGAAGCGACACGTGTACCTAATCCTCCAGCACGTGAAAGCGTGCTTGACCTATCCCTCTGCTCGACATCACTAGCGTTAGATTGCCAGTGGAAAGTAATCAACGATCCCCACGGTAGTGATCATCTTCCAATCGTTATATCAATTGCTAATGGTTCAACTCCCCCGAACCCAATCAATATTTCCTACGACCTTACACGTAATATTGATTGGAAGCGTTATGAGTCTATTATAGCGAAATCTATCGAGACTCACGAGGAACTTCCTCCGGAGGAAGAATACGCGTTATTAGCTGGCTTGATAATCGACGCCGCGACGCAAGCTCAGACGAAACCGATACCCGGGGTAACGATTAGACAACGCCCTCCCAACAAATGGTGGGATAAAGAGTGCTCTGAGCTGTACGCGCGAAGGTCCGCGGCGTATAAGGACTACCGGGAGTACGGCACTGTCAACCTACTACGAAAGTACGAGGCACTGGGCAGGCAGATGAAGAGCTTAGTAAAGGCGAAAAACGCGGGTACTGGCGGCGGTTCGTAAACGCGTTGTCGAGGGAAACAGCGATGAGCACTCTTTGGGATACCGCCAGGCGCATGCGGAACCGTGACGTTTCGAATGAGAGTGAGGAGTATTCAGATCGCTGGTTACTCGATTTTGCCAAAAAGGTCTGTCCGGACTCTGTACCGGAACAGAAAACCTTTCGCGACGCGTTTTTAGTAACTACGAAAGAGCCCCCATTTTCGATGTTGGAATTTTCAATGGCTCTCCTGTCGTGCAACAATAAGGCTCCAGGGTTAGATAGAATAAAATTCAACCTGTTGAAGAATCTACCCGACTCTGCAAAAAGACGCTTGTTGGACTTGTTCAACAAGTTTCTTGAGCTAAATATTGTTCCGCATGACTGGAGGGAGGTAAAAGTCATTGCTATTCGGAAACCCGGGAAACCTGCCTCTGATCACAATTCATATAGGCCGATTGCGATGCTCTCTTGCCTCCGGAAATTAATGGAGAAAATGATCTTCTTACGGTTAGACAAATGGGTCGAAACAAACGGTTTACTCTCAGATACTCAATTTGGCTTTCGCCGGGGCAAAGGGACGAACGATTGCCTAGCGTTGCTTTCTACTGAAATTCAACTCGCATTTGCTTGAAAAGAGCAAATGGCTTCTGCGTTGTTGGATATTAAGGGGGCTTTTGACTCTGTCTCTGTAGAAGTTTTAAGCGCGAAACTTTATTCGCAGGGACTTTCACCAAATTTGAATAACTTTTTGCTCAATTTGTTGTCAGAAAAGCAGATGTATTTCTCACATGGCGATTCGACAACTTCCCGAACTAGTTACATGGGCCTTCCCCAGGGCTCATGTTTAAGTCCTCTCTTATATAATTTTGACGTCAATGACATCGATGAATGTCTTGCGAATTCATGCACGCTAAGGCAACTTGCAGACGATAGCGTTGTATCCATTACTGGTAGCGAGGCTAGCGATCTGCAAGGACCATTGCAAGATACCTTAGTCAATTTGTCTGAATGGGCTCTTAAGCTGGGTATCGAATTCTCTCCGGAGAAAACTGAGTTGGTCGTTTTTTCTAGGAAGCATAACCCAGCTCAGCTGCAGCTCCTACTAACGGGTAAAACGATCTCTCAGGATTTAGTCGCTAAATATCTCGGGGTCTGGTTCGACTCTAAATGCACCTGGGCTTGTCATATTAGGTATCTGACACGAAAATGCCAACAGAGGATTAATTTTCTTCGTACGATTACCGGAACCTGGTGGGGAGCCCACCCAGGAGACCTTCTAAGGCTTTACCAAACAACGATATTGTCAGTTCTTGAGTACGGCTGTTTCTGCTTTCGCTCCGCCGCGAACACGCACATTATAAAATTAGAGAGAATACAATATCGTTGTTTGCGTATTGCCTTGGGTTGCATGCAGACGACCCATACGATGAGTCTTGAAGTGTTAGCGGGTATTCTTCCGTTGAAACATCGTTTTTGGAATCTCTCTTACCGGTTGCTAATTCGATGCACAGTTATGAACCCATTAGTAATTGAAAATTTCGAGAGGTTGGTCGACCTTCAATCTCAATCCAGATTTATGACTTTATATTTTGACTATATGGCTCAAGATATTAACCCTTCTTCATACGATTCCTCCAATGTCGCACTTTTAGATACTTCTAATAATGCTATATTCTTCGGCACTACCATGAAACAAGACATTTCTGGTATCCCGGATCAATTGCGACCCCAAGAGATCCCTAAGATTTTTTCCAATAAGTTTAAACATAATGGTTATGATAAAAGGTTTTACACTTTTACCGCCTTTAAATTTTACCGCCTCCTACAAACTCGATGCTCCTGCTTCCGTGTACGTCGCAGAACTTGCTGCTATTCAGTACTCTCTTGGAATCATCGAAACCCTACCCACAGACCACTACTTCATCTTCACAGATAGTCTCAGTGCCATTGAGACTCTGCGATCGATGAAGCCTGTGAAGCACACCCCGTATTTCCTGGGGAAAATACGGCGGTTTTTAAGTGCTTTAACAGATAAAAATTACCGGGTTACCTAAGCGTGGGTCCCTTCTCATTGCTCGATTCCGGGTAATGAAAAGGCTGACTCTTTAGCTAAGGTGGGTGCTATTGATGGCGATATTTATGAAAGACCAATTGCTTATGATGAATTTTATAGCATTTTGCGTCAGAGAACACTCAACAGTTGGCAATCATCATGGAACTCAGATGAACTGGGACGGTGGCTACATTCCATTTTTCCTAAGGTATCGACATCGCATGGTTCAAGGGGTTGGATGTCGGTCGGGAGTTCATTCGCGTGATGTCCAGACTTATGTCCAATCACTACACGTTAAACACGCATCTCTTTCGTATAGGGCTTGTAGACAGTAATCACTGCGTTTGTGGCGATGGCTACCATGATATCGAGCATGTTGTTTGGTCGTGTGCCGAATTCTGTGGTGTTAGGTCCGAGTTTATAGATTCTCTTCGGGCCCGAGGAAAACAACCGAACGTACCCGTTAGAGACATTCTGGGAAGCGGTGATCTCCAGTACATGACACAGCTATACTGCTTTCTGAAAAACGCTGACATTAAAATTTAAAATTTTCTTTGTCTATTTGTCAGATTAAGGATACAAATAGGCTATGCTGAAGACACGGAAACGAAGAGCCCGCATCAATGCTTACACAAATATTTTGAACCCACAACAAACAAGAATACAATTGCTCTACCAGTTGAAAAACAAAGTTCCAAAATAGTTTTAAGTCAAAATTGCATCTCCCCTCCTCTCACCTTAAATCCCCACTAGCTCGTAGTCGGCCGCGAGAATAAAAAAAGGCCTCCCTCTTTTCCCTGCTAACGTAGAATTAATACGAATTGTACTTGGCTCAGTAAAACAGAAAATGAATCGTGCCGTGTCAAATAAACTAATTTAAACCTAAAAAGAAAAAATCAGTGCTTGTGTATAATGTGCTACCCTTCCTTTTACACGCTTACTGTTCTCTTATACCGGGCCTTCAATTGAATAAACCGTGTTAATTTCACAAGTAAAAATCCAACAATGTTAAATTCATTAGTAATCTTTTATAGTCCTTTTTGAAAAAGAAATACATATGAATTTCAATAAGGACTGTTAAATTCAACTCCAATAGATTAATAATTTTTCATAATGAGCAAACCACCTGAAAGTATACAAAAATTTAATCGACCATTTTTGATTTCAATGAAGCTTTGCACAACTATTTTACTCGGAAAACTGAGTATTTTACACGGGTAAAAAGTTTTTTGAGACTCAAGAGTAATGTTCTAAAAGGATGTATGCATTTTGATACTGGCTTTATTTGAAACATCATAGCTCAGAAACCTTTGGTTTTATAGAGAATTTGAATTGAATTTTATTTTCGTTCTTTGGAGCAGGGAAAAGCCCGGTCAAAAAAAATAAGAGTGGAATTTTTCTCTATTTTTTTTTTAAACCCTCAAATTGTAACAATATTTTTGGTCTTTTTCCGATTCTTTAATGCCAAAGAATGTATTGTATTATATTGATCGTACATTTCAATAAATCTACGTTTGTTGCTGAAGAACAAAAAATAACTCACCAAAAAGTGTATTTTCATAAAAAACCGAAACTTCCCAAACTTAAAATTGAATGGCTCGAAAACAGATGCATTTAGACAGTTATTTGTCAAGAGCCTTCTAATTTTAAATTACATTCATGGCAAGAGGGAAGGAATATCATTGTTTTGTGATAAGTTTTGACAAGGGAGGGGAGAGAGAGCGTCTGATTAAAATCGACGTAGAATTTTTTTTTTTTTGAATGACCATTTTTTTGCAGAAAAAATGTAAAACAAAAATACACTAAAACATCGAGCTGTCGAAATGTTTTTATCTATAGAATTCTACTAACTTCTGAAAGCTTTTATAGCCTTAAAGGCTGAACGTTCCCCCTCAAAGAATCACCGATAAAGAGAGCAGCGATTCGTGTGTATCTGAGAAGCATGTAGAAAAGTATACCGCGGTGAAGTTCGAAATATCTCTCCAGAGAGATAATAAACAGGTATGAGCTTCCTCACACGAAAGAACATTACGCACCGCGGTGTTCTACTGTGTGTTCTCACTAGAGTGATTCACCAATCTTGTTAATAATTTTTCTGCGAGCGTCAGAAACACAGCACAAGGCAGAAGAAAGAAGTGTGGTACAAAAAATTGCTACATGCAACGCTCATGCTGGCCAAAAAGTGAGCGGTGACTATTCTTTCTGCTCTTTCCACAAATTGAGGAAAATAAACAACCTGCTTCTAGCACATGAACAATCGCTTGCATTTCCAAACACACAATCCGTTTTTGAAAACAAAAATCGTTGTTGAACGCAATCTGTCGTTCATTTGGATTCATAATTTTGTATCCCTGGCGATAATCTCTCAAAGATTCTCGCGATACTATTGAATGCAAGTGAACTTGGATACAATAAATATTATCGTGTTTGAATCATTCAGATTTATTCTATGGTATTCGGAACACTTAGAAGCAAAAAACAATCAGCAGCGTTTTTATGGAAAACTTGTGTAGTAGCATTAACCGCGAAATCTAGCATTAACCGCGAAATTCACAGAAACCCGCGAAATGCTGCGGAAGTAATGAAAAACAGCAACATTCTATGACAATCATGAAACATTTCGATTTGTAACTTAAGAAATTCATAGAAACCAGCAACAAGGATAAAGCTAAAGATAAATGGGCTCCTAGATGGCAACGGAAGGCCTTTTTATACGCAACGAATAACCTGAAACAGTACTACAACTGCTCTCTTACAACGCGACATTGTCAACCTCAGTTGAATTTTCTTCAGACGGTTCGGTTGCTAGAACCTCTCCGATCAACGGTTTTGGCGATTGGTGCCCTGCAAGATAGAATTCTTGGGTGTGCAGCCAAAAAATCCAAGTTGCAAGATAAATCAGGGACGTGCAAGCAAGCATTTTTTTAAATAATTGACATTGAGATTGGTACTAAAACTTTGGCAGGTATTCGGATCGCGAAAGTTTTCCTGAATTTTCCCGGTTGGCATTTAAAAATTTATTGATTCCCGGAAAATCGGTACATACGGAACGCAGTGTAAGCCAGTTTAGTTTAGTATTTTCTAAAGAAAATTGGTTTCCGCGAAACTACCGCGAAATTTGAATATTTTTTATTTTTCCACCCACGAATTTTCATTTTTTGCCGCGAATTACCACTGTCTCTACTGATGAATCAAAGAACACATTTGCATGAAATATTGCTAGTGAGTGAAAATTTCCATGCTTGGTCACCATCTTCGCCATCCCGATTTCGAAAATACTTACATTGAATGGTATTTAGCTTTGTCTCTAATTGGTCGAAATCTGCGTTTAAAACAGATTCAAAAAATCACAATTTCCAAAATTTTGGGAGATGCTCAGCTAATTTTTTGATCGATTGCTGCAAAAATAATAATGGAAATCCGTTGACAACTGACTGAATTATTATCATTTAAAATTGGACAAGTTTCAATTTGCACCACTATCTCAGAATGTTGCCGTGAGACGTAACTCTACGTCAAAAAAAAAAAATTTGTACTGTGTCCTTTTCTAGCTTTTTCATTTTTGGCTGCAATCTATGCCATTTATGTTGATTTTCCTAAAGCCTTCGATAGAGTGCTAATCGCAATGCTTTTTTTCGTGTGAATAGTACTAGTTCACTATCATCTGGACTTCAATCAGGTCTGCCCCAAGGGAGACACTTGGGCCCACTACTATTTATTCTGTATGCTAACGACTTGTGCTTCTCTATAAAATCTCGAAAGTATATGTTCGCCGACGGTCTAAAGTTCTACCGTCTTCGAGAGTCGACTGCTTTGCTTCACAATCCGACATTGATTTGCTGCTGAATTGGTGTACACTGAACGAAATGGAAGTGAATGTGAAGAAGTGTAATGTCATCTCATTCTGCAGAAACAGGCAAACGGCACTGTTCGACTATAAGATGGAGACAGTCAGTATCACTAGAGCGAATTCGGTAAAAGATTTAGGAATTCTATTAAACAGTAAACTGTGTTTCGTTCAGCACGTTGCAGCTACTACTGCTGAAGCCTATGCTGTACTGGGCTTTATCAAAAGAAATACGCAACAGTTTAATGATATTTATTGCTTGAAGCTGCCGTGAGACGTAACTCAACGTTAAAAAAAAATGTGCTGTGTCCTTTTCTAGCTTTTTCATTTTTGGCTCCAATCCTGTTACATATAATTACCATGAAAAAAAAATTATAACTTATTTCACTGCCATGTGGCCGTCATTGTTTCCCATGGGAACCAAGGTGTCTAGTATCAGCACTTCATTCCATGATGGAATATACTATTTTAGATGATGCAACTTAAGGATGAATCTGATGTCTATCTGTCTGTGAGAATGGATTTTGGTGACCTAGTTCTGGAAAACAGGCTGTTGCAAGATTGAGCTGAAATTTTTCCTGGGGACTTTTTTCGAGAAGACGACTTTTGAACCATACCGTACCGTTAAACAAATTTATAAAAGTTGATTTCCATTGGCAGCCTGCTGTTTAAGGCAAGCGATAAACAATAATTCAAATGTTATTCTCGAATTTGCTATTGGCTGAACTACGAAAAGATTTATCAGTATCTTCATACTCAGCAATTGTTTATTTACTTTTTTGTTAGGGGAACAGAATTACATTGTCCAACTGTGTGAACTTTGATTATGCTTAAGTATCACAATACATGTAATTTACTTAATTTTACGTTTATTCATCAGAAACGAGATTCTCCATAAACGAGTACATATAATGCTTTCGTATTACACGTAAAAATAGCTCTCTTCCAACAAAATAAGTTCTCTTGGGGATCCAGATATTACATAGAGTCGCACTGAGAAAAAACCCGCAGCATGCCATGAAGCCCATAGATTTTTTTGCTCTTTGAATAATGAACTGAATACTGAAATAATTGTGTCTGTCGAAAATAAACTCCACATCCAAGTATTTGTTTTCAAACTTAAATAACTATCAGAGCCCAAAATCATTAGTTCATATTTACAACGTTGACAGATTTGATTGTTAACACTAAGTTGAACTATGTCGAACTCAGCTAATTTATATTTCAGGAAAATGAGTGTTCTTTTCCTCGAGATTTATGCAAAAGTTGAGTTAAGCGAATCAATATCAATATTGTGCGAAATTAGCGATTTTTTCTTTCCTTATCCAAATGTTGATTTTTTCGCTGTAACGCAACTCTTGAAAGGTGCAGTCAATCTCTTTTAAAAATTTACCGTTAATAGCATTGTGTTGCGTGTTGTACTTGCATTGGCGAAATATTTCGAAAAATTGTCAAGTTGTTTAATAGTACAATTTTTGAACGAAATCAAATATATACATGAGTTAGAAGAACGCAATAGTTGATTGAGACTCGAGGACTTTGTTCATTTAACAACAAATTGCATTTGTTTGACAGGAAAAAAAAACCTTTAAGTTATGAACCGACTCCCACCACGGTAAGCAACAGAACTTACGCTACACTACCACGCACCTTCACCAATACAACCTCTTGTTTCTGTTATCATAAGGCTAAATGACCTCAGACTAAGCCAACCAGCAAATCGTCGACCCGCAACTCCACAAATGAATAATATACGACTACCACATGCTGTGACAGAACGTTTGTCTTGAGGTACTTCTTACGCTACCAGTCCGATGTGCAACCCGAAAGGCTCACCTGTAAGGAATCGGATGCCAGATGTTTTCCTTTCCTCAACGTTATGGGTTGTTTTTGTGTCACCATGTAACAAGGAATGCTCTTTTTCATATCTACCAACGACAAGCGGAACGAAGGAGAAACCGACAGTTTCATTAACATATTAACTGAACCTCCTCGGTAAGTCTGTTCTATTCGCGACTACTTCATCAGCTGTTCAGAATTCACCGGTAGGTAGGCAAAATCGAAGTTTGTTCTGTTCGCTAGCAGCATAGTTTACTGTGCAGGATAGCATGACACAAAAAATGTACTTTGTTCCCTCACCGACTCATAATTATAGTTATCGCATTATCAAAGACCATATGACAGTTTTACCGTCTAGAAAGCACATCTGTTGAGAACATTTAAATATGAACTCTTTTTGTGCTACCACAAGACGTAACTCCAAACGATCCTTACTGATGTATCGCCGTAAACCGTTAGGGAAAATCGGTTACATTTCGAAACGAGGTTTTACGGCACTCTAGAGTTCAACATAAGCCCACTGGAGTAGCGAAACATAAGTCCGAACTGAAAAGTCGGTATATCACCTAACCGCATGGGCAAACCCGTCCGGGGAAAGTTTTGAACCGCTTGGCCCCCTTCGTAGTCACACCGGGCCACTGTAAACCAAACAAGCTAACCAACCAACTCGGACTTACTGCGGATTCGGTAATCAACTTCGGTTCGGTAAAATGATGAAAATTATGGCATAAAAATGCTAACTATAAAAACGGACTCAACGCGGGTGTAATTCGGTGTGTACTTCGCAGCCAGCCAAATACCTACTTTTTTATTTCTGGGGTTTGGGGCGTGTAATTCGAAAATAGCAAAATGAATTCCGACGTCGTCGTTACAGAGTCAAGTAGAGAGTACCCATGCGAGTGAAACTCACTCACGTGTGCGAAGTCGGTCCGGTTAATTTAATGAGCAAACCGTGCACCGGTGTACGGCACTGTCCAGATCGGATCGGTCAGCTGAAATTATATGATAACATTGGATGGGGTGAGATATGCTGTACGTGCGTTTGTTTCCAGGTAAATGTGCTTTCATTGACAACGTCTTGTTCAAATATTGAGTTCAGTACCATGAAATATTTCTCTGTGCTTCTTCTGATCAAATAAAATATTTTAAACATTGGTTTTTTCTGGTTCATGAAGCTGTAAACTGTACAAGCCCTATAAAAAGCCATAAATACTAAAAATATTTAATGGTGTGAAACATGTAAAAATGTTAAAAATGTTAAAAATGTTAAAAATGTTAAAAATGTTAAAAATGTTAAAAATGTTAAAAATGTTAAAAATGTTAAAAATGTTAAAAATGTTAAAAATGTTAAAAATGTTAAAAATGTTAAAAATGTTAAAAATGTTAAAAATGTTAAAAATGTTAAAAATGTTAAAAATGTTAAAAATGTTAAAAATGATAAAAATGTTAAAAATGTTAAAAATGTTAAAAATGTTAAAAATGTTAAAAATGTTAAAATTGTTAAAAATGTTAAAAATGTTAAAAATGTTAAAAATGTTAAAAATGTTAAAAATGTTAAAAATGTTAAAAATGTTAAAAATGTTAAAAATGTTAAAAATGTTAAAAATGTTAAAAATGTTAAAAATGTTAAAAATGTTAAAAATGTTAAAAATGTTAAAAATGTTGAAAATGTTAAGAATTTAAAAAATGTTAAAAATGTTAAAAATGTTAAAAATGTTAAAAATGTTAAAAATGTTAAAAATGTTAAAAATGTTAAAAATGTTAAAAATGTTAAAAATGTTAAAAATGTTAAAAATGTTAAAAATGTTAAAAATGTTAAAAATGTTAAAAATGTTAAAAATGTTAAAAATGTCAAAAATGTTAAAAATGTTAAGAATGTTAAAAATGTTAAAAATGTTGAAAATGTTAAAAATGGTCAAAATGTTAAAAATGTTAAAAATGTTAAAAATGTTAAAAATGTTAAAAATGTTTAAAATGCTAAAAATGTTAAAAATGTTAAAAATGTTGAAAATGTTAAAAATGTTTAAAATGTTAAAAATGTTCAAAATGCTAAAAATGTTAAAAATGTTAAAAATGTTTGAAATGTTAGAAATGTTAGAAATGTTAAAGATGTTAAAAACGTTAAAAATGTTAAAAATGTTAGAAATGTTAAAAATGTAAAAATGTTAAAAATGTTAAAAATGTTTAAAAAAAAACCATTCTGTGCCGAACACGCATCAGTACTGGACGTGTTTGGTGATCGGTCCGATAGAGTATAAAACAAAAGACGTGTGAACAAGTGTTGGCATTGTTTGCCTGGTCGAGTGAAATAAATCCGGGTTCAAGGTCGTTCCTTTGTGCAACTGTTTCGCATCGTGACTGCCAGCTGGTGCGTAAGCCGATTTGGCTGCTGGCTGGATTGTGCTACAGCAGTGGACGAGACACAAACGAGGAAAAAGAAGAAGCCATCAGTGTCAGCGAGTCGTATCGCTGTGTGGAGTGATCTCACACCTGGCTCGCTGCTGGTGGCTGTTTGGTGCTGCTGTATTGGTGCTGCTGGCTGTAACGGCTGCTACCTCGAACGATCGGACAGCCAACCTTACTGGAAGGGAGAAATAAAAAGGTACGTGTTCTTGTCAGCGCTAGTGCGCTAAACATAGCGCGATGGATGTAGATCCCTCGCCTCCCGCGCCACCATCCCCGAACCCCTCTGACCCTGACCCTTCTGTTACCCCCTCCCCTGTTCATTCTTCAGTCCCCCCTCGCCCCAGGCTTTACCCAGACGGAGCCCAGGGCAGCTATACTGTTTATTTTCGGCCAAAGGCAGGACCGAAATCGAAAAAGTTGAACCTCTTGCAGATTTCTAAAGACCTGACGAAGGAGTACAAGGGCGTGACCGAAATTTCCAAGGTCCGGCCTAACAAGCTCCGTGTCGTGGTCGGTAACCTGAAAGAGGCCAACGATATAGCTTGCTCTGAGCTCTTCACACGCGAGTATCGCGTTTACATACCCGCACGAGACGTGGAGATCGACGGTGTCATAACCGATTCGAGTCTGTCCGTCGAGTGTATACTGCAAAGTGCCAAAGGGTGCTTTAAGAACAAAACGTGTCCCGAAGTAAAGGTGCTCGACTGCAAGCAATTGCGGTCAGCATCGATCATCGGTGGCAAAACAGTATACACTCCGTCAGACTCGTTTCGAGTTACGTTCGCCGGGTCTGCACTACCAAGCCACGTCTCGATCCACCGGGTTCGTCTCCCTGTGAGGCTCTACGTGCCCCGCGTCATGAACTGCCTGAATTGCAAGCAGTTAGGCCATACAGCCGCCTACTGCTGCAATAAGGCACGTTGTGGCAAGTGTGGGGAGTCTCATGCGGAAGATTCTTGCAGTGTTAACGCTGAAAAGTGTATTCACTGCGGAGAAAATCTGCATGAGCTCTCGACATGTGCGGTGTACATGCAGCGCAGGGATAAAATAAAACGGTCTCTCAAAGAGCGTTCAAAGCGTTCCTACGCTGACATGCTGAAGAAGACCGTTACCACTTCTCCCGTTACTTCGAACCCCTTCGATCTGTTGCCCTCTGAGGAAACCGATTCTGACGATTCACCAGCGGGAGCATCTTACGTCAATCCTGGGGAGTCTAGAAAGAGGAAAAATATTTCCTCTCCTAAACTTCCCAGAAAAGGTCCTAAGATGTCTCAAAGTGAAATGAAAGTTACAAACAAACCAAACAGTGCTGCGGAAAAACCGAAGCAAACTCCTCCTGGGCTGGCAAATTTAAAGTCCCAGAAGGAGTTCCCAGCACTGCCAGGAGCATCTAAAACCCCAGTTGCTCCTTTTACACTCCCAGTTGATGAAACAAACTCTGGATTAGTGAAATTTTCTGACATTGTGGACTGGATTTTTGAAACTTTCAATGTACCCGATCCAATTAAAATTTTTCTTACAGCATTCCTCCCAACAGTTAGATCATTTTTGAAGCAGTTGACTGCCCAATGGCCTCTCCTTGCAGCGATTGTATCCTTCGATGCCTAATTCAACTGCGTATATGAAGGATTCTATCTCTGTCTTACAGTGGAATTGTAGAAGTATTTTACCAAAAATTGATTCGTTTAAAGTTTTGATAAATAAAAACAAATGCGATGCATTTTCCCTTTGTGAAACTTGGCTTACTTCAAATATTGATCTCAACTTCCATGATTTTAATATTATTCGCCTTGATCGAGACACCCCATATGGAGGAGTACTTTTAGGGATTAAAAAGTGCTATTCTTTCTATCGTATTAACCTCCCCTCGATTCCAGGCATCGAAGTTGTCGCATGTCAAATGACAATACAAGGTAAAGAGCTTTGTATTGCCTCAATATATATTCCCCCCAGAGCACAGGTTGGGCAACGGCTGCTCTTTGATTTAATAGAACTTCTTCCCTCGCCACGTTTGATTTTGGGAGACTTCAACTCTCATGGCGTGGCTTGGGGTTCCCCATACAATGATAACCGCTCCTCTTTAATCTATAACCTTTGCGATGACTTCGACATGACTATTTTAAACAACGGTGAAATGACACGTATCCCGAAACCTCCAGCGCGCCCAAGCGCTTTGGATCTATCCTTATGTTCGACGTCGCTACGGTTGGATTGCACATGGAAGGTAATCCTCGATCCTCACGGTAGAGACCATCTGCCTATTCTTATTTCAATTACTAACGGGTCAACTCGCATGCGACCAATTGACATTCCGTATGACCTCACACGAAATGTCGATTGGAAGTTATACGAGGAAATGATTTCAAAAGCGGTCGAGTCGATTCAACATCATTCACCACTTGAAGAATACAACCTCCTCGCGGGCTTGATTCTCGACGCCGCGTTGCAAGCCCAAACGAAGAAATATCCCGGCGTAACGATCAAAGAACGGCCTCCCACTCCGTGGTGGGACCAAGAGTGCTCCGATGTCTACACGCAAAGATCCGACTCGTTTAGGGCCTACCAGACGGGAGGTATACCTGGCGACTATTTACGGTATTCGGAGCTTGATACCAAGCTTAAAAGCTTGGCTAAAGCAAAGAAACGTGGATATTGGCGTCGGTTCGTGAACGAGACGTCGAGGGAGACATCGATGAGCACTCTTTGGAACACAGCCCGAAGAATGCGGAATCGCGTAACGGTCAACGAAAGCGAGGAGTCTTCAAGTAGGTGGATATTTGATTTTGCCAGGAAAGTATGTCCGGACTCTGTTCCTGAGCAAAATATTGTTCGCGATGCGTCTCCGGGCCACGACGCGATAGAATCACCTTTTACGATGGCAGAACTTTCAGTTGCCCTCCTGTCCTGTAACAATAACGCGCCTGGATTAGATAGAATCAAATTCAACTTGTTGAAGAATCTACCCGGCAATGCCAAGAGGCGCTTGTTGAACTTGTTCAATAAGTTCCTGGAGCAAAACATTGTACCGCAGGATTGGAGGCAAGTGAAGGTGATCGCCATCCAAAAACCAGGGAAACCAGCTTCTAATCACAACTCTTATAGGCCGATTGCAATGCTATCCTGTATCCGGAAATCGATGGAAAAAATGATACTCCGTCGTTTAGACCACTGGGTCGAATCAAATGGTCTACTATCAGAAACTCAATTTGGCTTCCGCCGTGCCAAAGGGACGAATGATTGTCTTGCGTTGCTTTCAACAGATATTCAGCTGGCGTATGCTCGTAAAGAACAAATGGCGTCTGCGTTCTTGGACATTAAGGGGGCTTTTGATTCCGTTTCTATTGACATTCTTTCGGGTAAACTTCACCGACAAGGAATTTCTCCAATTTTGAACAATTTTTTGCACAATTTGTTGTCCGAAAAGCACATGCATTTTACGCATGGCGATTTGGCAACTTTTCGCATTAGCTACATGGGTCTTCCCCAGGGCTCATGTTTAAGCCCCCTTCTCTACAACTTTTATGTAAATGACATCGACGAATGTCTGGCAAATTCATGCACGATAAGACAACTTGCAGACGACAGTGTAATCTCTGTTACAGGAGCCAAAGCTGCCGATTTGCAAGGACCATTGCAAGATACCTTGGGCAATTTGTCTGCTTGGGCTTTACAGCTAGGTATCGAATTCTCTCCGGAGAAGACTGAGATAGTAGTTTTTTCTAGGAAGCATGAACCTGCTCAGCTTCAAACACAATTAATGGGTAAAACGATTTCTCAGGTTTTGGTACACAAATATCTTGGTGTCTGGTTCGACTCTAAAGGCACCTGGGGTTGTCACGTAAGGTATCTGATGAAAAAATGTCAACAAAGAGTGAATTTTCTTCGTACAATAACCGGACAATGGTGGGGAGCCCATCCAGGAGACCTTATAAGGCTTTACCAAACAACGATATTGTCTGTTATTGAATACGGGTGTTTCTGCTTCCGCTCCGCAGCAAACACACATTTGATCAAACTGGAGCGAATACAATATCGTTGTTTGCGTATCGCCTTAGGTTGCATGCAGTCGACCCATACGATGAGTTTGGAGGTTTTAGCTGGAGTACTACCATTGAAAAACCGCTTCTGGAGCCTGTCTTCTCGTATTCTAATCAAATGTGAGGTCTTGAACCGTCCCGTGATTGAAAATTTTGAAAGGTTAATCGAACTTAATTCTCAAACCCGTTTTATGACATTGTATTTCAATCACATGTCCCAAAATATTAACCCTTCTTCGAATATTCCAAATCGTGTCGACTTATCAAATACTTCTGATTTTACTGTGTTTTTCGATACATCCATGATAGAAGAAACTCGTGGAATCCCGGATCATTTACGCGTGCAGCAGATCCCTAAAATTTTTTCCAATAAATATCGAAACATCAACTGCGACAATATGTACTACACTGACGGATCACTTCTTGATGGGTCCACTGGCTTCGGTATCTTCAATAACAATTTAACCGTCTCCCATAAGCTCGATAATCCTGCTTCTGTTTACGTCGCAGAATTAGCTGCAATTCAGTACACCCTAGGGATTATCGAAAAAATGCCCACGGACCATTATTTCATCTTTACGGACAGTCTCAGTTCCATTGAGGCTCTCCGATCGATGAAAGATGTTAAGCACTCTCCGTATTTCCTGGGGAAAATACGGGAACATCTGAGTGCTTTATCCGAAAAATCTACTCAGATTACCTTAGCGTGGGTCCCTTCTCACTGCTCGATACCGGGTAATGAGAAAGCGGACTCTTTGGCTAAGGTGGGCGCAACAAACGGTGATATTTATGAAAGACCAATTGCCTTTAATGAATTTTTCGCACTTGTACGTCAGAATACGATCATCAGTTGGCAAAATGCTTGGACCAGAGGGGAATTGGGAAGGTGGTTACATTCCATAATCCCCAAAGTATCGACGAACCCGTGGTTCAAGGGGTTGGATGTAGGTCGGGATTTCATTTGCGTGATGTCCCGACTTATGTCCAATCACTATAGATTTGACGCGCTCCTCCGTCGTGTTGGGCTCGGGGAAAGTGGTATCTGTGCCTGTGGTGAAGGTTATCACGACATAGAGCATGTGGTTTGGTCATGCCCTGTACACCGTGACGCCAGGTCTAAATTAATAGCTTCCCTGCAGGCCGAGGGTAGACAGCCGGCTGTTCCTGTTCGTGATGTCTTGGCGAGCCGTGACCTATCCTACATGTCCCTTATATACGTTTTCCTGAAATCCATCCACGCCCCAGTCTAGTCCCGTTCCCCTCCGTCTACACCCAACAAAACGACAAGAACACGTTTGAACCTTAAGCACAAAACCAGCAACCAGACCCCGCACAACAGAACCAGGACCCAAGGACTACGAGCCTCTGTCCCAACTCACGACATCGTGGCTCAGCAGAACGAATCCATACATGCCATTCGACGATTATCAGACGACCATTGAACAACAAAACACTGATTGGAAATCCCATGCTAGTTTTAAGTTAGACTTAATTTCAGCTCGTAGTCGGCAGCGAGGATAAAAAATTTGCTTTAGTTTTTAAGTCATCAGATATAATTGGCGCCGTTAAACATTAAATTGTATTTGTGCCGTGTCAAATAAATGTTATGTGAAGAAAAAAAAAATGTTAAAAATGTTAAAAATGTTAAAAATGTTTAAAATGTTAAAAATGTTAAAAATTTGAAAATGTTAAAAATATTAAAAATGTTAAAAATGTTTAAAATGTTAAAAATGGTAAAAATGTTGAAATGATAAAAATGGTTAAAAAGGCCAAAAATGGTAGAAATACCCAAAATTTTATGAAGATTAAAAAGATAAAAATGTTACAAATATTTAAAATCGCAAAATGCTACATACAATAAAATGTAAAAAAATGTTATACACCTTACGGCATTACTACGGCCAATAAGGAATGGATTAAATATCCAAATCGGTTCCCAGTCCCATTAGCAATCGCCGGTCACGTGTCATTACCACGTACTCAAAACTATTCGACAAAGAACCGAACCCGGTGCGTGCGTCCAGTCAATCTGGCAGCAATCAGTTAGCCAATAATTAAGAAAGTCGGTGTATCTTCCCCCAACTGCTCGCCAACTTATTCTGCACTGACTGACTGACTGACGAACCAAAAAACTTCACCGTTTGTTTTCACTTGAATTGTTGTCCGCGAACACGTTGCGGCCTAGAGCTAAACTCAGTGACTGTCCTACCGGAGCGGGTACCAACAGTTGTTATGATGGGTTTTAATTAGATCACCTGTGGAGGCCGACTCGCGCTCGCCGCCCTGGCACAGGTGTAGGAGCGATAAGTTAAATAGCTTTACGCGTGCCAATTAGCCAGCGACAGTTTGCGCGAAGTTTCCGGAAGGATGAGCCCGTGGGCAACTACAATGAAGACGAATTAGCTGGTCACAATGACGCAGCTAGTTCCGACCTCCTGGGTTGTTGTTTCTTCCAGTATACACAGCTCGCTGGATATCTTGAAGAAAAATCCCAACTGTACCAGTTGTAGCGAAACTTACATTGATTATTCTTTTTTTTTGCTTTGATTTTCCCCGTGGCTGGCCTTCGATCCGACTTGAAGATCTGGGGAGCTTTATATGTTTGCAGCAAATGATGGAAACTGTTAGCTGCACACTGTACAGCTGCTGTGCGCAATTGAGTTTTCGTCTTCCGGAGGGGAGCTGTTCCGCGGTGGTGCGATGCGGAACTAATCGCCGAGACAAGCTTACTGGCAGCCAGCTAGCCAAGCCCATAGCTTCCCTACCTGTAGCACCGCGAGCAACTATTTTATTCACGATTGACTTGCCGGGCCAGGGCTGTGGATGTTTTGTTATGTTGTCCGATAGGAAGTGAGGCCGAATTTCGCTTTTTACGCTGTATACTTTTATTTCTGCACATACAGTCTACGCATTCGCATGTGTATGCAGATTTGTTGGTAGATAATCTCCGCAGATTTATGTGAAGAAAAAAAAAAAAATCTCCGCAGATGATGTGTTATAATTTTTTTTCTTTCCATGGGATCAGCGGTGGCTGATTGGAAATCAGGTGAATCCACGCGCTTTGGTTGGTTTGTCTGACCAGGAAAATAAACCGATGTTTCACTAAAAAGCCGACCAGAGCGGCCAATCAATGAAATTGGCAGAACGCGGTCAATCGGCTTGGCTTGTGGAAATGGGTCATCGGATCTGCTAGTTGCTGGCCGGTTTTGTTTTGTATTCGCCGCAGTATTGTGATAAAAGAAGATAAAAAAAATGATCGACGAGGAAATGCCACAGCTGGATGCTATCTTCTTTTTGGAATAAAACGTAAGCCCCTGTGCATGAAAGATTTCGATTTACTATTTTTTGGAAACAATAGATGTGTATTTACGGTTTTAGTTCATAACTATTGCAGCATATCTAGCCCCTTTTCGGGTTTTTGCATGCCTAAGCCTAGAAAAAGGTGTGGCGTTGAACCTTTGGACTAGTTGTCGAAAATGCAACATCTTTTGTGTAAGAGTGTTCGGTTTAAAATGTTACTTCAACAGAACTTTAATTTGTACACTTATTTTGAAGGACGTTGATAAGTTAAAAACCACAGATCAGAAGTTAACCTTAGCACTAAAAACCAAGCAATAAACCTAATTTGCATGACATGTTCTTGTAGTCTCAGTATCCTGGTTATATTGACTTCTTTTTCTAGTAGTTTCAACTTTTATTAAAATATGTCCATTGTCGAGGACGGCTGCAGTTCGAAACCTATAGCACCGATCCTTTTCAAATGCTCGGGTTTATTGTTTCAAATTTAGTTCATAGCAACTATATTGTCATAGCGACAATCGTGTTATGGAAGTTTCAGTAATAAAAAGTATGTAAACTAACGTTTTAGAAAAAGTAGAAGCGTGGTATCCAAGACTCGACCGCATAGTTGACGTAGGACTACAATATGTAGTTTTATATTTTCTTTTGAGGCTCTGTTTGATTTCAGCTCGTTTTACTTTTGGCATGGTTTGATTTCGTCACACATGTGCCGAAAACGAGCGATTATATTCAATCACATTTATTTCAGTTTTCTAGAATTTTTTCAACCAATTTAAGCTCAGCATCCAGAAGATAAGTATTTTGGTTCTTTATGTTGCCGAAGCGGATGACCGGAGTCGTTGAAACGTTTCCTGAGAAATGACCGGAACATGTTCCGGTAATATAATTCAGGGTTGATATTTGTTGACACTCTTGCGTGAAAGTGAAAAAAAGCATCCATAAACGTTATTATTCTACAATCCTTTCAGAGTTCTCCCTTCCCGCTTTTTGCATGAAAGTGAACTGTCAAAGTTAACGAAGATTGTCAAGGCATCGGTCAGTGTCAGTGAAAAGGTGTCTCGGTTAGGTTCATTTTGGTTGAGTGGACTGTTTGTTTTTCTTTTTCGCTTTGAAGTGAAGATCATTTGGTTGGATTTGTCGTCAAATTTTATTCCGTAACCGTGAACGATGCGCGCGATCTATTTCATCTGAGTATAACAGCACGTTACTAGGACGAAAATCTAGTGTATATGAAAGAGTGCTGCGATCATTGGAAGTGAAAATTGAAAATGATTGGCTGTAATTTTCAAAGAATTTTGCTGGGGAAAATGACTTTTATCAGCACTGATAATGATCATTATCAAAGCAGTACTATGCCTCTAATTACTCGGGTGGTGATATCAAGTATCTAGGTCGTCAGCCTTAATTCATCAAGCGACACCTCAAACTACTTGGAACTAAAACTAGTTTATTGGTGGCCACCTCTACTGCTAATGTCGCCTTTGGTCGCTTAAAAAGTGAAAAAAGTCATGAAAATTCGATTTTAGCAACAGAAAAAATTCTGGCGTGTTGTCAAAATCGAACGAGGTCTGCATTTTGATTATTAATTTGAAGCACTCTTTTTCAGAAGAAAAAATATTCTCTATAATATTGATGAATACCTTTCTTTATTCGTCCTATCACCGAAGTTAAGCAACATCGGGTGCGATTAGTACTTAGATGGGTGACCTTCCATTATAATACAGTCAATTTTCTTCAATACGCGAAAAGGCAACCTACTACACAGATCTAAATTGAGTACGATTCAGTAGAAATTAAACTTCCTTCTATATTTATTTTTCTCACCGATCGTCAAGCGGCAAAGATTTCACATAAATTTTTTTTTGCAGTTACAAGTTCGTGGAAAAAATAACGATAAAAATACAGTTTTTAGACGAAAATGTATAATCACAGAAAATTTTAAATTGACATAGAATTTTATGAACATGTTAACATTCAATTCAGGTCAACTTAAACATTTTATCAGTAAACAGAATCAGAAAATATGAATCAGTTTCAAGATACCAAAAAATAACGAAAAAGCCATATTTCAAAGCAGAGCTCTGAAATTTCAAATTCAATGCTTGGAATACACCTGAAATAAAGCTAACAGTGCACTCACTCTCACACTTTGCAGTGATAGTGAATTGAATCTAGTAACCCTTACCCCAAATTTAACGTATTACTGATTCGGCTGGTGTTACTTTTTGTCATGCTTTGCCATTCATTCGTTCAAGAAACTACTGAATGATATCAAACTTATAGCGCCTATTTAGTTTCGTCAGGCTACAGCAAGCATTGGGTGCTCTTGAGGATGAAGCTAGTTCTTTAAATTAGTGTTACTATAGAACCATTTTACCAGAAACAAATGGCTAATAGTTATTTCAGCACCAGAAGTTGGAAAGACACTATCAATCCAGCGAATTGATAGAATTTTGAACAGAGACTTCAGTCAAGCAAGCGCAAAGTAGACGATATTTGAACGAACGAGAGATTTACACCGCTATCGGCACGGTATAAAGTTTTTGTCAGAGCATGCTGTATGAGGGATAGAATAGAATGAAATAGGTGGAAATATTGTACTCTGAATGCTCTTATTATTCGCCTTCACACAGTTCTGTCGCTTTTTCCGATCTCTGTTTGAAAGTCATGTGTCTGTTATCTTCAAAAATAAACCGGGCTAGAATGATAAACAACATTGGCCAATTTCAATTACAAGTAAGGTTATGGAAAGTAATATTATCTTGAAAATGCTCATGTAAAAAAATATTTTAATTGAAAAATACAAATACAAATGTGGGAACTCTAATATCAATATGAAATGAATTTGGTTTTCCTCTATACCGCCACTGCGGGATGCAACTAGAATTGTCATATTGAATTCATTCAGCATTTATTTATACAAAGATCTGAACGGAGCGTTTTGATTCTCTATTGTCTTTTAAATACTCTATATTTAGTTATTTTAATAAATTTGAGAAAAACAGAGTGTGGAATTCAAAAATAAACAACGCATTTTATCTGTACATTGCTATTCGGTTGTGTTCCAGATCGCAAAACGACCCCTACGCGTTAGCCCAACACGCCTCACTGTGCGTCGACAGCGGCAATGTAGTCTTCATTTAGCTTGGCTGCAAACAAAAGAATATCGAGTTCTTCTGCACTGATAGACGACGAATGACCAGCGCTCTATTCATACATTGCTCGGTGCAGTACTGTTGCTGTGCCAGCATGTTTTCCTTCAAGACATCAGTTTTAATAACATTCTAACAGCAGAACGTAAAACCATCTGATGGTGGTGGTGGTTACGAACTTTCCGAAAAAGCTTCACCTTCAAGACATCAACATAGTCTAGGCTCATTGAAGCAAATATTAGTTTGACCTATTGGGACGGGGAGATTCTGTCAATTTTTTTGCCGCCGCTATACTGGATATCACAGCAGGCAGTTGGTGTCTACTCATGAAGTCTGTGCCAGGTGTGCTCGCATGTGATTGGTACATTGTTCGTGAAAATTCGACCTTCAAACTTTTATTCAATTTTGACTGTTTAACATTTAAGTGTTAATGATAACTGAACAATCACAAAATTGTCCATCATTTTATTAATCCAACGACATATTGATTATTGGGATCCATCATGTGGTTACATCAGTATTACCATTTGAAATCTTTCATTCCAACGTTACACCTTGGTTTTAGTTTCCGCAGAATGCATCTCGATATAGTGCGGTTAGACGTAGTCCTACGTAAAAAAAGTTTCATGCTTCGACAAAGTTTCAATTTAAAATGAACTTATTGTAGCGATCCTCAAACATTTTAATGCCAATTTGGTAATGCTTCAATTTATGGGCCGTTTAACGAGCAGAATGAGCGAAGCCGTTGTTTTGGTGGAAGATCATTTTACCTAGCTTCGAATGTTTAAACAATCTATTAATGTACAACTGGGATGTTACGGAATATGATAACGTGATTTGGAGAAAAGGCAATCAAAATGATTGCAATACAAATTTTTATATTAGGGTATGGTTACAGGTACTGATATACGGATAAAATATAATCAAAATGCGGTTACTGAAATGGGTTTACAAAAAAATGCAATTGAACAGCTGCTTTCTTCTCAGTAGCCGGCTACGAAACGGGTTGTAAACCTGGCAAGCATTGCTAAACAGTTGCTCACTCAGGATACTTGCTGGAGGCTGGAGACAAATATCGTCTGATTAGGACACGAAGCTGATGACAAACTTCAAGTATTCTCTTTCATTTTAGATTTTTTTTGCGATTTTTTTTTTTGTGAGAATGATGCGTTTTCTTTCAGGTAAATTGATTGATTTCAAGATGTATAATGCGGATATCCGTAATGTACAATAATACTATTTATTGATTGTTTTAACGTGTTCAAGGTGGTCGATGAATATTATCCCTTACGCGCAAAGAATGTCCCCTTGAAAGTTTTGTTAGTCTCTTTGATCAATTGTTGAGAATCGCGGCACTCTTTGCGTGCACATTTTTTTCGGGTGCAAGCTTCACGTAACTGCCTCGTTTCGCCTTCTTGAGTATCGGTTGTACAGGTACGATCACGACGAAATGATGGAAAAAGTACGGTTAAATTAGCTGGTGCAGGTGTCTCATAACACTCATCGATTACTTCGCTTGAACAGTATTTTTGCTTATTGCACTGGTTGGCAAAATAAAAAAAAGTTGCCCTGAAGCACGAAAAAGTTGCCCTGAAAAGATTACAACTTTTTTGCCCTTCGTTTCCTGTGAATTTTGGTGCCCCTAGTGAATGCAGAGGTGCTTTAGAAGCCCACAGAGTACACTTAAGTCGCACAGTTACGCGGGGGATACGTGCCGCGTAAAAAAAAACTGCGTCAATTTCGGAATCCGCGTAAAAAAACCACGTAAATTCCGGAATCCGAGTAAAAAGAAACCGAAATTCGTACAAAAAAAAAATACCGCGTAAATTCCAGAATCCGCGGAAAGAAAACCGCGTAAATTACGAAATCCGCGTAAAAAAAGCGTTTCAAGTGAATTGATAACAAAATGTGAACGGTTTTTGCCTTTCTCCTAGCGGGATATAGCAATCACTGGCAAAACCAAAGGAATAAAAGTGGTCACTATGGCCGAATGTCATATACTACTCGATTCAGTTCGACGAACTGAGCATTTTCTGTATGTATGTATGTATATGTGTATGTGTGTGTGTGTGTGTGTATGTGCAACTTTCTTTTCTCACTCACTTTCCTCAGAGATGGCTGGACCGCTTTTCATGAAATTAATTGCGAATGGAAGGCCTGGTTGCCCCATAGGTTGCTTTTGAATTTCAGTGGAAGAGGATTTTTAGTTTAGAGGTTATGTATCAAATAAACGGGCTGTGTCAAAAACCCTTAACCTATAAATTTCGTAACAATTTAACATATGGTTCAAAAGTTATGTAAAGAAAAGTTATCCAGAATCTATTTAATCTCACTCATTTTTCTCAGAGATGGCTGAACCGTTTTTGTCATTTTTGTCAAATGAAAGGCCTAGTTGCCCCATAGGTTGCTATTGAATTTCATTGTAATCGGTCTATAACTTCGTCCGTTATTTATAAATATGTGAAACTACGTTATAAAAAGAAACATATTCCAATGACTGCTTATACTCACTCACTTTTTTAAGAAATGGCTGAACCGATTTTCACGAAATCAATTGCAAATGAAAGGTCTAATGGCCCCATAGGATGCTATTGAATTTCATTGTCATCGTATCTTTAGTTTAGGCACTGTGTTTTAAAAAGTGAAAATCACGAAACTATAGTATTTCCTAAACTACGCAACCATTTCTTACAAAACTGGTGTCAAACGAAAAGCCTGCTTGGAAATTCTTAAATAATGATTTTTATAATAATTAAACATGTGGATCAAAAGTTATTAAAAGAAACGTGTTTTGGAGGGTGTTAAAACTCATTCATTTTTCTCAGAGATGGTTGAATCGATGTTCACAAAATTAGTGTCAAATGGAAGGTCCAGCTACCCCATAATACACTATTTAATTACACTGTAATCAGGCTGCAATTTTGTACGTTATGTACCAAAATGTGAAAATCACAAAACTTCATTACCTCAGAAACTATGCAACCGATCTGAATAAAACTGAAATTATATGAACGGGCTACCTTCAAAACCCTTATCCAATGAATTTCATAATTATTGGACACGTGGTTCAAAAGTTATGAAAAGTAATGTATTCCAAAGATTTTCTAAACTCACTAATAAAATGGTCTATTTGCCCCAAAGATTCTAAATTATTTTATTACAGTCAGACTTTTACTTTAACCATTATGTATCAAATTGTAAAAATAACGGAAGTCTCTTATTTCAAAGATTACATAACTCATTTGAACAAAACAGCTGTCATACGAACGGGTTGTCTCTAACAAGTATTTTATTTCATATTATTTTTATTTTGTGGTTTTAAAGATTTGGAAAAAAACGTAACCCAAAGACTGTTTAAAACCCACTGCCTGGAAAAAAATATGTGGCCTCAACTTTGTTTTTATTTAAGTTGAACGTTCTCGACGTTCCTCGGACTTAAATTCCCCGAAATTGGGAATCTGTCCTTCCATTTTACCTACCTCTTTAGCACAAGTCATTTCAAAAATATTACGTCAAATTTCAAACATTATACTTGTAATATTATGAAATTCATGAAATACAACATCGCTATTCTTGGAACGCAAAGAATGGAAATACCTTTATTAGATCGTATTTGGCAATTCTAGAATGTATTCCAAAAGATGGAAGCCGCAATTTCGGAAACTGAAGTTGATTCCCGGCCTCTACCTGAATATCCCACAGTGACAATCATAAAAAAATCGCCAAATATATTCGAAACATATTTCTTCAAATGTAGTTTGTTTGTGTGTGTGTGTGTGTGTGTGTGTGTGTGTGTGTGTATCTGTACATGTTAGTATGTTTGAATGTATGTTCGTAAGCGTGTGAATGTTTAGTTTGAAATGTTCGGTGTAATTGTGCTCTTGGCTACCCATTTTCAGTATTTAAAGCATGAATCCAGTAGAAATTATCTTGATGTAATTTTTTTTCGAAAATTTGAAGTTTTTTGGCAAATTTGTTTCAACAAATAATAAAGTTCGAATGAGAAAGGCTGGGTCTCATCGCTAGGTCGATTAATTCGGGTTTTTGTTCGCTATTACTAATGAACTGCTTTTCAAACCCTATTTTTGCTTGATTTTTTTTTCATTCCCGCGTCCGGTTATTCCCGAAAAATGAGCTTTTCCATTGCCATTTTCCGGAAATATTGCAAACCTTTCCACTTGTCAAAGCGAACTTTGTGACCTTACGGGTAGAGGAGATTGAGGCGACTTGAATCCCTTTTTTTATTTTATTAGTAAGAAAACATATTCAAAATAAATTTCTGTTGAATATTTGAATAGACTATATTAGTGTCTAATTACCCTATGAAGATATCTGTTGGTAAATTAGTGCATTGTTTTATTCAATATCGTCTATAACCAAAGAAATATAAGAGATAAAAATTAACTTTTTTCAACGGATTCGTTTGTTTCATTATAGCAATTAACATTATAGAACATTGAAAAATTATAGGAAATCACTACTAAATGTTATATTGAAAAATTGATTTTTAGTGGCATTCTGTGGAAACCCCCACAAAAGTCCATTTGAAATGGGAAGATAGAAGTATAGAGTCTTTGACAAAGTTGTTTTTTTACAGAATGTGCCAAAACTTTGCCAAAAAAGTGAATTTTTATATGCAAGAATGAAAAAAGTAAAATTTGTTTCTCACTGTTTAGTGGATTAATCACAAAATTGCAACTTCTATTAAATGGAGAATAATTGATGGATAAACTTTGAAGGCACCATGGCTCTAAAATCAATTTTTTCGGGTCAAAATAATTTCGATCAAGTATTTGCAGCTTTGGGAACAGTGTCCAGCGTTTTAATTAATCAATTCAATTGTTTGCTTCTCTACAAACTTTACGAACCAATTTCAATTTTTGTCTTATGATAACTTTTAATGTTTAGTAAAACGGGCAATTTTACGTAATATCACGAGAATGTAAAAAAAACAAAAACCTAAGGTCACACCTTCGTAGAAAAAAATATCATCATACAGACGGGAATCGAACCCACAGTCTCCGATATCTCCGACATGGTGTTTCAGCGAATTAAACTACCAGGAAAGTTATTTCCGCCAAGACTAGTATTGTATTATCCTCTACTATTGTGTGCCGTTTCCAGCACGCCTGGATTAACCACACACACTGCCACTCTCTCAGTTACAAAAATAGCTCCCACAAGGCAGTGTGAAATTACCATTTCAGTAGTTTAATTGGCGAAAACACCATGCCGGAAACATCGGAGATTGTGGACCCGTCTGAATGAGAAATTTTTTTCTATGTTTAAGCCACATCTTTCTTTTTCAATTTTTATATTTCCTTATATGTTATGTTAATGGACACTCCAGACCCTGTATTTTGCACAAAATTAGTCAAGGAATCCAAAAAGTATCCATTTTGCCCGGCAGAGTTACCAGATATGTTATTTTTGAATTTAAAAGATAAACGTTTTGGGCAAATGGGTATACCCTGATTTCGAATTTGACAGGAGAGTTTAAAGAATACTGTCAAAAATCCTCTCATATGCTAGAAAATTTTCCCGATTTTGCTTATATCTTCGGATTTTTTTTTTTTTTTGATTGTGGATATTCTGGATCAATTGATTTGGAATTCTAATCACAAAGGAAGGCTTTTTAATTGATAATGTTTTCTATTCGAACAGATTTTCAAACCTCAAAGTTATTATTTTCCCAATGTAGGCACTCATCTCCTAATTAGTTTTACACATGTATTTGAAGTTGTTACTGATAATGCTGTTTATATTTTTTGTTAATCCCGCTAATTTTCCATCGGTTTAGTTCTGCCACTGTTGTTGTGCCAATCATCGACGCCCGGAGAGGCGACTCCACCCAGGACCCTAACTTACGACCCGTTGATTAGCACTGCCGCTTAAAATTGATTTTGTTGGATTTCTTGCCTAATTTTCTTCAAAAAAAGCATTGGTTTATCTCTAGACAGTATGCGTTTGTAGCGATTCCTCAAATTTGCAATGACCAAACTGTTTTGAAAACTCTTGGATACACATTGACTAAGTTGCAGTCTTTTCAATATTTCTACGATTCGAAAAATATTTCAACACAATTTCAAAACAATTATCCTATATGATTTCAACAAATTTAGTTGCATTTCAGCAGTCTGTTCCAGCACATTGTTCATAGTTCATTGAAGAAGTTTAGTTTAAGAATATCGAACAACACATGACCTCAATTGTATGTGATGAAAAGTTTTTATTATATTCGACAGTTTTTTTTTTTTCAAATCTTTTACTCATACATGTACAAACATAAGACGAAAAAGTACTGGTAAACATTTTGTTATTTCAGTGATTTTGTTGACCAAAACACGAGAAAAACATGATCATAGATTTATACAATTGATGCGTCTTAGCTGAGACACATTCGTTATCCATTGTTATTGAAATTGCGCAAAATTCGCACAATATTAATGTGACTTCGTACCATTCAACTTTTGCGTGTATCAACATCATACAAAGCATTCGAAAAAGCTTGCTTCATTGAAAATATCCAAAACAGTACACATGAAGGTGAGACTTAATTCGATACTATTTTGCGTAAACTAGTTACACAAATCAGACCATCGCACAACGTTCCCAAAAAATTGCTGCCCATCAGCGGATAGAAACCTATTCCTTCGCAACCCGGGAACTCCATCTAAGCGATTACTGCAAATCATTACCTTTAATCTACCGGTGGGGGGGGGGGGCTTCAGCGAAACTTTCCTGCGTTCTGCCTCTTGTTGCTGCTTCTTCACTTGACCTGACCGGTTTCTTTTTTCGGCCGTGTAAATACTGTTCAAAGTCTGTGAAATTCCAGCTAGCCACTACCTTGGCGATGTTTAGCCCGAGACCCGAGATTGCACTTTCCAAGCACTTTTTTTTTGTTTTCTTACTTTTACTATTTCCTCCGTGGGTTCAAACTATTGATCTGCCTTTCCGATTTACCAGAGTATCGAAAATCAAAATTTGAATATAATTATCCCCAAATGAAAAAGCGCTGCTGCTGCTTTTGTTGTTGTCGTTTTTGCTCCGGTGGAGGCTTTTTTGAGGAGGAAGAGAGAGGCCCAGATTCAGGAGCCACTTCGAGGAAGGTCTAATTAATGCGTTGAATATTGCATCCGATTTTTTCGACTTTGCTTTACCTATTCGAACAATTTGGCTCGGAACCGTGCAATATTTCCTTCACTACTTCACAACAATTATTACGGGAAAGCCACCCGTCGGAACCGAGGATGAGGAAAATGTTTTCCTTTTTCGTCGTGCTATTCTGGCAAGGCGTTTGAACCTGTTTTTCTTTTCTCTTTTGTCTTTGGAACTGGGTACGCGTTGCTTTCGGAAATTACTGCTTCAGCGGGTAATGCAATAAAAATCACATAAATGTGTATCACACCACGTCTTCCTATAGACCCCGAAATTGCTACCTCACTGTAATCAACCTCGCTGCTGTTGTTTTAATTTGCAGCTTTTTATCATTTATCAATGATTGCCTTATTGCCTTGCCATATCTCACTACTGCTTTACGCTGGTATGCCTTTTCGGTGTTTGCTTATTTTTTTGCTTCACTTTGTTTGTTCTTCAATTGTTTCACTGCCGCTATTTTCCGTGCGTATGTTTGTTCGTTGTTCGTAAAAATTTCATGCGTTCATCAACTACACACTTTCGGAGCAAATAATTTACCACAAAAGCCACATAAACACACACATACGCGTTATCCGGTTCGAATTCCTCTTCTCCGTGCAAAGCAGCTCGAGTTTTGCTCTTCTACAGGACGCCTTGTGATTTTCACTCTGCCTAGACAGATTTTCACGTAATAAAAAAGAACGCCTTCTGCGCTCTGGTTCGCGGGACTGTCAGTTATTTTTAAAATCTATAATAAATGTCGTGACGACGTTGTCGCCGTTGCTTTCCGCGGGAGTTAGTAATTCCCTAGCACTGTTGAATACACACGCGGACACAAATACGCGAGCGCTCTTGACAAGCACCACAGTGTATGCACTCGATAGTGTCTCAGAACTTCCGGTTGTTCTCGATTCAATAGGTGTTTTCCATACCCGCCTTCCTCCTAGCTAACCGACCGCGTCGCACGTTAAAAAGCGGAAAGCAAAACAAAGGGGAAAACGGCAAAACGCGCGACACAATGCCAACTCCAGCGGATGGATGGGAGGCGAAAACACACCAAAGGCTCACTCACTGATTCGCTCCAAAGGATTTCCAGCAGGGCCTGCAAAATAGCGCGCGTGGGTCACCGTCGTCGTCAGTACGGTACAATAGTCGAACTACAACTGCATACGAATGCGAACCGAAAGCGCTCGAAGCTTCTTCAGCCGCGAGGTCTTGTTTCCATTTTGCTCGCTTCTCTCTTCTCTGTCCGGTATTATTGGTTTGTGCAAATCAATGACTGTAGTTGTATTTGATCGGTACCACTGTAGTAGTCGTGTTTGTTTACTATACGATTTTCCAAACCGTGGCTGACTTTTCGCGCTAATATGGAAGCTCACTAAGTGCAAAGTCTGACTATCTATGGCGAGTGATAGTGAATCGCGCTTCCGCTCTCTATTTACCCGTTGAAAACAGTATTGAAGAGCATTACAAACTCATGCACCGAGCAGGCTAGAGCGAAGAACCGTTTTGCAGTTTAGCACCATACCAGTAGTAAACCAACAAAAAACATCAGTTGAACGATAAAAACTATATATTGTTCTACAATACAGAAAATTTTCAAACCACATGCAAACCGCCCGGCAGAAATAAACCCGGCCACAGTCGGAGGAAAATGTGATTGTAAATTCAATTACAATGATTATCAGTGTACTCTTTTTATACCTGAAATAATCACACCTTTCGCCCACACAGTTCGCGATGTCGAGCGGGTTTTACCGGTCTTGTACAGAACAGGCTTCCCAACCGGCTTATTGCTGTTTAGGTTGCCACAATACACATTGATTCCACTACGGACGGTGTCCTATGGAAGCAAAATTAGCAAAGGCCACGCAGGTACAGTTTTGCCTACTTAAGCAGGGTTGCTTTTTTCCTCTATCCACCGAGAAAAGGCTATAATTTCAGGAGAAAAGCTTTTAATTAGTGTGGCCTGGCCTTCCGTTTCGATTTTCGAAATTAAGTATTGAGTTGTGTTTTTGCTCACTGTTGGAAGATGTTATTATCATGTTTATTGCTAAACGTGTTTTTGATTGAGTGTTTTGCGAAAAAGTTTTATATATTCAAATGTGTTATTAATGAAGAGGCGTGTACTTGATTGTAGTCAGAGTAAATAGAAGAATCGCATCGGACAGTGAATAATCCGTGTGTTGGTCACTCGTGAGATGATAATTCTAATGTGAGAATTATGTGAATGGTATTCGAACGATGATTTTTATTTCTGTTCTTGTTCCGGCTTTTTGGTGCTGCCTAACAAAATTGACCCATTGCGTTCACTGCCCATAATCGCATAATTGTAACATTTGCAAAATTGGTTGTTCGAGAAAATGACACTTTTATATTTTGACCTTAAATGCATTGTTCCCAATATATTATTGCAAATAGACGCTTTAAATAACCTTAGTATCATGAAGAAAGCACTATTTTACACTATGTATACATTGAACATTACTTTTGAAGCCAAATTAGTTAAAATTATTGCAACAATACTTTTCTGCCGTCACTTTTAAGGTACTTTAGGAATATATCACAAGGGAAAAGAAGTTTTTCTTGTTTTCAACAAACATGAGCTGAACATAAGAAACGGATCATCGGGGGTTGGCTACCGGACCAGAATAACCTCCGAGTTTCAAAGGATCCAGTTGTGGATTTGGATGGAAGCTTTTTCGACAAAAGACTTGAAAAAGTTAGGTAGTGTGACAATTATGCGGTTATTTACGCTATGTGACAAAACAACTTGGTATTTTTTACGACTTTTTTTTTTTCAAACAAACATAATTATATTTTTTCAAATGTAAAAAATACATACTATTTCAAGCATTTCCCAATGAAAAGCACGAAATCCATAAAATGTCGAATGTTACAATTATGCGATTACAGGCAGTTCAGTAGCAATAAATATCATGCTGCTCCAGAAAAGGCAGCTACCTCTTCTGACACAACTCTCTCTAATAAAATTCCAAGTACATAGTTTCAGTTTCGAAAATGCCAATTTTCAGTCTGCAGTTTTCGATTGCTTCTGAGGTGTAATGATTCAATGAACTATCATGGTCAGTCTGTCCTTGCGACATTCTTCAAGGAGTCTTATCTCAACTAGCAGGCAAAGGTTTTCTTAAGATGGAAAATTATCACGGTCCCTCCATGGCAATTTGCGACAAATCGTTCAATAAAAGAGCTTTTGAATGCGATCTTTTCACTGTATCCAAAAACCATATTACGGGACCCATACAAAACAGGCAAAATTGCGCGTACCAATCCTAAATATTAAACCAAGGTGATGAATGGCTTTGTTGATAATAGTCGAATAACGCTGCCTAAATGACGTTCGAGTGTCCAACAAAATACCCGACTCAGTTAAAACGTCCCTACGATGTAAAGAAGTGTCAGCAATGCGATAGTAAAATAACAACGGCTCATTGTGCTGGAAGCTGATCACGGTACCTATATTAAGAAATGTTCAACATCATATAGTTGCGTGGACATCAGTCGTTGAAAGAGTCGAATAACATTAGAAGTACTCAGCAGTTATCATGATTCACAATAATTTGGAAAATGTTTGTATCATCTACATACAATAATCATGTGCCGGGTGGTAGAAATTTAGTACCACCTTTAATGTACAACGGAAAACAGCAGCCCAAGAATACTACCCTGAGGAACACCAAAGCTGTTGCAAAACCAGACGGATTGCGACATTCCCAACTGAACAGCGATCTTTCGGTTGTGTAGATAAAAAGAGAGCTATTCTACCAATCCAGTTGAAGTCCCGAGCCTGTCGTGTTTGGCACAAAAAAATCCATGACCAAAAAGATCATAAGCAGCTTTTGGATCCATGTAGACAGCGTCATTCTGAAGATCATAATCCATACCGCGCAAGCAGAGTGATGTGAATTCCAACAAGTTAATGGAAACGGATCGACTAGGGTAAAACCCATGCTGAACAGTAGAAATATATATGGCTCTTTTGTGCTGAACATGAGATTATTATGGACTATCGTTTGGAAAATTTTTGAGCTAGCACACAAACATGACATTCCATGATAATGTTTATCATTTTGTTTATCACTCGTTTCTCTAAATCTGTGCATGCTATAATAAATCTTCCAGCATCTTTGGATTCAGCAGACGTTACTCTAGAAATAAAAAGTTTGAAAATTGGAGAGCTAAGTTGAAACCTACTGTGGGAGACTGAGAAAATCAGGTTTCCATGAAAATACGTACTTTAGTGAATTTAAACTCGTTTTTCTCAAAATATTTGCATGTTAAAATAAATATTTCATCGCGATTTTCTTATTTGAATTTTTATGAAAATACGTAGTTTTGTGATTTTGTACTGAAATAATTTAGAAACTCCAAAATTCACTCTTACATACCATATTTCATCTACCTGACATGATTTGATACATGGAGCAATTGATACGTATGAAAATTCCCAGTGTTTGCTCAATCTGCTAGAAAAATTACAAAAAAAAACACAGACATATTTGCATCTCACGAAAACGGGGAGGGGACCAGAGGGGTGTCATCTTCACCAAAACTTAGAGCAACTATTCCTCTTGAATAAAATTCCAAGTTTTCCTAAATCGGCCGTTCCAGTGCTGAGAACGAGCATTTTCAAAAAACAAGTTCCGTCCCGGGTCTTTACGGGTTAAAGGCAAAACATCTTAAGACAGGTCATCGAAAGACACTTTTCAACAAATTATACTAAAAATTATAAAATGTATAAAGGTGCTTTGTGGTAATTACTACATTATTTTGTATTGGTGTTCCGAAGGTAAGTGTCTGAAATATCTTTAACTGTCTTGAATTTTGTTTCTTTATAAATTCTCGTTAGGTTTGTCCTTAAAGCATATTCCGGTTCACGATTACAACAACAGACCACGTCATTAGAACCCATAACGATCCCAACCAAAAGGGAATCAGAAGCCTGGGCATCAGCGGCTAACGCAACTCGCCTGTTCCAATGTGGTTTTGCTGGACGTCACAACCGGTATTTGCTTAATAAAAGGTATATTTTGGCGTGAGAACATGCAGACAAATATTTTGTGTTACTGGACAGTCTACAACGTGTCGTTGATATATGGTTAGGTGTAGCTCTATTGAGCTATCATTCAGAAACGATCGAATTTTTCTGTAATGGTTAGCAAATCCTAAATATTGAACCAAGGTGATTGGATTGGATGATGATTATAATTTTGGGAGTTCCGTTGATGTAAATGGACTTAGTATAAATGTTACTAAATGCTCTGTCATAACGGACACCAGAAGAGTTCGACCGATATAATTTGACTACATGTTAGGACCTTACAATTCACAACGCGTAGAGAATGTTCGAGACCTGGGTGACACTATGGATTAGTCATTCAACATTCAACAACCATATCGATAGAGTGATAAAGGAATCGATGCAACACTTTGCTAAGACAGTGACTTACAGACATAGTTGACGTGGCTCTTAAATGTAAGCTTGTCGTCAACCATAAGCCCCAAGAGTTCAAAGATCGCTTTGAGGTAATGGTGCAGTCTCCCACTTTGACCACCGTACAGTGGGGCGACTTCATACAAAGGATGACCAAGCAAAAAAAAGTTTCGATAAATGCGGCAGAAACATGGTATTTACATAATTTTGGGGTGCTGAACACGAGTTTGGCATAATTTTTTTATTTGAGGCCGTTCATAAAGCACGTAATCCAATTTTCAATGATTTTACTGACTCTTTTTCCCTTAATTTTTTATTAAATAGTGTTATATATATGATCTTTGACCACAAGCAACGCCACTGGCCGTCCTCCTAACTGAAAAATATTACGTATTTTTGAACGACCCCTCAAATAAACCTAATTTTGCTAAAATATGCATGAATTTTTTTACTAAAATTAAAAAAAAGATTATACAAACGAATTACAAATCAAAGCAAGTATCATCTTCCTTTTCTTTTTATTCAAATTTATAACTGTGTTCAGATTCATCGTTAGCTCTCCCTGATTCAACAATTGTTCTCTTCAATATAAATATGACTTCTTCTGGAAGTTTTTTACAATTACTTTTCACCTTTTCAAAATAAGTGTTAACTACTGGATCTGTGGAAAAAATTAGATAATTGAATTTATCATGATTAGTATTTTTTCGATTATTTTTACGAGTGAAGTGCTCTCAGGCATATTTAATTACTTAGTTACTCTTCTTTTGAGCCTCTTCGGTCATCTTTCCTATAGATAGTATTGCGGTTTGATTGATATTGCTGACCTGAAGCATTGATTTGGTCTAACCCTTTTTTTTCTGGCTTCATACTGTGTTTTGAATCCAGATTTTTGTAGTGTTTGAATCGCAGCCGATATGAAATATAAATCATGCACTCAAAACAACGTATGCAACCATGAAGCAAAAATTTTCCGTAATTCAAGCAATCTTCGCTTACGTTCAATGACCGCATCTTTTCAATGTTGTTAAAGTCCAATATTGTAGCTTTACAAACAAAACAGCGTTGAGCAGAAGTTGTATTTGTTAAGGAATTGACGCATTTTCATCAATCATTGTTAGAAACAACAAGACTGAAACAAAGACAACACGTATTAATATAAATTTTTATTGATAAATTTTGTGATTTTTGTCCAAACTTATATTTTATCTTTCATGGATTAATGTCGGTATCGTAGATTTTCAGTATTGGAGTATTATGGTTTTGAATAAATTGAATCCTTGATAAAATTTCAAGTTTAAAAAATTACATAAAAAAATCTACTTTCGCATTTCTCACTAAAACGACAATTTGCGCAGTTTTGCGCTACAGCGGACAGTATGCATTTGAAAGCTAATTATTTTACCTATATTTTGGATGTAGTCACAAGCGTGGCAAACTGCGGCAACAAAACTTTTAGGCTGCTTTTCTACAAAAAAAACTATTTTCATTAATTTTTTCAGTGTCAGGCCCACTATGATTAAACTTTACAATATCTAATGAAAAAAATTTGTTTTGAACAGTATTTCGAACAACTTTTCCTTTGACACCAAAAAGATCCAAGCTATCATTGAAGCTGTACAGCGTTTCAAAGTACATAATGTACTTTTTATTTAAATTTTGTCAAAAAACGTCAATATGCCAAGCTTCGAAAAGTCATAAAAAATCAGATTTCTTGATACTTCACCCAAATTTTGGATTTAAGCACTTGAATGTTATAGCTTAAAAGGAAAAAAGTAGTGGGAGTAGTTGAAAATAAGTCTTTTTTAAAACGAATAATTTTCTTGGATGGAGTTGAAAGAGTTTTTTTGTGGAACACCCCTCCTTAAACTCAGTTTGTTGTCTTTGTTTTTTATTATAATAACGGTCTGTGAGAGCTCCGTGCTCTTAATTTACTACTTGTTTTCAAGATTCTTTATCTTAATTTTACCTTTATGCTTCAGTTATGAATCAGTTTCGTCGACTTTTCGTTTCTCATGATTTAGATCCTCTTGATTATTTCTTCCTGAATTCAACTTGAAAGTTGTAACAAAACTGAGGTTTTTTCGAGGTGTTCCGAGAAAAGCTGAATTCAAGTTCAACTATAAAGAATAACATTAAAATTATGCTTATATTATGTTACTGATTTTTCCTAATTTTTGACACTACTTTGCCATAGTTTCTATGTTTGCGTTATTTTCATTCCAATTCAAGCTTCTCTCAGTGTCTTAGCTTCTCATAATGTTCATTTAATTTCTATATGGATTAGCTATATGCTGCAGCCTCTGACAGAGCGAAAGGCATTGAACAAATTAATATACTTATGCTTGTATTTCACCTTACACATTTCGAGTATTTCGACTCAACACACAGTAGGCTCCATCAGCTGCTTAAAATAGGTCCCCCACCCTACTCTTAGTTATATGAGAATGTCTGATTTTGTGCCAAAAAATGGTCTCTTGTGGTAAATGTTACTTCTCTCATTCCATTCAAAGAAATCGGCGACTGAAGCGCATCGAGAGTTGGAAAAAAGTCGACGGAAATTAAAAAGTTAAACAACGTGCCGCGATCGGTTCCATTGCTTTAAAGACGGTAATTCCAATGTTGACGTCCGCGAAGGGAGGCCAAAAACCTTTGAAGGTGCTGAATTGGAGGAATTGTTGGATGAAGATCAATGCCACATTCAGGAACAGCTTGCTTCGATGTTCGGAGTTATCCGCCAAGGGGCCATCCACATACCACGTGTACAGCTTTGGGATGGGGTATGTGTAATGTCCACGGTCCATACAAAATTTTTCAATTTATATGAGCAGTTGTCCGGCGATCGGAATTTCTTCATCTATGCCTGTGATCTTTCGCCACGTGCTATTGACTTGGTCAAAAAACATAACCTCTACGACGAACAGTATATGAAAGCATTTCCGTGCGACATCACCAGCGATGATGGGGAGGTAAAAATCGTTTTAAATCTGTCCACATGGTATGTGAATGGCCCCCAAACGATTTCCAAGCGAATAAATACTTCGAAAATAGTTAAAAAAAAACAATGAACTTGAGTTCCTCATGATTTCAAGCCAAGGGACGTCGGCCGATCGATTAAAACCAAACTGGGAAACGTTATCGACTTCAATTGATACAAATATGCCAACCCGAGCGAAGTTTGATCATTTGGTGATATCTGCCAGATAACTTATTTTGTGTAGGGATAACTCGCTCAGTAATATTATTGATATCCGCTAAATATATTACTTTGATTCGATATAACAGACTTTGGTAATGAGATAACATAATATATTATTTAAATTTATTATGTTAACAGGGTGATATCTTCTATTATCGAAAGTTTTCTTCAAATGATGAAAACATCGTATAGCTTTAGGATGATTTAATGATCATGTTTTTTTTGGCTAAGATAATATTACATTGTGACTAATCACTAATCTATCTGCGTACTTAGTTTACAAACAGAAATATAGTTATTTCCTCTGTTATTATCTTCAACTGAAATCATGACACATTGTCGAATATTCTCGCTACATCTCTTAAAATGAAACTGGTTGCTTGGTTCGAACGAAAACATATTCACATGAAGTTGCTGTGTGACCAAATGATTACCAACAATATAAATATTGTTAGATATATCAGTGAGAATATGTTCTATACAAAAAAACATTTGTCCAATCAATATGTATGAATCGTCGTATCCGAACCGCGCACAAGCATTTCTTGTGCAATGTTGTATGCCGTTTAAGCTAAATTTCTCATGAAAGCTAAATTGAGTTTCCACGATCTGTTCTTCATTAACTATATCATCACTGAGGTGAAATATGCATTTTGAGTTGAACGTTATACGTGGAACTTTGCTTAAATTACAAATGCTGGTATACCAAGTTTCGATAGACTCGTTTTTAATTAATATATTATGGCAGATTTTGTTTAGTGAATATTTTTTACTTATTTGATTAACTGGATGATTATGACCTGTTCTGTACCTCAAAATTACACCATTAGTGCTTTCATATGGGAAAAGTGATGAATTCCAAAGTGCTCCAAACTTTCTTACGCAATCGGCAAGATGCTTCTGGATATGTACGTTAAAAACCATGTTTTCCTCTCCGTAGTAATTTTGAAAATCTCTTACGAAGCTGTTCATTTTCCTCTCGCAAAGAGAAATTTTTGTTTCCAACAGATATGAGCCAAGAAGCTCGTATATTGTACTTGAAAACAACATCGCGTGGTTTAAATATTTTTCTTCTAGAATACCAACGAAACAAGGGTACAGGTAATGGAACAAAAATCTTTCCCAATCACTGGCTTTGTTCTTCTGAATCGACCTCAGTTTTCCTGGATAACGTGGAAAACTACTAGGTGGACGAATATTTTCCATTCTCCTTTCTATTTCACCAAGCCGACGGCCAATATAGTATGGCTTATTATGATTATGACTCGCAGTGAATAAATCATACATTTGCCTTGTAACTCCAAGTAAAGAACTATGCATATAATCAGGACTGAACCCTAAAACAGAAGAGCATACATTTTTCAAAAAATAATAGTTATTATTTTCCCCATAATAATCATATACTATATCAAAGTGAGACAAATTTAAAAACACCGACAGTCCCTTGATTCCCATTTTTGGCTTTTTTGTTTGAAATACATCAATCATGATCTGTCGCGTCGAATGATGATTTCTTTTCTTATATGTTTTATAATAATATCTTATTTGATTATTTATAAGTTTCCCTTCATGAAGGCAAAGCGAACAACCGAATCTTCCATTGAATTGAGTACTTTTTTGCAATTTCGGTTTGGCAACTGAATCTACACAACATTGCAAAACAAACACTTTATATTCCTCTGTACCGATTTTTATTCCTTGCTGCAACTTTTTCATTTCATCCATAAATCCTTTGAAAAAAAAGGGACATGTCAGGATCTCCTTTGCTCAACCAAATTGCTGCTAAAATAATGTTATTTTTTGAAAATCGTAAGCGAGGCGGAAGATTATTTATCGTGAGAAATATTGGGTAACACGGTTTGTGGCCGGACCAGCGGTAGACAGCCGCACCATCTGTGTTTACTGATAATGCAATCAGTTTGCTAGTTTCTTGGTTTTGCAGAAGTTCGAACATTTTTCCTTTCGAAATATCACTAATTTTTGAGATATTTAAGGTATGTTTCTTTCACTTGATTTTCGACAGATAGCGTAATAAAATAATCAAGTTTTTGCTGCCACATTCCTGTATCGGACATCTAGTTTCTGAATTAGGCGGATCGTGACCAATCGCACAATGACAGTTCTCGCAAAAATAAACTCTACACGAGTCATATGGATCCGGGAACACGGAAATGAAAGATTCGACATTTTCTGGGAAACATTTAAATCCAAATACAACATTCAACATTTTCAACAAATCAACGAGCGCTTCCTGTGTTAGTGCATGTCTGAGATAAAAATTTAATACCATAAAAATAACGTCACCAGAATTCAAATCAGACACTATTTTAATTTGTTTTGAATTATTCTTCGTTAGCTGTAAATTCAATTATTAAATTCAAGATGGCTTTTACATATACTTTTTTGATTATAAAAAAAATTACGTTTTCGATTGTAGTAAGTCGAACTGCTTCGTTTACAAACACATCGCTCTCATTATCTTCTAGATCATACGACGAAATCTGCGAATTTATGGAGTTTCTGTTGGGTTGAATTATTGTCGACCTTCCTCTTGCACTTTGTTCGAATTCATTTATCATATTTTGTTCTTGACATTCGTTCGTGGAAATAATTGTATCGAAAACTGTTCCAACAGTTGATTCCTTCCATTTTGTCTGAAAAAGAGATATGCACCTATGCTAGGAAAAAGAAGTAGTATGGGAGTTGTCATCAATTTTATTCGAACATCACACTTACTTTTCGGCAATATTTTTCGTTGAAACACGCATTCGACAAATAATAATGCCGCTTCTGACGACTTCGCATATTGTAGTTAACTAATTTAGTTTTATTTTGTATAGTACTTCCTGAGTTGTAACGTCAAAAGGCAAGCTAGTTAACTTTTCTAGCATCAGAAAGAAACTTCAAAGTTTGTTTTTACCGCACACCTACACAAAAGCGACAAAGAATAAGGCCTGAAACATGCTGAACGCCAACGCGAGCGATGGGGCGAGATTCTTGCCGTAGGTAAATAACAGCCGTAAATAAAGCTGTTCATGAACCTACGGCAAAAATCTCGCACGATCGCTCGCGTTGGCGTTCAGCCTAGCAGAGGCCTAACTCCGTAAAAGCGAATACTGTCATCGTGAGAAAGGTGTATCTAAAACCCTGTATCATAAAATGTGGCAAGATTAATGGTATGATGGTAATGCAACACTTTTTGAAGATATTCAGATAAAATCGCACGTGGGTGAGTTTTGATTTTGAAGTTAATTTATGTACGTACATTTATTATCTTTATATGAAAAAAAAAACAATTCTATCGCGTAGCAGAAATTTGTTTACTTTATTTGGTTATTGATCAAAACGCTGTGTCACAAATTCGCCACACTCTTATTGTAGGGCCTTTGGTAAACTTGAAATAAAAACAACTGTGCATGTATAAAGTTGGTAAGGCAAGTCTTTAATGCATTAAAGCATGGTTTCTAGAACAAATACTACTAAGTATTGTAAGCTATTATAATATGAATACATATTGTTTTATAACTCGACGAGAATAGCTATGGATCAGAAATCTAAGCATTACTAATATTTATGTATTGAGCATGCGAGTCGCAAATACCCGTTGCTTCATGCATAAATTTGAACCTTACTTTTGCCTTTCTCCTAGAAAGGTATAGCATTCACTTGCAAAACCGAAAGTATACAAGTGCCCTAAAGGGTCGAATGGCATATATCACTCGACTCAGCTCGACGAGCTGAGCATTTTCTGTATGTGTGTGTGTGTGTATGTGTGTGTGTGTGTGTGTGTGTGTATGTGCAGATTTTTATTCTCACTCACTTTTCTCAAAGATGGCTGAACCTTTTTTCATGAAATCAATTGCAAATGAAAGGTCTTGTTGCCCCATAAGACCCTATTGAATTTTATTGTAATCGGATTTTTAGTTTAGAGGTTATGTTTAAAAATGTGCAAATCATGAAACATCAATATCTCAGAAACTACACAACCGATTTGAACAAAATTGGTCTCAAAAGAACGGGCCACCTAGAAAACCCTCAAGATTTGAATTGAATATGTGGTTCAAAAGCTATGAAAAGAAACGTGTTCTGAAGAATGTTCAATCTCACTCATGTTTCTCAGAGATGGCTGTACCGATTTTCATAAAATCAGTGTCAAATGGAAGGTCTAATTGCCCCATAAGACCCTATTGATTTGTTTTGCAATCGGACTGTTACTTTGCCTGTTGTGTTTAAAAATGTGAAATCTAGCTATGCAAAGGAACATATTCCGAAGACTACTTGGACTCACTCAATTTTCTCAGAGATGGCCGACCCGATTTCCACAAAATTAGTGTCAAATGAATGGTCTAGCTGCCTCAGACGACCCTATTGAATTTTACTGTAATCGAACTGTAACTTCATTTATAATGTGCCGACTTGTGAAAATTATTGTACTTGTGAAACTTCATTATCTCAGAAACTACACAACCGATTTGATTATTATTATCAGATGAGCGGGCTAGTTAAGGGTTAACTGATGAATCATGATTGAACACGTGGTTTCAAAGTTTAGCTGCCCTACACGTTCCCATTTCATTTGATTATAATCGAACTTAAGCAACCGTTATGTATTAAATTGGTGATAAAACAACGAAAGTCTATTATCTCAAAGATTACATGACTTATTTGAACATAACTAGTGTCATACGAACGAGTCATCTCTCAAACTTACAAATAACAAACTTCATAACAATTTGATATGTGGCTCAAAAGTTATGGGAATGGAAGAAATTCAAAGACTATATTTAAAACTATACCTGCTTTGATCGATATATGTGGCCTCAACATAATTTAAATGTGGTGTCGTACTATTTGAACGTTCCAAGTTCATTGATTCCTTGCGGTTTGTTAAATTTTCACGTCGATCGGTTCGGTAGTTTTCGGGCCTATATGGATCAGACAGACAGACAGACTTGACTGCATTTTTATATGTAAAGATTACAACATCAATATTTCAGAACCTAAAGAGTGAATATACATTTAATGGATTGAGCGTTCATGTAAATCTATTTTTACAAATAAAAAATTGGATGAGAAAGGCTGGGTCTGACCGCAAGGTGGATTAATTTAGGTTTTTATTTTCATTTCTCATCACTACATTATTCATTTTTTAAAGTAACATGTAAGGTATAGTGTACCAAAGTTTTACAGAAATTAAATAAATGAAAATGTCCGTATGAAATTGTATACACACATACAAATGTCCGTTTAAAATTAATTAATCAGTCATGCCAGATATACATATATGTCTAAGCTGTTGAATTCATGTATACACCATTTGACTGAAAAAGACAATGTATTTGCTGATACTGATGTTGATTCCGCGTGCGCTATATCAGCTGTCAAGAACTTTGTGCAAAAACTTTTGTTTCATTCGCGAGCAGTTATTTTTCAACAAAATTTCTGGCACCGCTGAACCTCACAACAGCATGATGAAAGTGAACGCGATCTCAAGAATTTTATAGTTGTTATTATATATATATATATATATATATATATATATATATATATATATATATATATATATATATATATATATATATATATATATATATATATATATATATATATATATATATATATATATATATATATATATATATATATATTTATATATATATATATATATATATATATATATATATATATATATATATATATATATATATATATATATATATATATATATATATATATATATTATATATATATATATATATATATATATATATATATATATATATATATATATATATATATATATATATATATATATATTCCTCGTGACAAGTCATAAGAAAATGGGCCGTAAAAAAGGTGTGTGTGGTAAAAAACGCATCCAGCAACTTGCAGTTGACAAAAATTCCCAACTCATTCGATACATGCTTAGAGGCACTAAAGTGAGCTCTGTTGTGTAGTTATCGAACGTAATGTCCTTTCTTGTAATAAAGCTCACACCAGTTTATTATCTCTTTGGAGAGATGTTTCCTATTCCATCGCGGTGTTTTTCTGCCTGCTCCCCAGATATACACGATTCGCTGCTCTCTTCAAGAAAGCGCGTCGCTTTATCCATCAGTGTGATGGCAGTTGTTTTCGCAGCGATAAATATTCTCCTACACGCTAGTGATTATCCGAAGAGAAACGATAAGCCTGCCCATCGCTAGCTAAAACTTTGTCCTATGTTTTTGGCAGAGTTTGTATACCGTTACGGTTACGGTGTTCGTTTATTGAGGCTATCCAAGAATTGATCAATTTTTCGATGTCTGGACAATATGGTGGATGAGGTAGGGCTTCCAATTTTATCGGTTGCATGTAACTTTCAACGGCTTTAACAGTATGAGGCCGAGCGTTGCCATGCAGTTAAATCACTTTTTTCTCTTCCTGTACTGTGGTAGTTTTTCGTGCAGTGCTTCCCGAGTAAAGTTCTATAACTAATAAATTGCAACACATGTTATCCTAGTATCGCCAAAACTGATAATAAAAGTTGTCAAAAGTTTTTATGAATTAAGCGACAACATAACAAACTCAATAACAAAAAACTACAGGACAGGATTCTTAATATTAACATATTATGTTATCATAGATAACATCTAATTAACATAAATTGAATCATTTTTCAACGATATTGATACCATAAACAGTTATCAGTTTGTTATTGGGATAACAGAAATACTATAACAGAATCAGTATTTCAGGAGTTTTCTGGATAATATTTTAGGTATAATACAACTAGTTATTGGGCTGCTATCCAAATTAGTTTTTTTATTCAAAGAAATTAAAATTTGGATTTGTTTTGATTTGTATTTGCCTGTAATCTTTAATCGAATCTTTTGAAAATTATAAATATTTATTGGATGTCTGTATATTTTTACCGAGTCGCATCTCGAAGCGAGTTCGCTATTACTCGTGTCATTATTCGATTTCCACCTTGAGCTTTTCTTGATGAAACTGCTGGTCCATCTCTCATATGCATTCTTCTTTCAAAAAGACGATCTGAGGAGGCAAATCAAAAAACAATTGAGCAAACATAAAATATTTTGGTTGATATACTTATACCTTTTATGTAATCTACCTTCTCCTTTTCTAATGGAGTTCGCATAACATATGGCTCAGATATCCCTGATTTTGAGCTTCCAGCAGGGTTATTGGACCTTCTTCCGGTGACGCTTCGCCCTAAAAATCCTGCAGGCCATAGTGTGCACATTAAAAATTTTGTAAATAAATAGTCACTGTCGCCGGCCTCAGTCGAGAATTTTAGAAGGCGATCGTTGTTTGGTAATCCTTCGATTTCTGTAAATGGTTTTTCCTGTACAAGCATTAAATTTGATGTTGAAGAGTTTTGTAAGCGAAGATTTGCGTTTTTGAGCTCTACGTTTTGCTTTTTAATTTTTTTATATTTTTTCATCACTTTTGTTAACTTTTCCAAGGCCTTCTGTGTGTTATTGTTTGCATCTTTGAACTCTTTAATTTTGATTTTAAATTTTTTATTCTTTTCTTTTAATTTGTTCACTTGCATTGACAAACCATCACAATCATCTAAAAAAAAGGTACTATAATAGTAAAAAATTTTTATCTCTCCGGTAATATACAAACCATTTAAACACTGCTCAGATATCATCGGTGCTGAATGTTCTTGATGAAAATCGACGACAATTAGAGGAGCATCAAATTCAATTTTATTTGCATCAAGAGATGAATCAATTTCTATCTCTGTTGCTTCAATGATGACTTCCGAAGAACAGTGCAAATGTTAAGCTGTTCCCTGTATCTGGGGGTTTTCCTCAAAATCATTCGGAGTCGCAGAACGCTTAAAGCATAAACATAGGTTAGGTTTTTCATGAATTTATTTTTCGGACAAATTACCTTCAGTTCCGGAATATTTTGAGCTGTATAGATTGAATTTTTGTCAACTGCAAGTTGCTGGAAGCGTTTTTTACCACACACACCTTTTTTACGGCCCATTTTCTTATGACTTGTCATATATATATATATATATATATATATATATATATATATATATATATATATATATATATATATATATATATATATATATATATATATATATATATATATATATATATATATATATATATATATATATATATATATATATATATATATATATATATATATATATATATATATATATATATATATATATATATATATATATATATATATATATATATATATATATATATATATATATATATATATATATATATATATATATATATATATATATATATATATATATATATATATATATATATATATATATATATATACATATATATTCCTCGTGACAAGTCATAAGAAAATGGGCCGTAAAAAAGGTGTGTGTGGTAAAAAACGCATCCAGCAACTTGCAGTTGACAAAAATTCAATCTATACAGCTCAAAATATTCCGGAACTGAAGGTAATTTGTCCGAAAAATAAATTCATGAAAAACCTAACCTATGTTTATGCTTTAAGCGTTCTGCGACTCCGAATGATTTTGAGGAAAACCCCCAGATACAGGGAACAGCTTAACATTTGCACTGTTCTTCGGAAGTCATCATTGAAGCAACAGAGATAGAAATTGATTCATCTCTTGATGCAAATAAAATTGAATTTGATGCTCCTCTAATTGTCGTCGATTTTCATCAAGAACATTCAGCACCGATGATATCTGAGCAGTGTTTAAATGGTTTGTATATTACCGGAGAGATAAAAATTTTTTACTATTATAGTACCTTTTTTTTAGATGATTGTGATGGTTTGTCAATGCAAGTGAACAAATTAAAAGAAAAGAATAAAAAATTTAAAATCAAAATTAAAGAGTTCAAAGATGCAAACAATAACACACAGAAGGCCTTGGAAAAGTTAACAAAAGTGATGAAAAAATATAAAAAAATTAAAAAGCAAAACGTAGAGCTCAAAAACGCAAATCTTCGCTTACAAAACTCTTCAACATCAAATTTAATGCTTGTACAGGGAAAACCATTTACAGAAATCGAAGGATTACCAAACAACGATCGCCTTCTAAAATTCTCGACTGAGGCCGGCGACAGTGACTATTTATTTACAAAATTTTTAATGTGCACACTATGGCCTGCAGGATTTTTAGGGCGAAGCGTCACCGGAAGAAGGTCCAATAACCCTGCTGGAAGCTCAAAATCAGGGATATCTGAGCCATATGTTATGCGAACTCCATTAGAAAAGGAGAAGGTAGATTACATAAAAGGTATAAGTATATCAACCAAAATATTTTATGTTTGCTCAATTGTTTTTTGATTTGCCTCCTCAGATCGTCTTTTTGAAAGAAGAATGCATATGAGAGATGGACCAGCAGTTTCATCAAGAAAAGCTCAAGGTGGAAATCGAATAATGACACGAGTAATAGCGAACTCGCTTCGAGATGCGACTCGGTAAAAATATACAGACATCCAATAAATATTTATAATTTTCAAAAGATTCGATTAAAGATTACAGGCAAATACAAATCAAAACAAATCCAAATTTTAATTTCTTTGAATAAAAAAACTAATTTGGATAGCAGCCCAATAACTAGTTGTATTATACCTAAAATATTATCCAGAAAACTCCTGAAATACTGATTCTGTTATAGTATTTCTGTTATCCCAATAACAAACTGATAACTGTTTATGGTATCAATATCGTTGAAAAATGATTCAATTTATGTTAATTGGATGTTATCTATGATAACATAATATGTTAATATTAAGAATCCTGTCCTGTAGTTTTTTGTTATTGAGTTTGTTATGTTGTCGCTTAATTCATACAAACTTTTAACAACTTTTATTATCAGTTTTGGCGATACTAGGATAACATGTGTTGCAATTTATTAGTTATAGAACTTTACTCGGGAAGCACTGCACGAAAAACTACCACAGTACAGGAAGAGAAAAAAGTGATTTTACTGCATGGCAACGCTCGGCCTCATACTGTTAAAGCCATTGAAAGTTACATGCAAACGCTAAAATTGGAAGCCCTACCTCATCCACCATATTGTCCAGACATCGAAAAATTGATCAATTCTTGGATAGCCTCAAAAAACGAACACCGTAACCGTAACGGTATACAAACTCTGCCAAAAACATAGGACAAAGCTGTAGCTAGCGATGGGCAGGCTTATCGTTTCTCTCCGGATAATCACTAGCGTGTAGGAGAATATTTTTCGCTGCGAAAACAACTGCCATCACACTGATGGATAAAGCGACGCGCTTTCTTGAAGAGAGCAGCGAATCGTGTATATCTGGGGAGCAGGCAGAAAAACACCGTGATGGAATAGGAAACATCTCTCCAAAGAGATAATAAACTGGTGTGAGCTTTATTACAAGAAAGGACATTACGTTCGATAACTACACAACAGAGCTCACTTTAGTGCCTCTAAGCATGTATCGAATGAGTTGGGCATCTAGGTGGGAAAGTACATAGTGTTGTTTACTTGGCATCTCAGAACTGAAGAAATATCAATACAGCTGCCCGTACGCATGTTAGCTCTTTGAATTCTATCGTATTCATCTCAGAAGTGTTCACCGCGGTGTACTTCTGTGTATTGTGTTTTGCACATCTTCATCTTAAAGAGACAATAGTTTTCTTCACTCTTAACAACTGCGAGCTTACATTCAATGTGCATCACACCATCTGCTGTAGAGCGAGCGCAGAGTAACAGTTTCTCTGACGAAAAACGCTCCTAATTTGACAGAGTAAAAACCCAGTGAAACTCTTGTAAATAGGGCAATTCTCGCTGAAACTAGGCCACTAGGTGCACAAGATCTTTCAAATCTGATATAAATGCACATAGTTATTAGAAATAGAGAAAAAATGATAATGCCTATTTTGTTTGATCAAAATTGTTGACCCCTTGGTCACCAAGGGGCGAAACAGTTTTCAGGAAAGTTGAAATTTCAGTAATTCTTGATGTATTATTTGAGCTATTTCTCTAAAATTTGTTATGTGAAGTACTACAAGCAGCGCTTTTTTGTAAAGGAAAGTGATAGGGCTTTCATTTCAAAGCGATCATAATTTAGGCCGCCATCTTGAATTTGGCCGCCATCTTGGATTATATCAGAAAAATGCAATTTTGACCGTGTTCGCAACTACCGATTTTCGATCTGAGACCAGCATTAGAAAGCTGAGAAAAAATGCTACAAGATGCAAGAAAAAAATTAGGTGAGCATCAGTGGTAAACCATCAATTGAACCTATTTTCCAAGCTGAGTTTCAAAATATTCAACGTATACCGCGCGATCAACGTAGTAACCTGTCTACTGAGATCAAGTGAATGCACATGTTATAACCCTACTAGCTCCGTATACCATGAGCGATTGATGCTACAACTAGTACGCCACTACCGTTTTTTTGAGTTTAGTGAGAATAATGGATACAACACTAGCATGTTTGATACTAACAAAGTGATTGAGGTGAGGTTTTTTTTATTCCTGGGCAGTTCCACAAAAAATGTCTCAGTTTTAATATTTTATTTATACTGTCATTTTCAATATGGCTGAAACTTTGCATTGACGTTTCTATAGGCAGAAAATGCCGTTTTGTGTTACTGGTTCAATTTTTTGGAGCACGAATCATTTTTGAGAAGCTATTGAAAATGCTATTTTGGGAAGGTATTGATGATTACAAATATTTTCAGAGCCAAAACGGTTTGTTTGATCGATACGACGTCTTCTATAAAGTTGTAGATAATATTTTCATCTCTCCGAAAAAATATACACTTTTGAATATTTTTTTTTTTTTTTGAAAAAATATAAAAGAAAAATGTAAAATTATCGTCAGGTTTAACCTATTAACGTCCGGGGGGTTAATGAAGACATAGAGGAATAATCTTTTGCAGGAAGATGCTGCATTATGAAGAACCATCATGCAAAAAATTAACGGTCTAGGACATCATCTACCCCCGGACGATAATAGGTAAAACCTGACGATAATAGAGCCGATACCTATCTAAAAAAGCTCATTTTTTTAAATCTATTTTTTTTAAAAATTTGCAAAAGATTACCTAAACAATGCAACCAAAGAAAATGTTATTGTGTATATTTTTTCGGAAAGACAAAATTACTATCTACAACTTTATCGATGACGACATATCGATCAAACAAACCTTTCTGTCCCTGAAAATATTTGTAATCATCAATACCTTCCCAAAATAGCATTTTCAATAGCTTCTCAAAAATGAGTCGTGCTCCAAAAAGTAAACCAATAGCATCTATGCAAAGTTTCATTCAAATTAAAAATGAGAATATGAATAAAATATTAATTCTGGACATTTTTTGTGGAACTGCTCAGCAATAAAAAACCTATCACTTTGTTAGTATCAAACATGCTAGTGTTGTATTCATCATTCTCACTAAACTCAAAAAACCAGTAGTTGCGTACTAGTTGTAGCATCAATCAATCCTGATATATGGAGCTAGTAAAGTTATAACATTCAACCTGTCTCAGTAGACAGGTTACTACGTTGATCGCGCGGTATACGTTGAATATTTTGAAACTCAGTTTGGAAAATAGGTTCAATTGACGGGTTACCACTAATGCTCACCTATTTTTTTTTCTTGCATCCTATAGCATTTTTTCTCAGCTTTCTAATGCTGGTCTCGGATCGATAGTTGCGAACACGGTCAAAATTGCATTTTTTTTATATAATCCAAGATGGCGGCCAAATTCAAGATGGCGGCCTAAATTCTGATCACTTCAAATGAAAGCCCTATCATTTCTCTTCACAGAAAAGTGCTACTTGTAGTACTTTACATAACGAATTTTAGAGATATAGCTCAAATAATACATCAAGAATTACTGAAATTTCAACTTTTCGGAAAACCGTTTCACCCCTTGGTGACCAAGGGGTCAAAAAATTCGATCAAACAAAAATGGCATTATCATTTTTTCGCTATTTCTAATAACTATGTGCATTTATATCAAATTTGAAAGACCTTGTGCACCTAGTGGCCTAGTTTCAGCGAGAATTGCTCAATTGCTCATCCGCGCACGCAAGAAAAATGAAATAAATTGCTCGGCGGCCAACTGAGCATTGCGTTACCGTTCTCATCGCTCTGGGGTGCGGCAGAAACAGTATAAAATCGAACTTTCTGCAGAATACGCACCCATGGTGAGTTGCGAATCTTCCTATAATATTGAGTTCGAAAACGGTTAGGATGTGGCTTCAATGTGAACCTAAATGTTTTGATATTTGGCCAACTTCTCTTCTATTGAAGGAGAAGCTAACGAAAACTGCTCCCTCTTAGGGAACATACTTAAATGACGTAGCATTTTTTTCATGATCTTTAAGCCCTCCTCCCCCCTCGTAGCATTTGGTCACAAAACCTAAACCCCCCTGAAAAAAAACGTAGCATTCGAACACCCCCCCCCCCCTGCTCCACTTCTGAAAAAACGCACAGAAATACGTGCAGTCAGGTATTTTACGCGGAGGTTTTTGTGAGGTTTTTTTTACGCGGATTTTTTAATTAACGCGGATTTTTGAAATAGCGCGTTTTTTCGGAATAACGCGGTTTTTTTACGAGGTACGTAATAAAAACCTGACTGTTGTAACATACAAACAAAAAATATCTGAAAAAAAAACTGTGTCTAATTCAATTTATTTACAACTTATAGACTCGTGAGTGTATTTTCTGCTTCGAAGGGCTTGTGTTTTGGTATATGGATTTCCCACAATTACGGTTCACTTTTGTGTCTCATGTTATTTAACTCAGTTAAACTGACGGTTCGAAAGCATGTAACTTTTTGCAGTAAAATATGCCATATTTGCTAGCTTTGAACACAGGAAACGTCGTTCTTATTCCTACACAGTACCAAAATATTAAATTTACAGCTAATACAAATGAATGCACATAGCAGTTTCTGGCACATAAAGTGAAAATCATATACATTTTCACACCGTTAATAATGCACAATACAGAACCGTTTTAAGCCATGTAAATTTGTACGTTAAGTGATGTGAACTTAAAGCTTTGAAAATAAATATGCATGCAAATTAACAATATATTCATTTATATTGCATGTGAATATAATGCCACACGGAATATTACATGGTTTCTAATGCTCCATTTATGTGCATTTAAAGAAATGTAATTTTTTTTTACTGTGTAGATTGATGTGTTTTTTATAAGCGTGAAATATTGTCTTCCAGAATCTATCAAAATATTTGTCGTATTTCTTAATCAGCGTAGGTGGCACGCTCATCATTTATAAGGTTCATATGTGATATAATCGCTAACTCTCGTGCAAAAAATAACTCATACACAAAGATCAAGGTAAGTTCTTCACGATTCATCAAAATGTTGAAGGATAATAACGATTTTTCTGTAAAAACTAGTTATTTTCTGAGTGTTTTATAATAGGGACCGAGACAAGATAGTTCTCTATAAATATGGACCACTCCGATTCAAATGTAATTCTCACCATTTGAAACACCCTCTCAACTTCTATTGAGCTTTAAACGGAAGCTAAACAGTGCTGAGCCTATGAAAAATATTATTTCCAAGGCACGAGGGACAGGAAAGCTACGTAAAGCGGGAAACTGTTATGATGTACCGTATACAATGGTTCATTGCTACCTTCGGAAGCAACAGACCTGGATTCTCGATCTAACCGCAATCTCGAAAGCCACATAAAATGTGGCCAGGCCATGCGGGATCTTTCATACGATTTGAAACATGTTATTTCTTCAAATTACATAATTTGAATAAGGTTTATTGAAAGAATTCATTGCCAAAAGCTGTTTTAATTTTGCTGATTCATAATGTGATGCGAATTGTGTCATGACCAGAACCGCTCTCAAAAGTGATCCATAGTTGTGTAATTGGTGAGTTAGCTGATTTTTGTATTCAAAACAGATTGTGTGTTTGGAAATCCAAGTGTTTGTTTATGGAGCAGAGCTTTTAGAAGATTTCAGAATGCCACAGATAAAAACATTTCGACAGATCTCGCTGCAATACTTTGTGCAATGTTTTAGTGTATTTTTAGAATACATTTTTCCTGCAAAAAAATCAGTCTTAAAAAAAATGCTACGTCGATTTTACTACAACCCCCCCTCCCCCCTTGTCACAGCTTGTCACAAAATGATGATATCCCCCCTCCCCCCATAAATGCTACGTCATTTAAGTATGGTCCCTTAATAAATGTTTATCCCTAACATGTGATGATAAAGAGTGAAAAGGAACTCTGCGACTGAAATACTCTACGCCTAAATGTGGATAATTACTCACTCTGTGTGAGAGAAAGTCAGGTAGAAAAGGAAATTTGGGCAAAAATCAAGGGAACGGAAAAAGCCTGATTGTCACAAAAGTGATTTACCACTCTTGTTTCGCTCAGCTGTGGTGCAAATGTATAAATTTTTTGCGAGCAACAGAAATGCAGCACAAAGCAGAAGCGAAACGCATGATGCAAATCGTTTCTGCACGAAGCGCTTATGCTGGTCAAGAAGTGATCGGTGAATATTCACGCTGCTCTTTCTTCATATTGCACAATGACCGAAAATTCGGATTTGCGGTCAAAATTTTTCGTGTGTGTTGAATTGTTGGTTTTCTACTGTAGATGATTTTGTCATATAAGAAAAGTCTTGCAATGACAATGAGCTGTCTATGAACTACGTAATCTGGAGGTAATCTTATATTTATTTTGAAAACCAAAAATAAGTTTTCAATGTAAACAAAAGAAAAAATTATTGTACGTTCACTTAATGTGTTTTAGACCAAATTGCTATGATATACAAGGAATTTTGCTGATAAAAATTTAGAACGTTTAAAGAAAAATTAACACATGCAGGAAAATGAATTTTGTTCAATCATCTTTTTCTACAAAAACACAAATTTTCTGCAACCATTTTTCATAGATTTCTGAAAAGCACAAGTAGGGCTCTCAGGCACACTATCAGGAACTGTGTTTATACGTGCTTACATTTGATGTTTTGATGGTCAAAATCATGAAAATTATACATATTTTTTATGTGGCCTACGACAGACTTTATGGGGTTAAAATCCTCTAGGCAGCTTTAGTAGGATTTTTTTATTTCAATATAATCAGAAAAACTATTTTTCCTCATTTCTGAAAGAGGTAGCTTTGGAGGCGTTTTTCAACATAAACCGTTTCATGTATCAAGATTTCGTTCAGAAATTATGAAAATATAGATAGAAAACTACAAAACCATGTGCTTAAAACTTCCTGAATATGAAATTCCCATTTAAGGGGGGACCCTACTCTGGAAAGTTGAAAAATAATGAATTTTCGTGATATTTTTTTCGGATGTTTAGAGAAAGGTGAGGTGTTCGGGCATTCCGGCTATGGATTAATGTATATTTGAAGATGTATTTTGTGTACCGTGGGTGCAAATATAGTGAGTATTACGCTATTGGCAGTGTTTTTCTCGAAACCATATTTTTTCAACTGGTGGTAAGTTTTCCTCAGCATCTACTGAACCGATTTTGCTGAATTTTTTTTTAACATGTAAAAAAGGATTATCTAACTTGTTTCATAGCCGTTTTTTGATATCTGAGTTTTTCAATGTTTTATGATTTTTTAAATATGGATTTTTCATGAAAAAAAAACAATTTTATTACTAAAATGGCCGCCATTTTGTCAATTTTTGGAATTTTCAAAAACGGCTACGTAACAAGATAGATAATATGTTTCTATATACTGAAAAAAAATTTCAGCCCGATCGGTCTACTAGAAGCTGAGAAAAACTTACCACCAGTTAGGTACTTATTTAGAGAGAGCATCCACGTTCCCAGCTGCCAACAGTGTAATACTCACTATATTTACATTCACGACATGGAAAATACCTTAATCAATAGCCAAAATAGCCAAACACTTCACTTTACTCTAGACAGCCAAAAAAAAATATGAAAATTCATGATTTTTCGACCTTCTAGAGTAGGGTCCCCCTTAATAATTTTTGTCGCTCCTGGATATCGGGACCGTGTATTAAGGAGAATACTAAGCCTGTCCAATACTTTGAATGACTTATAGGTAACTATTTTCTCGAAATAATGAATTTTTCATTAAAAAAAACAGTGCGAACTTAGTTGCGTGCCTAATAACAACGGGAAAATAAAAAATAAATTTACCATCGTATATAAATGAATGAAAATTATTATCGAGATATCTCAAGACAGTCGAAACCGTGTACAATATCATGCGCAGAAGATGATATTTAATCGTAAATCATGCCTGACTGATTTGCGATTTCAGGCTTTGAATCATAAAACAGTGGAATAAATCATTTTCAGTCGGATATTACCATACATCGATACTTATATCAATTATTTCTTTGTACGTACATCGCACTCAAATCAATTCGCATACAGTCAGGTTTTTTTTCTACGCGGGGGATACGTACCTCGTAAAAAAACCGCGTAAAAAAACTGCGTTAATTCGAAAATCCGCGTGAAAAAACCGCGCTAATTCAAAAATCCGCGTTAATTCAAAAATCCGCGTAAAAACACGTTTTTTTTTTTAAATCCGCGTAAAGTAGTCCATCAAGAAGGGCTTTAGAAAAAACGAGACGCTCTAGAACCAGTATTTAAAATTGTCCTCTTTGATGGTCATTCCGGATCTTTCGGTGGGCGGAGAGTATTTTTTGGACTAGTCTAGTCTAGTCTAGTCTACACTAACACAGCCAGTACTTGAAAGGATCCTGGAAAATGATATCCACCATTTTGAAAATGGTTTCCATACATTTTTCTTGTCAACGGCCAGGCCTACTGTGTAGCGCAATATAATACAAAGTAATCTAAGAACGGGGACAATCCGTACCAACCGATCCGTATGTAAGACGTAATATACCTTATTCGTTGGGAGTGATAAAGCTAGGAAAGTACACTCCTTTGTTGACCAATCCGGGATGGAACATAGGTATTTCCTCCTAATGTTCGGGTTTCGAAACCAAGGATATAGCGCCTTCACTCGCTTCAACTGTTACGGTTGGAACTTGAGTACTAACTTTAGTCCTAGCATTTTCAGCTTATGGTTACAGCACTATTACTCGCTCTCTGAAAGGAATATGGATTATTATTATTATTTATAAAATAACGACAGCCCTTTCGTCAAATGCCAATTGTGCATTCTGTAGATAAATCAAATAGTGATAAATAACAACAAACCTAAATTAATCCACCTAGCGGTCAGACCCAGCCTTTCTCATTCAATTTTTTATTTGTAAAAATAGATTTACATGAACGTTCTGAAATATTGATGCTGTAATCTTTACTTATAAAAATGCAGTCAAGTTTGTCTGTCTGTCTGATCCATATAGGCCCAAAAACTACCGAACCGATCGACGTGAAAATTTGTATGTAGGGGTTGTTGGTGCCGATAAAGGTTCCTATGATAGTTTGAGACCCCTCCCTCTTCTGGAAGGGAGGGGTCCCATACAAATGAAACATAAATATAGGCACAACTCAAGAACAAACCAAGCAAATGAAACCGAATTTGGCATGTGGATGTTACCCCTTAAACTAATATGTCCATAATAGTTGGATGAAACACAAATTTGTGCACATCTCAAGAACTAATCAACCAAATGGAACAAAATTTGGCAGGTAAATGTTTTTAGTGGTAACAAATATGTACATAATGGTTTGAAACCCGACTCCCTCTTCTATAAGGGAGGGATCCCATGATAATGAAACACAAATTTCGCACAGCTAAAGAACCAATCAAGAAAATACAACCAAATTTGGTATGTGAATGTTTTTAGAGGTAACAAATATGTCCATAATGGTTTGACACCCCTCCCTCTTCTGGAAGTACATGTTTCTTCACGAATTTCTGCACATCTCGCGAACTAATCAACTAAATGGAACCATATTGGCAGGTGAATGTTTTTAGTGGTAACAAATATGTTCCATAATCGACCTCAGACAACATTTTGGATTGTAAGATGGCAACTTCCGGTTTCTGGAAAACAGCCGAAAATGGCCGATTTCCACCCAATATAATAATATCCGGATCTAGAATAATACACAGGAGCTAAAATCGACCACAGATAGCATTTTAAATTCTAAGATGGCGACTTCCGGTTTCTGAAAACAGCAGAAAATTACCAAATACCACCCAATATGAGTTTTTCTTTAACCAGTATGCCGTCAAATCCAGAAATTGTCTCCAAATGCCATTATGAAATCCAAAACGGTGACTTCCGGTGTTGGAAAAACAGCGGCAAATGACCAAATACCACCCAATATGGGTATTTCCGGAACCGTAATGATGCACTGGAGCCACAAATCGACTTCAGACAACATTTTGAATTGTAAGATGGCAACTTCCGGTTTCTGGAAAACAACCTGAAATGGACGATTCCCATTATATATATTTATATTTATATATATATATATATATATATATATATATATATATATATTTATATATATATATATATATATATATATATATATATATATATATATATATACATATATTAACAAATCTGTTCTATAATTGACCTCAGGCAACATTTTGGACGATTCCCATTAAATATGAGTATCTCCGGAACCAGAAAGATGGACAGAAGCTAAAAATTGATCACAGACACAATCTTGAATTTTAAGATGGTGACTTCCGGTGTCTGGCAAATAGCCGGAAATGACCAAATACCATTCAATATGAATGTTTTCGGAACCAGAACTACGCCCCGATGACAGAAATTGATTTCACAGGCAATTATAAAGTCCAAAATGACGACTTTCGGCTTCTGAAAAACAGTCCAAAGTAACCAGTACCGGTTTGTGAAAAACAGCCTAAAATAAACAAATACTATCCAATATGAGTATCTCTGGAACCAGAATGATGCAAGGAGCTAACAATTGACCTCAGGCACCATTTTTTATAGGCAACAGTCGGAAAGAATCGAAAAATATTCAATATGGATATTTCCGTAAACGTGATGATGCATAGAAACCAAACATTGACCCTGGACACTATTTTGAATTTGAAGACGACCACTTTTAGTTTCTGGAAAATAACCAAAAATACCTCCCAATATGGGTATTTCCGGTGTCAGATTGATGCCAGAAAGTCTGCTGATAATGACAGAATACCACCCAATATGAATATATTCAGAATTAGGGCGATGTACAGAAGCCAAAAGACGAGGATGTTGTCATTTCGATAAAACCAATCATTTCAAACGATTTGTTATTTGACTTTGATCATATCCTATGGCCGATTCATCGTGCATTTGCAGACTTCAAACAAACCGCAAGGAATCAATGAACTTGGAACGTTCAAATAGTACGACACCACATTTAAATTATGTTGAGGCCACATATATCGATCAAAGCAGGTATAGTTTTAAATAGTCTTTGAATTTCTTCCATTTCCATAACTTTTGAGCCACATATCAAATTGTTATGAAGTTTGTTATTCGTAAGTTCGAGAGATGACTCGTTCGTATGACACTAGTTATGTTCAAATAAGTCATGTAATCTTTGAGATAATAGACTTTAGTTGTTTTATTAACAATTTAATACATAACGGTTGCTTAAGCACTTTTAAACCACGTGTTCAATCATGATTCATCAGTTAACCCTTAACTAGCTCGTTCATTTTATATCAATATTGTTCAAATCGGTTGTGTAGTTTCTGAGATAATGAAGTTTCGTGATTTTCACATTTCGATACATTACAGACGAAGTTACAGTCCGCTTACAGTAAAATTCAATAGGGTGTTATGAGGCAGCTAGACATTTCATTTGGCACTAATTTTCTGGAAATCGAGTCAGCCATCTTTGAGAAAAGTGAGTGAGTCCAAGTAGTCTTCGGAATATGTTCCTTTTCTTAGCTGGATTTCACATTTTTAAACATAACAGGCAAAGTAATAGTCCGATTGCAAAACATATCAATAGGGTCTTATGAGGCAACTAGACCTTCCATTTGACACTGATTTTATGAAAATCGGTCCAGCCATCTCTGAGAAACATGAGTGAGATTAAACATTCTTCAAAACACGTTTCTTTTCATAACTTTTGAACCACAAGTCCAATCTTTATGAAATTCAAAAATTAAGAGTATTTCAGGTAGCCCGTTCATTTGAAATCAATTTTGTTCAAATCGGTTGTGTAGTTTTCGAGATAATGATGTGCCGTGATTTTTACATTTTGATACATAACCTCTAAACTTAAAATCCGATTACAATTAAATTAATAGGGTCTTATGAGACAACAAGACCTTTTATTTGCAATTTATTTCATGAAAATCGGTCCAGCCATCTCTGAGAAAAGTGAGTGAGAATAAAAATCTGCACATACACACACACACACACACACACACATACAGAAAATGCTCAGCTCGTCGAGCTAAGTCGAGTGATATATGCCATTCGGCCCTTTGGAGCACTTGTATACTTTCGGTTTTGCGAGTGATTGCTTACCTTTCTAGGAGAAAGGCAAAAACACTGTTGTTTCTACCTATGGAGTACACTGAAAGAAATGTTAAGTATTTGTTCGAATATACTTGTATGACGTCAGTCAGTATTTTTATAATATCAGATTGAAAAAGGTGACTCCAGATTGCAATATTACCCCTGGTGACAGGCAGACATAATATGCAATGCTGGTAAAGAAATGCAGATCAAAGGCAAGGTTTTTAAAAAAGGATTATCGATTTCAGAATGTGTTGCACCAGACATTTTGTCAAGCATTGATTCCTGAATGATAATATTTCATGCACGATGCATACAAAACAAACGCAAAGTACGGCGCTTCTCGTCTAGGTTAATATCGTACACCTCGTGCATTGTTTTTATTTTAGTCTCCCCTTGTCTGCTGCAAACGCTGCCGTACGTACGACGCATATTTGCGTCTCAAACAACTCCTGTCATTAACTACACAACATCAACGGATCGGTTTCACACACATTCAGTCCATCGGTTCGATACAAACTTGTTCCAGCTTCGGCCAACGAGTAATTCGCAAGCTGCTGACGAGAACCGCACTGACGATATATTGGTAAGTATTCACTGCTCATATTTATTGTTTCTCTGCCGTTCCATTGAGCAAAGCGCACCCAGCAGCAGTAAAGGTGCAAGCCATTCGATCAAGGTATCCTGTCCTGGGTGTAGAAGCATAGGCAGAGCATTATGTGCCACAACAACAAAACAGGCAAAACGAATGAGAATTTTTTTTATTCCAGACCGTCAGCTTGCCATCACCCCACATTGCGCCTTCTTGTGCCATACTGCCGTGCAGCGCCCTGGGCGCTATTGCTACTGTTCCTACGGAACGTGCGTCCGTCTGTTCGTGCGGGTAAGCAGACATGTGCGACGCACATTTCAATTATTGTGCTCGCACCTATACATTGGCTTTCGCAAATATACTCAATCAGAGAACAGAACACTTCGCTCACTTATTTGATGTACGGATGTACAATTCTGTAATGAAAACTACCCCGCACTCAACGCCAGCTTTCCCATCCCGCTAGTCAAGAAAGAAATCCACACCCGGTTTCAGTGTATCAGTGCAATGTTGAAAAGCTAGACTCATTTTCCTCTCTCTCAATCTCCCGCTCTGTTCGCTAAATTTCCCGACTATTTTTCCGTCCTGCTGCGACCAACAGAGAGCACCCAAAAAAGAGTGGCCATCCATACAGCTTATTACTATGTGCGCTTGTGTCTTTTCGAAATACGTACACATCCTCCCTGTGACGCCTGCCTTGCTTGGCATATCAATTTATTCATAAACATTTTGGTCGAATGAGAATGAGAGACATAAGCGTACGAGGTGATTTACTGGGCCGACTGTTGCTTACGTTGCCCTGTGTGATGTGGTGGGCTGATTTTTTGGGCGCTTTTAATAGGGTGATGTATGCATAGTTTTCCCGCGGGTTGGTTAAATATATTTACCTTGATATGAAATTTCACCTTTTTTTGCAAAAAGTATTTATGGAATGAAGTTTTAGGATGATAAAAATCATCTTGATTAAACGATAATATGGTTTAAATTTTTTAAATTATTTTAAACACAGTTTCACAGTTATTTAATAGTACAGTTATATTTGAGTTGTTAAAAATATTATCACAGACAAACAGACGTACATTTTCGAAGAAAAATCCTGAAAAATCTTCGCCCTTATTCGTAACGTTACACTCGTGTGCCACCATGTGAGCTTATTTGCAACTAACTTATTTTCGTAAAACGGTTTTTGTCTTTGCTAATGGGTGTGCACGCTTGCTTAAATTAACACCAACGGCATTACTGACGGTTTTAGGCTTTGATAATGAATGTGCACGCTTGCTTATAACGACACTATTGCCCAACAAGCCAACTTTCAAAATAATCGTTATTTTTCTGGTTGATGAGATCGTTATCGAGTGGAACGTTTATTTGTCTGTGATATTATAATTGGACTTTTGAAATTATATCTGAAATTTAAAAATTTATGTTCCTAAAAACTATTGTCTCGTTTTTTTTTTTTTTTTATTTTATTTTCACGAAGCTGCAGTCGCTCCTGATGACAAGTGCTGAAAGTATAATGCGACTCTGGGATTTTTGATTTTTTAATTTTTTTAATCTATTTGAGAATGCATTCTCAAGACTCATGTACACGGTCTAACTTTATGTGCTTCGTATTAGACAAGATATGATTTGAATAAATATTGTTATATGTAATAATCATTCTTATTTATTTACATATTCTCACAAAAATTACAAAGTGAAAATGATAATTTTAATTACTTTCAGTATACGCCAATGTCTATTGAACTTCTAAATAGAATTGTAAGCTATCTATAAATAACGGTATATTTATTTTACCATCTCCAAAGCACTTCCGCTGTCTCCTCTTCTATGCGCCTCAGTTGATCTTCTAGAAGTCTTTGATAATCCTCATTATACTGTATCTGGTTAATATTGTACCAATCGCCACCAGTCTGCTGCCAAGTATCATCCGTACGCTCTGGAACTTCCAGTCGAGCAGGAGCAGTTTCGAACTGAGGATATGATTTGAATCTATTTCTTCCTTTAACATTCCAGCTATTATACATCGAAGGAGAACTTCTAGTGCCGTAGCGGAACACTCTCGGGTATAATCCCAGCCTTTTCAAATTATCTTTGTAGCTTGGCTGAGGTTCGTAGTTCCAGGCTAACTCTAAAATCGTGAACTAAATAATTTAAACAATTCTAACGTTTGAAATTGCGGAATGTTACCATGATTGTACTGAAACGGAAGTGCTCGGACTGATTCGAATCCTAGCGAAAGTATTACCAACAAGCCTATACACTGCATTTTGAACCGAACTCTTTCAAAACAACACGACAACTGAATGTCTCTTCAACTCTAATTTGCTTAGGTCAATATCAGGTATACAATAGTGCAGGTAATTACCCCAGAAGAAAACAGAAAGGATCAAAATGCAAAACAAAGGAGAGCCAAAAACTGCGGTACGGTCATAAAATTTTCTATTTACAAAATCACTTCCACTTGCAGTTAACTGCCAAACACTGCCTTAGCCTACGGTGCCCAAATTGCCGAGAATTTCCCGCATTTGAGCATTCAACCGACGCTGATGGTCTTCTCCGCGGCGCGCTTCCAGCACCATAAGCGGCCAAATGTCGCCAAAGATCTCAGCCAAGGCGTACTGCTCCTCGTCGGAAACATTGCCCAGCCGAAGCTGCTCGATAACATGCGGAATCAGCCGCATCATCTCCGGATGCTGCGGATCGACTACAACAGGAGCCGAGAACTGGTGATTTGGTAAACCTGGAAGTTCGAAAAAAAAAAGCAATAATTCATCACTGTTTGTATTTAAAAATTGTCTTTATTTTTTGTTTTTCTTAAAATACAGTTTCGATAACATAAATCACATAGTTTTGATTATTGCTAATTATGATGAGTTGACGTCGGAGTCATTTGTTAGAGGGCTTTGTTCAGTGCTAACGCTATCCAACTCCAGAGATTGCGCTTCAACGGATGATTCGTCGAGAAATGTCTGGTCTGAATCTAAACTGCTCGTCGCCGCTCGAGCCTTATCACTGTCTAGTTGTGTTTCAGTGTCCGTTGGATTGGTGGGAGAGTCTGGCTGCAATTTCGTAAGTTCAGTTGTAGCGTCATTGTCATTCGATGTTTCTTCCAACGACACATTGGTACTGGGGGTCGTTACACTAGTAAGTAACTCGGTATCTTCGGAAAACTCTTTTTCCAGTGCGTCGGTCAACTCGCCAACAACTTCAGGCGTATTAGTTGGAACATCTTCAGCGACTGGTTCAACACTGTAGTGCGCCTCGAAGTAGCCATCGTCCGGTTCCAACTTCTCACCTTGCTTAAGTGATTCCAGTATGTGTACAATAGTATCTCCTTCGACAGAATGCTTCGATAATAGGAACTGCTGAAGTCTAGTTATCACCGCCACTCGATTAACGCCATGCTCCTGAACCATTTCCAATAACTCGGTGTGACTAAGCCGGTCAACCAGGTCGTCCAGCTCTTGCTGGGAGATGTGATTGCTCAAATGTAGGCCCGTTTTTTCCTCAACAAAACCGATCACCTGCAGCATCTCGTTCTTGATGCGAAGCAATGTGATTTCCGCTATATTATAGGAATAATTGATAAATCGATAAATTGATAGGATAAAACATTAAATTTTACCTTGATCGAGTGATTCGCCATGGGCGCTGGGCTTAGGATGAACGCTATTGGTTTTGTTGATAGTTGTTTCAATACTGGCAGGTTGAGTTTCAACGATTGTTGTGGCTGAAAATGTACATACTGGTTATTAGGTTTATTATTAATTAACAAAAAATGAATGCAGTTCCAGTTCTAATCTCTAATTAAGACGCAAGGCGTATCTTGATCTCCAATGAACATATTTTTTTCGTCGAAAGTAAGTATTCAAATGGGTGTGCAACGCGTTGAAGTTTAACCCTCTAGTGCCCAGTGCTGCCTTTAGACGGGCTTTAGTCAAACTTCTAAAAAGCTTCAACAAGTACTTAAAAACTTTTTATAAAGATTCGTAGTGATTTTACCGAAGTTTTGACGTAGAATTACGTCTTACTTTAGTTGGGTGGAATGCTAAAAAACCGGGAATAATGCGAAACGGTAGAATAAAAGATTTCAAATGCTTATAAGTTTACAACCACTGGACGGATATTAGTCATTGATATTTCGTTTGATTGAGAATAAAACACTCTAGTTTATAAAATTATTTTTAAAAACGTTTTTTCAAGGGAGCTTGCAGCCTTATTGTTACCAAGTCCGCCTTGATAAACGAATGGTCATGACTTCGAATCTTAGTAGAATCATTACGTTCATTGACAGTGAGACTTTTACGAATGGATTTATTCTCAGGCTCTCTCCCATCCCTCTACTTGACCTCACGTGAAATTCCAGGAAAAAAGTCACACACAATTGAATGAATACCTCCCCCAGGCTGTTATAATTTCCGAGGGAAGGTTAAAAGTATAAAAATCCGTCACTGACCACGATGGTAAAGTATTCATCATTTCCGTCACAGTCGTTAGAAATGCATAGGTAAACTCGGTCTCTGGTAACAAAGATTGTAACACTTCCTTCGTTTCTTCCCTATTCGACCGTCAGAACGTATCCAGCGCCGTTATCGATCTATATAAAGCGGAAGCTACTGAATTATTGTACACTGAAGACGGTAAATAACCTCAAATGGTGGTCCTTTGTGCAACTTTACTAGCTAAGATCAATCACGGAAGAGCAACTACGAAATGTGTCAAGTATGTGGCAAGTTCATTTTTTGAAAGTAAAGTAGTTAAAATTTAAAGGCAGTTTGATTCAAGTTCAACCAACCGCTATGATGCAATCCAAGCACAGACGAGGTATGACGATAAAATGTTATATAAGGAGGTGGACAGATTTTAGGAGAAACCGAAACATTTCTTTGTCGTTTTCTATCCGCAAGGTTTTGGCAATTGGGCCTAAAGTTTTACATGGTTTTCTGATCTTTACATATCAGCTAAAAGAGTGCAATTTTCTGAGCAAAACGTGATTTTTAAAAAATGTTCATCGTTTCCCTTCGATTTTTAAATGAAGAATAAAAAACTGCTCGAAATGCCTTAAATGACAGTTCCCCCATATGCTGTACATAGGTGAAATGTCATTTGAAACCTTTCGAGCAGTTTGTTAATTCTTCATTTGAAAATCGAAGGAAAAGGATAAACATTTTTTTAAAATCACGTTTTGCTCAAAAAACGCGTCTTTTTCAAATGATGTATGTTATTTCTACCTGAGATTCTAGCTGAATATCAAGAAATATTAGAAGAATTTCAGGCCAAATCAGTGAATATTCAGTAATTAGATCAAGAAAACTCATCGGACATTCTAAATAAATGATTTGATAGTCCTCTCCATAGGTAGACAATCACGTGGGTTTTTCATGATACAGGTAGTAGTTTTGTTCATCATCGCATCGCTACTCGGTCAAGTCGAATTTGCACGTACCTACACTATCTGGTAGTGGCAAAGGAAGCAAAACCAAAGGATAGACAAAGTCCCATTAATCTCGCGCTGGGCTTCAATTCAAATCAATAATCAAGCTATGGGCAAACTCCTAACACTTAAACATAGCTGGGGGCCCATACTTTCGCCTACTTTGATTTTTTTTTGACATTTCGTGAACGAACGAAACGAAAAAGTCGTGCGCGAACGGAGGAGGTAGTGAGGGACAAAAGTACGCATGGGGCAATAGTACACATCAGTACTGAGAATATTCACTGTCATGATATTCAAAAGCAGCGATTTTCAGCCGTCTTTATATTGATAATCATACTACCCATGCGACCGTTGATATTCATGATACCAAACAACCGGTGAACACCGGCAAGATAAACTTTAACACTCGTGTTGATATTTTGATCGTCAAAAATAAAAATCATATCAAAATAGTGAAAATCAAAATTAACCTTATTCGACCATTTATTCTGTACTGGGCTGGGCAGTGTACAGCTTCTGAACAGATTCGCACCACTTGGATTGATAATCACCGAAACTTCTTTGAATATCATTACGAGGCCTTTGATATTCATTCCACTGTTCTGTCATTGAATATGAGAAACGATATTCATGCATCGTCGCAATGAACATAGGTTACTGAGTTGCATCAGAGAAAAAATGTGCTAACACTGAGATTGATTCAATTGGGCTGTTTAGCTTTATCAGTTTTTTATGTCATCTGAAAGATCTACATTTTCTAAGTAAAACGTGATTTAAAAAAACTTTCTATCGTTGTCCTTCGCTTTTTAAATCACGATTTAAAACTGCTCGAAATCGCTACAATGACAGTTCGCCCATATACCAACTGTCATTTTAGCGATTTAGAGCGAATGTTTATTCTTCATTCAAAAATCGAAGGATAGTAATATAAAGTTTTAAAAAATCACGTTTTGATTATAAAACTACATTCTTTTAGATAACATATAAAAAACGGAAATCCGTGAATAGCTTAACAACCCAATTTATTTACTCATGAATAAACATTGATATTTTAAGGCACTGCTACACATTGGCCTTTTCGAAACATACGGGCAAAACTAACTGGCAACATTGTATGAATTTGCAACGTTATAACGTGAGTTGAATACACATGTTAACACATCTACAACAATATCGCACGCTAGTCTGGAGGGCTAATAGCAGTCTCGATCAACTAGATTAGTTGAGAGAATTCGTTATCGATATTGTTTTTGTCACATATTACATGTTGTAGGGTAGGTATAACGGTACACCGTGCCCCAGTGCTGAGTCGAGAAAACTTCCAGCTCGAAAAGATCCTCGAACTGATCGGGAATCGAACCCGACATCACAACCGTGTGCGAGAGCAAGCCGACCGACATCGCTAACCACGGGGACCACACATGTAAACACATAAAATTCTGTAATCCCAAAATGTGGCTCGAAAAGTAGGAATGACACCAGGATTCGTTCAGAAATTGAAGAAGCGTTCGGGTTAGAAGTCCTACAAAATCAAGAAAGTCCCAACCGCGACGATAAGCAGAATTTGACGACAAAAACACGCAATCGAAATCTGTATTGCGATTTTTTCACAAAATTTTCTTGCGTCGTAATGGACGATGAAATATACGTCGTCGAAGACTCCAAACAACTTCCAGAATTGGCCTAAAGGTTGTTCCACGTCGAATTGCACCTGGAAAATCGTCAACGCTCTCATCGGGATATCGAAAAACAACTCGGAATCGTGCAGTAAACAGTGAGTCGTGTGATTTGACGTTTTTACGAAATTCTGAGCATCGAACGGAAAAAGAAATGCGACCATAATGGATGTTCTATTAGTGATGAGAATCAGATTATTGTGAAAGCGTTTAAGCGGAATTCCAATGCTTCGGTCGGATGTGATCAAAAAGTTGAATCTGTCCAAGTCTTTCGTTAAGAGAGCCAAGGACCGGGAGGGACGACATACGTACAAAGTTAAGAAGGTGTGTATCATAATAATTGATATTTTTCGTTGAATAACTACTAAACAACTATAATTTTGCGCGACGATTCGGCCTACTACTACCTTTCAGAATTTTTTATGTTTTTTATAATGTTTATGTTTTTAAAATAAAATTGCAGGCGTCTGAAGATAGCTAAAAGGTAGTAGTAGACCGAAACATCACGCGAAAACATAGATGTTCAGTAGTTATTCACCGAAAAATATCAACTAGCACCGGTGCTATACCAACTGAGTTAAGAAGGCTCCAAATCATGACAAACATCAAAATACGGTGGAAGAAACATGGGCGGAACTGTACACCAGATGCTGCCGGAGCATTATTGTCTAATCATTACGTCAAGGCTGACTTGAGGCTGCTTCCGGGCCTCACTTCACCTCACTTCACTGCTCAGCACTAGTTTGATATTCCAGAGGAAGTAATGAAATAGAACCTTCAAAAGTTTGCCAGAAACAATTGATTAGGCAAACGATCTTGTAAACGGGGAGATCTACTTCAAGGAGTGCCTGCAGAAATGCCTGCTTTATCAGTTGTAGCAACGCGAGTGACCTACAATCTCCTGGCCTGATCTAGCTTCGTGCCACTATTTAAATTATGTCCTGAAGTTGTACGAAGCCCTTTTCGTACCCAAGGTCATGAACACCGACACCACCCCCCCCCCCTCCTCCCCCATAGCATCGGAACCAAGGTCTATCGAAGAGTACTGAGCTGTAATGAAGCAGGCACTACGAAAGCATTCAAAAGAAGTCAAATCTGAGCAGAACATCAAGAAAAAGTGGATCTCCGTACAGAAAAAAACTGCAGCTAGGTGTTATACAAAACCTAATGAGTGGAGTTAAGAAGCATGAGGTGCGCGCGTACAGTCATGGCATTGATTCAATGAAACAAATATGCCAAAAGCTTACTAACGGGTAATATTTCATTGTCTGAAAGTTTGAACAGATTCGGTCAACTAGGTAATTTTCTACAGCATTTTTTTTTTTTTGATGATGCCATTCAATGTGGGACACCCTTTGAAACTGAATATTTCATAACACACTAGCTCAGAAAATTTAGCTTTAAAAATGTGCTTGTAACCCAATTTACTTGGACCTAGTGTAGTATTTCGTAACAGCTTTAGTTCTTTCGGAAATAGAGCGCTTGCCCAACTCTCCTCAAACGGACGGAAGATTTTCTGTGCTTTTAATGATATGTTTGTTGACGGTATAAAGTTGACGACCAATTAATGTTCTTCCATGCACAACGTTCGTCTATATACACTAAGGTCGCTTTTTTTTTTGGTTTTTTTACGCGGCTTTTTTACGCGGATTCCGGAAATTACGCGGTTTTTTTTACGCAGATTCCGGAATTTACGCTTTTTTTTACGCGGATTCCGGAATTTATGCGGTTTTTGTTACGCGGTTTTTATACGCGGCATGTATCCCCCGCGTAAAAAGCGACTTTAGTGTACCTACAAACAATGTGCAGCGCATTCCATCCTCTTTCTCAAATTCCCTTATTCTATAATCTACGCTGCGTTGGCTGCTGGTTGCGTTAACACTCTCCGTAGCAGTTTTGTTTATCGTCACATTGCTATTCTGTTCAATCAAATTTGTGAATTACACTGTCTGATCGTGGCAAAGGAGGCAAACATAACAACCAATATTGTTGAATAACGCCTTATTAAGCTATTGCTCAGCCGGGATCCGCTTAACAATAGTTGTAAACCGATAAAATTGTTCGTTGTAATTTCAAAGAAAAAACAAAGCCCCATTCATCTCGTGCTGTGCTTCCATTCACGATAGGTTAAATTCGTCGTCTGTTGCGTTGAAATTATGCGCGTTGATGCTCTCAAATGCTGGTCTCAAAGTTGGAATCAGTGGTTGCAAAATTGTTAAAAAAAACCCGATTTACTGATTAAAGTCAAGATGGCGGGCAAAATTTTTAATACTTAGTAAAATCTCTAGATGTTTTCTATATAACGACGTGCTCTATGTAGAGGGGTTTGTAGGAAAATTTTGAAATACAACCTGATAAAAAACCCATCTCTCATTTTTCTAAAATCTTGTTCACCCCTAGGTGAACGAGAGGTTCACCAATTGGAACAAATTTGAGCGCAAGTATTTTTTTCACTGCTTTTAATCGCACTAACAGAAACAACATTTTTCTGAAGACCTCGTGACACTAGGAGCCTGACATAAGCATAAATAAAAGCACCTGATGAGAAAATCACAGTAACATTTAGGCGACATCCATAAATAACGCAACGCAAAAAAAAACATTTTTGGGCCCCCATCCCCCATATGTAACGAAACGTAACGCCAACACCTATCTTCCATAAAAATAACGTCACGTTGTAGATTTTTTTTTTCTTCATCTCCAGTTTATTTGACACGGCACAAATACAATTCAATGTTCAACGGCGCCAATTATATCTGGTAGCTTACTTTCTAAAGTATCTTAATAACTAAAAGCAAATTTTTTATCCTCGCTGCCGACTACGAGCTGAAACTAAATCTAACTTAAAGCTAGAATATTTTGCATTAAAAGCACAGGTTTGCTGTTTGATGGTTTTCATTGCCATAGGTAAGCAGCATATTAAATTTGTTCCGCTGCTGGGCCAAGATATTACGGACTGGCATATTGGGTTGTTTCAATCGGGCCTTGAGAGTATCGTGCGGGTCTGATTGCTGTTTCCGGATCCGGGGTCTTAACGTGTTCTTGTCGTTTGGTTGGATGTAGGCGGAAGGGGATAGGACTAAACTGGGGCGTGGATGGATTTCAGGAAAACGTATATAAGGGACATGTAGGATAGGTCACGGCTCGCCAAGACATCACGAACAGGAACAGCCGGCTGCCTACCTTCGGCCTGCAGGGAAGCTATTAATCTAGACCTGGCGTCACGGTGTACAGGGCATGACCAAACAACGTGCTCTATGTCGTGATAACCTTCACCACAGGCACAGATACCACTTTCCCCGAGCCCAACACGACGGAGATGCGCGTCAAATCTATAGTGATTGGACATAAGCCGGGACATCACGCAAATGAAATCCCGACCTACATCCAACCCCTTGAACCACGGGTTCGTCGATACCTTGGGAATTATGGAATGTAACCACCTTCCCAGTTCCCCCTTGGTCCAAGAATTTTGCCAACTGATGATCGTATTCTGACGTACAAATGCGAAAAATTCATTAAAGGCAATTGGTCTTTCATAAATATCACCGTTTGTTGCGCCCACCTTAGCCAAAGAGTCCGCTTTCTCATTACCCGGTATCGAGCAGTGAGAAGGGACCCACGCTAAGGTAATCTGAGTAGATTTTTCGGATAAAGCACTCAGATGTTCCCGTATTTTCCCCAGGAAATACGGAGAGTGCTTAACATCTTTCATCGATCGGAGAGCCTCAATGGAACTGAGACTGTCCGTAAAGATGAAATAATGGTCCGTGGGCATTTTTTCGATAATCCCTAGGGTGTACTGAATTGCAGCTAATTCTGCGACGTAAACAGAAGCAGGATTATCGAGCTTATGGGAGACGGTTAAATTGTTATTGAAGATACCGAAGCCAGTGGACCCATCTAGAAGTGATCCGTCAGTGGTGTACATATTGTCGCAGTTGATGTTTCGATATTTATTGGAAAAAATTTTTGGGATCTGCTGCATGCGTAAATGATCCGGGATTCCACGAGTATCTTCTATCATGGATGAATCGAAAAACACAGTAGAATCAGAAGTATTTGATAAGTCGACACGATTTGGAATATTTGAAGAAGGGTTAATATTTTGGGACATGTGATTGAAATAAAATGTCATAAAACGGGTTTGAGAATTAAGTTCGATTAACCTTTCAAAATTTTCAATCACAGGACGGTTCAAGACCTCACATTTGATAAGAATGCGAGAAGACAGGCTCCAGAAGCGGTTTTTCAATGGTAGTACTCCAGCTAAGACCTCCAAACTCATCGTATGGGTCGACTGCATGCAACCCAAGGCGATACGCAAACAACGATATTGTATTCGCTCCAGTTTGATCAAAAGTGTGTTTGCTGCGGAGCGGGAGCAGAAACACCCGTACTCAATGACAGACAATATCGTTGTTTGGTAAAGCCTTATAAGGTCTCCTGGGTGGGCTCCCCACCATTGTTCGGTTATTGTACGAAGAAAATTCACTCTTTGTTGACTTTTTTTCATCAGATACCTAACGTGACAACCTCAGGTGCCTTTAGAGTCGAACCAGACACCAAGATATTTGTGTACCAAAACCTGAGAAATCGTTTTACCCATTAATTGTGTTTGAAGCTGAGCAGGTTCATGCTTCCTAGAAAAAACTACTATCTCAGTCTTCTCCGGAGAGAATTCGATACCTAGCTGTAAAGCCCAAGCAGACAAATTGTCCAAGGTATCTTGCAATGGTCCTTGCAAATCGGCAGCTTTGGCTCCTGTAACAGAGATTGCACTGTCGTCTGCAAGTTGTCTTATCGTGCATGAATTTGCCAGACATTCGTCGATGTCATTTACATAAAAGTTTTCTTTACAAAACTTAAACATGAGCCCTGGGGAAGACCCATGTAGCTAATGCGAAAAGTTGCCAAATCGCCATGCGTAAAATGCATGTGCTTTTCGGACAACAAATTGTGCAAAAAGTTGTTTAAAATTGGAGAAAATCCTTGCCGGTGAAGTTTACCCGAAAGAATGTCAATAGAAACAGAATCAAAAGCCCCCTTAATGTACAAGAACGCAGACGCCATTTGTTCTTTGCGAGCATACGCCAGCTGAATATCTGTTGAAAGCAACGCAAGACAATCATTCGTCCCTTTGGCACGGCGGAAGCCAAATTGAGTATCTGATAGTAGACCATTTGATTCGACCCAATGGTCTAAACGACGGAGTATCATTTTTTCCATCAATTTCCGGATACAGGATAGCATTGCAATCGGCCTATAAGAGTTGTGATCAGAAGCTTGTTTCCCTGGTTTTTGGATGGCGATCACCTTCACTTGCCTCCAATCCTGCGGTACAATGTTTTGCTCCAGGAACTTATTGAACAAGTTCAACAAGCGCCTCTTGGCATTGCCGGGTAGATTCTTCAACAAGTTGAATTTGATTCGCCAGGTATACTTCCTTTCTGGAAGGCGAAAAACGCGTCGGATCTTTGCGTGTAGACATCGGAGCACTCTTGGTCCCACCACGGAGTGGGAGGCCACTCTTTGATCGTTAAGCCGGGATATTTCTTCGTTTGGGCTTGCAACGCGGCGTCGAGAATCAAGCCCGCGAGGAGGTTGTATTCTTCAAGTGGTGGATGATGTTGAATCGACTCGACCGCTTTTGAAATCATTTCCTCGTATAACTTCCAATCGACATTCCGTGTGAGGTCATACGGAATGTCAATTGGTCGCATGCGAGTTGACCCGTTTGTAATTGAAATAAGAATAGGCAGATGGTCGCTACCGTGAGGATCGAGGATTACCTTCCATGTGCAATCCAACCGTAGCGACGTCGAACATAAGGATAGATCCAAAGCACTTGGCCGCGCTGGAGGTTTCGAGATACGTGTCATTCATCGCAAAGGTTATAGATTAAAGAGGAGCGGTTATCATTGTAAGGGGAACCCCAAGCCACACCATGAGAGTTGAAGTCTCCCAAAATCAAACGTGGCGAGGGAAGAAGTTCTATTAAATCAAAGAGCAGCCGTTGCCCAACCTGTGCTCTGGGAGGAATATATATTGAGGCAATACAAAGCTCTTTACCTTGTATTGTCATTTGACATGCGACAACTTCGATGCCTGGAATCGAGGGGAGGTTAATACGATAGAAAGAATAGCACTTTTTAATCCCTAGAAGTACTCCTCCATATGGGGTGTCTCGATCAAGGCGAATAATATTAAAATCATGGAAGTTGAGATCAATATTTGAAGTAAGCCAAGGTTCACAAAGGGAAAATGCATCGCATTTGTTTTTATTTATCAAAACTTTAAACGAATCAATTTTTGGTAAAATACTTCTACAATTCCACTGTAAGACAGAGATAGAATCCTTCATATACGCAGTTTAATTAGGCGTCGAAGGATACAATCGCTGCAAGGAGGGGCCATTGGGCAGTCAACTGCTTCAAAAATGATCTAACTGTTGGGAGGAATGCTGTAAGAAAAAATTTAATTGAATCGGGTACATTGAAATTTTCGAAAATCCAGTCCACAATGTCAGAAAATTTCACTAATCCAGAGTTTGTTTCATCAACTGGATGTGCAAAAGGAACAACTGGGGTTTTAGATGTTCCTGGCAGTGCTGGGAACTCCTTCTGGGACTTTAAATTTGCAAGCCCAGGAGGAGTTTGCTTCAGTTTTTCCGCAGCACTGTTTGGTTTGTTCGTACTTTTCATTACACTTTGGGAAATCTTAGGACCTTTACGGGGAAGTTTAGGAGAAGAAACATTTTTCCTCTTCCTAGACTCCCCAGGATTGGCATAAGATGTTCCCGTGAATCGTCAGAATCGGTTTCATCAGAGGACAACAGATCAAAGGGGTTCGATGTTATGGTAGAAGTGGTCACGGTCTTCTTCAGCATCTCAGTATAAGAACGCTTTGAACGCTCCTTAAGTGACCGCTTGATTTTATCTCTGCGCTGCATGTACACCGGGCATGTGGAGAGCTCATGCTGGTTTTCCCCACAGTGAATACATTTTTCAGCATTAACACTGCAAGAACAGATCAAAACTGCAGCTGGTATTTTGCACCAATACAGCCAAAGTTGCGAGCCGGGTACAGAACGTAGCGACACAACTCACAATCTAGTTGGCCTTTAGCGCGAATAATACACTCTTTTGTTTGGCTATTCGTACACACGGACCGGATTGTAATAGAACGACCACTTTGCACGTCCGTTTCTGTCGAGTGTTCGACGCGGAATGACGTTGTAGATGAATTTGCTTGATAAAAATGCTCATTTTTGAAAAGTCTATCCAGAGTTTTTGTGTTACGTAACGCTGATCTTACCTCCTCCGCTCCTATGTAACAAATCGTAACGCTCAAGGAAAACCCCTCCCCTCTCCCCTATGAGCATTATGTAATTAATGGATGCTGCCATAAACGTAATTGATCTTCGGCCCTGCCAAGGGACGTTTTTGACGTAGAATTACGTCCTATGGCAACACTCTGACCGAGGGTAAAAATTGAAAATCTAATCATTGAATGCGTCACGAAAACTGTCCAATTTTAAATGCTTTAAACTCAGTTCAAACTTTATAATCAGTTTTCAACGAATTTCTTCTATGCTTACAGTAATCGATAGGAAAATTACACACAATTGCACGAAAGCCGAAAATCAACCTCATCCATTTTGAAATCCAATATTCTTCCAGTTTCTGGAAGACAACCTAAAATTGCTGAATATTACTCGAAACTGAAACCAATCATTGATCAAAGAGACCATAGAATTTATTTACACTGGGGTCAGTGCTAATAAAAGTCATTTTCCCCAGCAAAATTTTTCGAAAATTACAGCCAATCATTTTCAATTTTCACTTCCAATGATCGCAGCACTCTTTCAGATACACTAGATTATCGTCCTAGTAACGTGCTGTTATCCTCAGATGAAATAGATCGCACGCATTGTTCACGGTTACGGAATAAAATTTGACGACAAATCCAACCAAATGATTTTCACTTCAAAGCGAAAAGAAAAACAAACAGTCCACTCAACCAAAATAAACCTCACCGAAGCACATTTTCACTGACACTGACCGATGCCTTGACAATTTTCGTTAACTGATAAACTGATTTTGTTGTCTTGCTTTCATCGCATGAAATATAATGACGTGTTTTGACAGTTCACTTCCATGCAAAAAGCGGGAAAGGGGAACTCTGAAAGGATTGTAAAAAAATATCGTTTATGGATGCTTTTTTTCACTTTCACTCAAGAGTGTCAGCAAATATCAACCCTGACTGGGGTCTTTTTTACGCGGTTGATTGTATCGCTTTTTAAAGGTTAGATTAGATGTACTTATACTAAACTTATTTGATACCGCGTACAAATAGTCTTCTAAATCACATAAAAATAAACCAAGTTATTGTAAAAAAAATCGCGTTTAGCAAAACGCATAAAAATGAACCGCGTAAAAAAAACTCCAGTGTACCCTAATCGAGTGTGTTACTACAAGAAATACATTGACACAATCTCGTAATTCTTCGTTAATCTTGCGGCACCTCTGCAACTTAAAAAAAAGATTGAATTTTACCACAAAATTAGAGAAGGTAATGAAGAGTTCTTCTGTTGTTTTTTTTTTCTTCAATAGGCAGTCGACGAAAATTTCAAAATTATACATTTGTAAATGTAACATCATTTCCAACAAACATGCCTAAGTTTTATCTAAAAACGTAAAATTAAATAAAAAAATCTGTATAAAAGGTGTTACGGTGAAAAATTAGTCAACTTCAATTTATCGTATTATTTTTATCGTCTATAAAAAAACCTGAACATTTTTCAGTTTAAAAATGTGTGTATAGTATCATGCCATATGTTTGATTTTGACATTCGCTCTTCAGTTGCGAAAATGGTGAAAAGCAATGCATCAAACTTTCGCTCACGTGAAAATCCAAGCTACTTGTTCAAATTGTAGAATGTGGCCAAATCAACCGTAACCAACATAATAAAAGTGTTTGCAGAACGTTTGTCGTTTGTCAACTGCCAGAAAGACAGGATCGGGAGTAAAACGAAATCCGAAGGCCACAGAAACAATGAAAATAGTGGCCAGTAGTTTCAAGCGGAATCCCAACCTTTCCGTCCGAGATACCGCAAATAAGCTATGAGTGTCGTCTACAACTGTGAATCAAACTAAGTAACGAGCCAGACTGTCGTCTTACAAAAAAATAATGACTTCAAATCGCGACGATATGCTAAATGAGTCGGCCAGACAACGATCGCGAAAGCTGTACGTGAAGATGCTTACGAAGTTTGATTACGTCGTAAAGTATGATGAAACTTACGCTATGGCAGACAGCTTATACAGCTCTCTTGACAGGAATGTTAGACGATGACTGGAAGAGGAAAGGAGACTTTCAAACACATTAAGCTGCCGAAGATTGCAAAGAAATATCTCGTGTGGTAGGCCATCAATCCCTATAATTGATGAGCTACATACTTATCGCGAAAGGTTTTGATTCCATCAACCGGGAAATTTATGTGCAGGAGTGCCTAAAAATCTTCTGTTGTCTTTCCTCAACTGTGTGCAACTGTGTTGAGTTGCTTTGTTCTGTTTTGGCCGGATTTGGCACCTTGCTATTAAGAAAAAAAGTCCATGAAGTGATATGCCGTGAACAACGTCCAGGTGGTGCCAAAGAAAAAGAACCCTTTCAACATTCCAGAGCTCCTCCTTATAGAAAAATACTGGGTTATCGTCAAACGGAACCTCACAAAGACAAGAAAGACAGTTTTCAACGTGATGCAGGTCAAGTCCCATGTATTAAAATAAATTGTTTGTTATTTTTGTTATTTTCAAACAAAATAGTGTTACCGAATTTCTAGGCTTACTATACTCTTTTTTTTTCAAAATTATCATAATGTGAGAACATATTAATAAATTTGTTCAGTTGAATTTTTACTTCAGTGCATTTTTTTCTGAAAATAAGTTTAATTTTGCACATTTTTCATTGGAAGATATTTTGATCATCCAACTACGTTTTAAACCATACGTTGTGCTCTTTCAAAAAGTTATTCTTGACGCAAAACAATGTTCTATGAATAATTAAGCCTTGAGTTGCACTTATCAGATCAGCATTTCTTCCAATTAAAAAAATAATATTTTAATTAAAAATTATCAATAGCGAAATCATTTAAAAACTACGAAATATACTTCACATCTTCCATTAAAAAGGAATATCGAAGTAAAATTTTTAATTTGTATTCGTAATGGAAAATGAATTTTAAAAAAATATATCACTCACCTAGATCCTCCGATTGCGCAGAATACGGCTCGAATTCCTCGACCATATTGTCTTCCTGTAGCCAAAGTGGAATGGAATCCTTATCCAGCTCAGGTTTGCTGCCTTCTACAGCAATCTGTGCGTGATCCTCATCTACGGGTAATGGTTTCACTGCATCCTGATTGGCTGAAGAACTGGCTTCCTTAATCGAAGATAAACTAGTTAAGGCAGTTGGTGCCATAATAGAACTCTTAACCTCGTCTGGTTCAATCAGATCCGCCGGCTGGCTGACGTCAATCGGATGAGGCAGCTTCTCTGACTCGAAAACCACATCCGATTTATTGTAATATGGTGGATAACCTCCATCGTCAATCAAGTTTGTCGATTCTATGCCCGATTCGTTTTTGACTGGTTCTTCCGGTTCCTTCGGCTGTTTTAGGGGGCTATTTTCTTCCGGTTGATGGCTTTCGGCCGGATTGACGAAGGTTTGCAACTCAAACATCGACTCCGGTTGGTTAATCAGAAATGTGGGATCCCATATCAGGTCTTCTACCAGATTCTCCTCTTCCAGAGGATCCGTGGAGTCTGTGAAACTATTTTTGTTCGTAATTTCGACACCGTTGTCAAGAACTGCTGTGCCGGAGTTTTTCTGTTCTGTTTGTGAATCCGATTTATTCAAACTCATCACACTTTGTTCCAGAGCGTCGGCAATTTTTTTGACCTCGAAAAGGCGGTCCGTATTCTTGTACCGCTCCGATTCCGGCCGAGACCAGAACAGCACGTCCGTATCTTCCTTTTCCGGTGTCAACTGGCTGTCTATGCGGGAAGTTAAACTGGTTGAGTCTTTTTCTATCGGCGTTGGACGGAACCCGTTGTAGTGAGGTTCTTTTATGGTGGGGTCAGGTTTCAGCACCTCTGGATTTTGGATTGTGGAAATTTCGACCGGGAAAACGTTCCCTTTTTGGTTTTCGACAAACACGTAATCGGTTTTTTCATCCTCTTCCGGAATAGCCACTACTTTTAGTGTTTCGTTTGCAGTTGCGGAGGTACTATTTACACTTACAATAACAGTCGGGTTGAAATTTGGGGCTTTGAATATTTCTGTAGATGTCGTTACTGAGTTTGGCGTATCGGTAGTCAGGACTGTCGTAGGAGGTTCAGTCACCGTTTGTCGATTTGTAACAACCGTTGCTGGTTCCACTTGATACTCTGAACTATCAGGAGTTTTTGTAACATTTGTCACTGAGGTTACATTGACTGTAAATTCAGGAATTGTTGGTACCACCACTGTCGTAGCTTCCAAATAGATAGATGTAGACGAGGGGTTACTCGTAGGAATTGCTGTCACTGTTTCCTGGTTTGTTATTTGATAGTCTGCACTATCAGCAGTTTTTGTAACAGTTGTCACCGCGGTTACATTGACAGTAGATTCCGGAAGATTTGAGACATTAATCACTGTGGTTACATTGGCAGTAGATTCAGGAACTGTTGGTGCCACCACTGTCGTAGCTTCCAAATAGGTAGATGTAGACGAGGGACTACTCGTAGGAGTTGCTGTCACTATTTCTTGGTTAATCATTTGATACTCTGAACTATCGGAAGTTTTCGTAACATTTGTCACCGTGGTTGCATTTACAGTAGATTCAGGAAATGTTGGTGCCACTACACTTACATTAACGGCACCTTGTGTAACAGCAGAATTTTCAGTTGCATGAATGCTTTGTACAGGACTGAGAGTCACAGCTTCTATCACATCAACAGTTGAAGTTCGATGAGTGGTAATGGTAACAGGAGACTCAGTAGCACTGTTGCTCCAATATTGGTTTTGTTCTTCTAGATTACTTACGTTTTGTGCGGTGTTAGTAACAGTAACAGTAGAGTTTTGGTTAATAATATTAATATTTTCAGTTACATAAACGCTTTGTACAGGACTCATTGTCAAAGATTTCACCACATCAACAGGCGAAACGTTTTGTACAATGGTAACTGGAGACTCAGTTGTACTACTACTCCAATATTTATTTTGCTCTTCCAACTTACTAACGTTCCATGTTACATTTTGAACGGGAACCACTGGAACGGATGTTACTAGTTCTGGTTTGACAGTTACATAAACAGTTACCTCGGTCACTGCACTACCAACTTGAGCATAAGTGTCATTCTCAGGAACCGTAACTATGGATACGTTGACACTAGAATTGGCAGTTGCGACGGATACTTCGTTGTACAAAGCTGGAATTACGGTTATATAAGGCTGCTCTTGAACCGAAGTCTTAGTTGTGCTAGTGGCATTCACAACAGCAGGAACTAATGTGCCTAATTTAGTTGGAGAAACTGCAATGATCTGTTCAGTACTATTAGTCACCTGTTTTTTATCCAACAAAGAAGCGATATGGTAGACGTATGCCGGTAGCGTAGAACTTGGTACCTCGACATTAGCTTCTGTTACTACTTGCACTAGTTTGTATGGAGCTGCTGTGGTCGTTTCCTGTTTCTGTGTGACCGTGGAGTTCTCGACAAACGGTGGCGGTGGAGGTGGTGTAGCCTTATAAGGTGGTCGCAACACTGGAACTTCAATCCTTGGAGGTTCGACAGGTTCTCCAGGAAGAGCATAATTCACGACCTCTACAACTTGCTCAGGTGCCGGTGGTGTATGCTCATACACAAGCTGATACTGATGATGTCCATAATAATTAGGCCCTGATGCAGAAGATTGAGGTTGTGGTACGAAGTGTGGGACCGCAGGTCTAGGTATAAAAGGTGGACGAAACACTGGTCGTTGGTTTTGTTCTGATTTATTTTCCCATGGAGCGGCAACAGTCGGTCTCATTGGCGGTGCGAATGGTGGCTGATACACGGGAAGATCAACTCTTGGAGGCTGCTCCCAGCCCTCGGAAGAATCATATCGATCATCGATGGGCTTCATCTCGTTTTCTACCAGTCCTTCAACTGGAACCTCAAACCTTGAAGGATGAATGGGTTCTACAGGTAGAGCATAATTGACGACTTCTACAACATGCTGAGGAGTCGGAGGATTTGTCTCATATACCAGCTGATGACCGTTATAGTTGGGCCCTGGCGAAGATTCAGGTTGTGGGACGAAGTGAGGCACCAAAGGTCTGGGGATAAAAGGTGGCCGAAACACTGGCACTTTGGAATGAGCATTTTGTTTAACCTCATTTCCCCACGAGACAGCAGAAATCGGTCTTTTTGGTGGTACGGGTGCAAATGGTGGCCGATGAATCGGAGCATTAACTTTTGGTGGTTGTTTAACGTCTTCAAAAGAATCATATCGATCATCCTCCACAACGGGCCTTAACTCATTGTCTATCAATTCTTCAACCTCTTCACTAGAGAAATCTGGTTGCTCAACGCTCATTACTGAAGGAACCTCAATTCTTGGAGGCTCGACAACTTCTTCAGATGCCGGAGGTGTAGTCACTTGCTGATGCCCATAATAATTTGGCGATGGCGCAAAATTTTCCGATTGTGGTATGAAGTGTGGCATCAGTGGTCTGAGAATAGAAGGTGGCCGAAACACTGGCACTTCAAAATGAGCGTTCTGTTCAACCTCATTCCCCCACGTAGCGGCAGTAAGCGGTCTCTTTGGTGGTCCGGGTGCAAAAGGTGGCCGATGGATTGGTAAATCAACTTTTGATGGTTGTTTCGTGTCCTCAGAAGAATCATAGATATCATCCTCCTCAACAGGCTTCAAATCATTATCTACTAATTCTTCAGCCTCTTCGCTAGAGACAGCCGGTTGCTCAACTTCTTCAGATTTCGGAGATGTAGTCACTTGCTGATGCTCATAATAATTTTGTCCTGGCACAAAATTTTCCGGTTGTGGTACAAAGTGTGGTACCAAAGGTCTGGAAATAAAAGGTGGCTGGAATGCTGACCATTGTCCTGATATTTCAGAATGAGCATTCTGTTCTAATTGATTCCCCCACGAGGTGGCAGAAATCGGTCTCATTGGTGCTCCAGCTACAAATGGTGGCCGATGGATCGGAACATCAACTTTTGGTGGTTGTTTCGCATCTTCAAAAGAATCATATCGATCATCCTCCTCATCGGGGTTCAACTCATTGTCCACCAATTCTTCAACCTCTCCACTGGAGACATCTGGTTGCTCAGGAGGAACCTCATTCGTTGGAGGCTCAGTTGGCTCTTCTGGAAGAGCATAATTGACAACTTCTACAACTTCTTCAGAAGATTCCGGTTGCGGTACAAAGTGTGACACTGGTGTCTCAGAGTGAGCATTTTGTTCTAGTTTATTTTCCCATGGGGCGGCGAAGCTCGGTGGTCTGGCTGCAAATGGTGGCTGATACACTGGGAGCTTAACACGTGGTGGTTCTTTCGAGTTATCGAAAGAATCAAATCGATCAATTCCATGAATGGGCTTCAGTTCATTTTCCACTTCTTCGTTAAAGGTATCCGGTTGCTCAACGTTCTCCCACGCAACTTCCTCCTGAGAAGTATTCTCATCCGAGTCATCAATAACCACCCAGAACTCATTTGCTCCACCAGAATTCAAACGTCCATCATCTTCCTCCGAAACAACATCGTACAATTCCTCGAACGATTGTTCTTCTTGTTTCTCAAAAATATTTTCAAAAATATCGAAAATCGTCCACGGTTCTTCACTAGACAGTGAATTTTCTGTTAACGCTTCAACCAGGGCCATCCTATCGCGAACTGTATCAACCGCCAATGCGCTAGCATCTTCCCTTAGGTGAGCTAATTTTGATCTAAACTCGTCATCCACAATCTCGTCCAAATGAATCGCACCTAGTATCGCTTGAAGTACCGGAATAAGCTGACGTTGATCGTTCACGAAATATGCCTTTCGTCGAAGATTTTGCCCTGCTTTGGGATTTTCGCTCCCGAAAGTCTTCATCTCTTCGAAACCATCGACGTCCTTCAGTAGGAAGCGAAGATGTTGCTGAAAATGTGGCTCCAAAAGCTCACCGACAAGTTCGTCCAGTTTTGTCGGTGGCACCGCAGGCTGCCGATAGGCGACGATCACTTGGCTAAGGTAGAACAAGTTCAGTAGCTCGCGGTATCCTCGGGCATTATCTTCTCGAGCCTGTGTGCCCATGTGAGATGTGAAACGACTGTACGGGTTCGCATCGTTGTTGTCAACTAAAAGAAAATAACTTGGAATTATTGCTCAGTTCAAAGCTTCTTTTTGTACCGTTTCCAACGCACAGTTTTCCAGTCATTAATCAAAATGTCGTTTAAGTTGGGAAAGGCTAAAATCAAAAAGGCGAATTGTCTGCGTTTTGAAATGTTATTTTGTTACCGGCGGGTTTTTTTTTTCGTTATGACGAATTTCCCCAAATTAGTCAAATATTTGTTGAAACTTCACTCGAAATATCTTTCGTATTTTTTGCTGGGTTATTTTCGTCTCTATCCAGTCTTTAGTTTTAATAAATCATTTTTATTGTTCGTTTATTTGTTTATCATAAAACGTTAGCCTATAATCGATAAACCTTAATAATAAAAAAAATCCCGTGTTATTCGTAAAATTAAATAAAAGTTAATCAATAATAAATAACCGTTCAGCGTTAATCCAGTAATCATTAGCAGTAATTGATAATTCTGCTATTTGTTTATCATTAAGCGCTCACATTCATCGTTTTTCTAGCGGTCAGTAAATGATAATCAGCAATCGCATCACAGGAGTATCATTTAAAAATCTCATTAATCTCATCGGTTGGAGAATATATCAATCTTTCATTAGAAACCGATTTTGCGCTTGCGTTTTGAAAAAGTACTTTTAATCTAAGTTCTTTTAATCTAAGTTTATAAGAACTTTTCCATATACAAATTGATTTCTCTCAGCGGAGAATTGGTGATTCTGTGATCCGCTAATAAGTGAAAGACAAAAGGACGTCTTAAATTTCATATTCAGCAATGGATAATCGATAGTATCTACCGATATTTTACAATTAAAAAACCCATTCTGAATCTTGGAACAGTCGGCAGAGTATCGCTGCTTGGTAATACAAGTAAGAGAACGCTGTTAAACTACTGAATGCTGCACAAACTATGATATGAAGAAATAGTTACTTACTAGCAATAAATGGAAATTTAATAAATATTCATCGTTTTGATTTAGAACAGAAATGTATGAATTTCATTCATGATTTTGGTATCTCTTTTATAGTAGAAAAACAACAGCTAACCGCCATGACCTAATAATTTAATATACACTCATTTTTCTCCTATCCAATAGCACGTTTCACTATTTATAAACTTACCAGGTCTCTGTAATAAGGTAAAACTCCAACTAAACCCGAAAACAGCGAACAATATAATTACACGGGACAACATCATTTCTATATCGTATAAAACCATTTTTTTCATTAGTTGCACTCTGTTGGGCACTATCTCACACCACACTCAGCATCCTTATTTCACGAGCAGATAAATCAAACTAATCCCGAGCCGCTCGCTCGATCTACGATCATATGTACAGCTGGACAAAAGGTGCCCAATAGTCGACAATCGATCGTTGGATTACCCGTCCTTCTACCGTCTCGTCCTCACAAAAGCCGTCTCGTCGGTCATCAGATTTGACTACCTATATGACTGTAAACATCTAGCTATATGCAGGATATCATTTGTTTTGATAGATTACCCAGAACAGCCAAACGACCGATCGCAAACTTTTGTTTAGCACATGTTCAACAGGTCAACAATTTTTGCATTTTACTTAACTCATTCTTCCATCCACGCACGTGATCTTGGTGTAAAGAAAACGGACAGGTAAACGAGAGACTCGTCATGTAAAGAGTACGTTCACTACAGACAGTTTAACGACATAATAAAGTATGTAGTCGATTGGCTATATTTAACAGGCACATGTTTCATAAATAGTACGCGCCACTTTGTTGTTTGCAAGCTTGTCTGCAATGTTAGAACTGGCACATAAGAGTCGCCTGTGGCGGGTAGCGTAATGAGAGATGCGGCTTGTGAACTAGGCTGAAAAATTGAAATTGCTATCAATGAATAAATTGTGATATATTGATTTTACATTTCAATAAACCTATGTGTATTGTCGGAGAACCACAAATAACTCATAAAAACGTATTTTTATTAAAAAAAAAAACAGACATTTAACGAACCTAATTTTGAAATATCTCAGAAACGAATGCATTTACAAAGTTGAGCGCCAAGAGCTTTACGATTCAATTTTTTTTTTTTCAAACTACTAATCATTGAAGTATGATTTTTCTCAAAAATGTTGGAATCTGAGAAAATGTGAAGAACTTAATTTTCTCTTATTTTTCCATTCCATTCCATTTCCTATCAGTATTTTTGAAATAAGGCCAAATTTTAACAAAAAAAAATTGAAGTTTGAAGTTTCTCTTCAACTTTTATTATTTAGTATATAGTTTGAGGTTTTTCCTAATATCCTTAACTTAACTGCAAAGTAACTAAGAACTGGATGTAATCATCAATCATCTTGTTTTGTAAATTGGAATTCAGAGTTCTCCTTGCAGTTATATTTTTTCTGTGTGTATTTTTTTCAAACGCAGCATACATTCCCTGCAGTTCATTCTCAATATTCAGCAAAAATATATAATCGTATTTTTCGAGTTTATTCTTCGTTGTTTTCTTCATTGCCTAGTTCAAATTGAATAAGACGAGTTTTGGCATTTACGGATAATTCTTGCGGGTTTTTGCCAGCCCCCGTTACTATTGGATCCGAAGAAAAAGTGTTCGTCTTATTTCTCCCGCGACTTGACTGAGAAAATTTTTGAAAATTATCAACAGTTTATTTATATTTTCATTACAACAGCTGCTCATAAGAATTCCAGAAGCTTCATAAACTCTACCAAGGAAACTTGGAACATCCAATGAAGATGACAGCAAAGATGACACTATAGGTGACGTCATGTGTGGTATTGTGACCAAAAACTTTTCCAAATTAAATTTGAGGACACTATTAATTTAATACGCCCTTTTAGAAAATTACTTTTGAGTCTGAAAAAATTGTCTTCCCGCGAAAAATACTCAGTTTACTGAATCAGATACGTGTGTAAGTTTTCATTGAATAAAAAATGGTCGATATTCGACTTAAGGTCGTTTAGTGTAGTTTTGATCTACCATATTTTTGAAAAAACAATTTCTGTTTTTGTTTTAAACGCAATTAGGCCGATACAAATTTCATTTTCATTTTATGTCACCCCCCCCCCCCCCCTTCAAAAGTGTTGAAAATTGGAAGAGGAAGAAAAAAAGTTTGAACCGTTTTGTTAATATTATTGACTTCTCGACAGCGTATATGCTTAATTTAGTAACAAACAAGTTCAGTGACAGTGAAAGTGTCATCAAAAGGCAAGCCAAATGATTAATATTGATAATAATGTGATATTTTTCAACACACTTCTGCATGCAAGTTACAAACGTCGTAACTTGCACACATTTTTTTATGAAAGCTATTCCTTTTTTTTTTCTTCTCAGTGTTATTTATTTTTTGCCCTCCCCTTAGCTAACTTTGATAACCGTGGACATAAAAACTATTCGAAATTTGTATCAGCCTTACTAAAGACTTTAAGGAAAGTAAAAACCGGTTCAATTGAGGTTGCGTCTTCACCGCTATAGATCTAGTTGGCTGTGCAGCGTTTATAAGTAAACAGTCATATACTGCCGCTTCAAGCATAACTGTCCCAGCGTCCATAAGGTTTGCACAGAATATGGGACAGTTATGCTGTTAGCGGCAGTATAAGCAGTTGACGATAAAAGCGGTGCATGTGCCATCAGATAAATTTTCAAGAGCAACTTCTGAAACAAACACTCAAATATTAAATTTTGGTATTCTATTATCTGGTAATAAATGTGAATTTATGAATTTTGATAATATTAGAGAAAGAGGCAGGTTGAGATTTAGTAACCTGAATCAATGAGTATCATGTAGTAAAACGGGATTAGAAAAACAGTGGTGCTCGCCGTGCTCGCGTCACTCACTCTCAAATTGAGAGTCTCAATACGGACGTTATCATTAATCATTAGGCTTAATCATTAGGGAGCCTTAGTGAACCTGTATATTAGAGAAATGACAAGACACTCACCGTTAAGGCAACTGTCAACATCAAAACGGATAACGGCAATGCAAAGTTATACAGCTTGCCCGTTTTGATAGTTCCCTTAACGGTGAGTGCCTTGTCATTTCTCTAATATACAGGTTCACTAGTAATCATTTGTGCGCGAGAATATATTGTAGAGAGAGAATAGGAGAGAATGACATAAAAGATGAAGTGTTTTCCTGCAATCATGAGCGATCCCGCTTACCGTGCTGTTCAAATAAACCGTTGCGTAGTTCGATTAATGGTCAATTCGTTAAAAACATCCTTATTGTTGTTTATCGCATGATATAAAAATTAGGGTGCCAATGGAAATCGACTTTTCGAATTTCGCTTAGTGGTAGTCAAGGATGAGAAAAATCGTTCAAGTGATAATTAATCAGCAGTCCAAACTGATTCTCTATCGCTTTCGATACTTTCAAAAGGATATGTGGTGAAAAATTTTCACTCGCGATTACCTTGATTTGTTTCTCTCGTTTTGCGCTTTCGATTTTTTTTCACACGTATTATAGATAGGTACAACACGCGCAAACCGAGAAGCTTATTTTCTTCTTTTGAAATAATAAAGCTAGAATGAAAGCTGGATGTTCTACGGGGTATTGTCTTCTAGAAATAGGAATTTAGATACTGTTATTATGGCCGGGGTGTATCAAACAAATTTCCAGAAAGCATGTATTCAAGTATATTACAGTTTTCATGTAATATAGGGTTGTTAACGGCTTCGGCAGTGGTTTTTTTCGGCAGGTTCCTGCAAAAGATCGCGGTAGAAAACCTGCCGAAGAAAACCACTGACGAAGTCGTTTGCTACCCTGCATAAAGTACATGCAAGTTTGGAATACATGAGAGAATTATCGAGAGACTAGTTTGATACTTTCTATACTCTAAACTTTATGAGTCCAATTTTACATCATTCTTTATACAAATTTTTAGAGTATAGCATCATTTTATGTCGTAGATTCAATGTTGAATGTATTGCAAAAATTGCAGCTTAAAACTATTGAACAAAAAAAAAATCGGTGAGAGAATTTTCGTCTTCAGGAAACGAAAATTTTCAGTATTGATTCTCCTGAAATTATCAGTAACGATTCTTTTTCATTTCCGTAACTAAGCAGCCGTATCATTGTTGATAAATGAAAATTAACAAAACGACTCCATGCGATAAAAAATGGGAAGTGGTTCTCCAAGTGAGTGATTTTTCCCATCCTTGGTGGTAGTTTGTGTTTGTAAAATTTGTACCACTGCGACCATTATTTTGGTCTTTTATGGTAAACCTCTTCTTTAGTCTAGACATTAGATGCATGTGATAGTAGTTGTCATATCGCACTCTTTCTCCCAATTCGGCACTGAATTCCGTATGAAATGTATCACCTCACGTTAGGATTTGCAAACCATACCTCAACGGGCTTTATAGTTCCTTTTCCAAAGGCTCTTATTCAGCGCTGTATTAGTTTACTGCATTGGTAGAGGGAATGTTCTGCGAGTTCACATCCATCCCGCAAATGCGACAAATTTCGTCATTCAACTGACCAATTTATTTCAGGTGATGCTCACTTGAACAATATGTCCTGTAAACAGTCCTGTAATTGTCCTTAGTTCCTTTTTTTCAACTGAACAGTTGTTGGCTTCTTCCACGCTTAGTGTTTCGACTAGTGTAGCCCTACTGAGCACATTCAGTTCTCTTGTATTGTCGGATGTACCCAAGTTTTCAATTCTGCTTTCAGGGCACTTGACGGCACCCCACAAAACGGTTTTGGGCCAATAAAGTCTATACATGATCCCTGTCTGTCTAGCATATCGGCTTTTTCAATGCCTTCCACTCTTCAGTGACCAGGAATGCAGTTCAATCAGATTTGGTTCCTTTCTACCAGTTGTCTCAGAGAAAGGATGCACATGCACACCCATACTAGCTTTAGTGGTAGTTTCTGAAGTCATGCAAAATTTCAGCTCAATCGTGCAGCAGCCACTTTTCCAGAACCAGGTATAGTATAGAAAAAAATCACAGGAGGGTTGTGTGCAAAGCCTCGACCGCAAGGTTGAATTAGAATACTTTTACAAGAAAAAAAAAACGGCTGCTTGCGTGTCAATCGTTTTTACTAGTAAATAAACGTTGACTTATCAGATTAATCGAATTTTGCGCTAAGTTGCTTGTGGTTGGGACTTGACAATTTTTAAATTTTGAGATAATGAAATTTTTCGGATGTCTTGCTTATGACTGAAGGAAAAGATAATTCAGCACGTTCTGAGACACGGAGATAAAGTAAAATTTATAACTTTTACAAATTTAAAAATGTAAATGAACTCAAGAGAAAACTTTAACTCTTCGATCATCAGGTTTTTATTTCATCCTGAGTGAAAAGCTTATTCAACATTCAAAACTAGACGGCTCATGTGTTGTCAAAATGAGTCAACTTTTCATTGAATGCATTTACTAGTGCCCTCTATCGCACAGAGACTGCATTTCACTAAAGTGCCTCACTGCATCAGCTGCTATCGATGCTGATACCTGCTGCAACTGCTACGCTTTCCGTAGCCGTGCCACAGTTGTAACCGCTATACGCTGCCATTGGTATCAGCTGTTCCTGCATCAGCTGGCCCAGCTGCTATCGATGCTAAATTCGCTGCAACCAGTGCGCTATCCATTGCTATGCCACAGCTTTGGCCGCTATCCGCTATCGTTGGTATCCACTGCACTGCTACTGCTGCTGTTAAGGGAGGACGACTGCTGTTGTCGCTGTCTAGAACTATTATGAGCAGCTTCGGCTGAAACAGGCTCTTATATAGGCCAAATAGCATGTTTTAAATTGCAAGGTATATGATTCTGTTGACCGTGCTTGGGAAGCAATCATATAACGACCAATCAGAGGTCGAATTTTCCGTTTTGACAAGGCTTGACTATTTTCAATAGTGCAATAGTTTGAATAATAAAATCACAATTATCTTCATTTGGGAAGAATCTTAGAAGATTTTCCAATCTATTGCTGCAAGAACGAAGGAAATCCATCGAAAACTAACCGATTTATTAGCATTTGAAATTGGACATATTCTTCACTTGTTTCGGTTTTAGATTTTCATTTCACATCCCTATGTAGCCGAACTTCCTGAGAGAAGTATTCTACTTCAAAAGTGCTGATATTAGACACCATCTTTTCCATTGGAAAAACAACGACGGACGCGTGGAAGCGAAATAATTAAGCAAGAACTAAAGAGTAGCGATAAATATTTTTTTTTTGGTAACTGAAAGTTAATTGGCATAGAGCAAAGAATTTGAAACCTAGAACAGGACTGGGATCTGATACTGATACTGTCTGTAAAGAACTTTTTTTTCGTATCGATTTTCTGCGAGTCAGAAATTTTTCTATTTGAAAGAAATTTAGGCATACATTAGAACTTTAAATTTTTATATTGATTTCAAAATGAATTTCGATTTTGATTATTTCAGGATGAACAATTGAGTTTCATCATGAACAATTCCTGTGCATTTTTTCATCGATCTTTAAAGTGAAAATTTGATCGCTTTCAGACTCCACTTCCGGATGTCCAATTGAGCTAAAATTTTAAAAATTTGGATTTTTGCAAATTGTTCTTTTTTATTACTGTTTTGTCTGTTTCGGGTTGTTTTTAATACTTTCTTCTCTTTTCTTGTTCATTTATGATACAATGTATGTTTTTGAAAGTAAAATTTGTTATAAATAATTTATGGAGGGGGGTTGTAAATGTTATTAAGGGAGTTTTCAGTCAAAATAGAAGCAACAACATAGATAACAAATTTAGGTCTTAGGCAGTTGTAGAACTAAAAAAATTATGAATTTTTCTCGAAGACATTAAGTGTCTGTTTTGTAAAACCACTGAGATATAGTTAAATTTCTGTCAATTATAAAAAAGGTTAAAATTTTCATACCTTTTCATATATTAGTGTAGAGTAATTTGCAAATTAGATTAGTTTAGAAAGGCTTACACATCCACAAAGTTTCATGGAATTCTGAGAGGTTGCTGCCAACATCTGGTCGAGTTAGTGTGAATTCCGTATACAAGGTCATCAGAAACGCGATTAGTATGATCGAAAAGATTGTACACAACGACTGATTAAAAGATGCTCATTTTGGCTGCTACAAAGTGCCACTCATTGATATATATTATTTGAAGAATGAGCAAAATTTAAGCTCAAAACTAGAGTTCTGAACAAACCATCGATATACGATATTAAAGTCTTAGGAAAAGTTGTGTATCTCGATGATATCAACAACTTTGTAGAATATGTCAACTCTATTAAATGCGATTCACACTAAAGAAACTCAACAAATTGATTTTAAGTGGGTGTTGGCAGAAATTTAACTATATCTCAATGGTTTTACAATATAGACACTTAGTGTCTTCGAGAAAAATTCATAAATTTTATAGTTCTACAACTTTGTGGAAGACCTAAATTTGATATCTTGCAACTAGATGTTGTTGCTTTTATGTTGACTGAATACCCCCTTAATACAATTTTCAACGAATAATATTTAAAATTGCATATTAGAAAACTTCTCTGAAGACACCTATATGCTAAAACGTCGGAATAGACTTTTGTCCGTCTTTTTTCAGTTTGGTCCTACTGTGTGTCGTGTGCTTTTGTACGGTTTATTGCAACCATTATTAGAGTATACTATGTGTTAAGCAGGAAAAAGTTGTAATTACCAGAATTTTTAGCATCGGTTTGACAAGTCCAGTATTTTTTTCAGTAAATGAAATAGGTTGTACATGGTCCACTCTGATTGAACACGTAACTGAGGAATGTTAGTGTTTTGTATAACAGACAAAAAAACTCATTTTCAGAAACAAATTCAGATAATAATAGCGATTCTGATTTAAAAATTGATGATTCCACCAATGAACTTCACTCTGAGAAGCTTGTAAAAAGTGGCAAATACATACATTGTTGCTGTTTGTTACCAATAGTCCAAAGAATAAATTTTTCTCATTATTACGCAATTCCTTGGAGCTGACTTGATTGACTTTTAGGTGAGTAATTTTTTTTTGTTTATATCGGTTCAATACTCTTTCCCAATCATTATTGGAGAACCTGTGGTAATCTTTCATGACGCAATCTTCTAACGGGTATGGATTTTCAAAACCGTTGTACGCAGATATCATACAGCTATTACAGTACGCTCTTCCATCCACCGTCAATTCTACGAGAATTTTTAACATGATGAAGAGGAAGAGGATAACTTCATTGACCAAAATTAACCATATGTGTGTTTTATTACAATATTCCATTGCAACCTAACATACTTGAACGCCGATTACTCGAAATAGTGTTTTTAACGCATGGTTCGGTTTGGCTACACCTCGACCACACGGTATAGTTAAGGAGTAACACTGCGCATAAATACTGAAATGACTGTGATATTTTTGATTTGAGTATAACAAAGCTTTTGATTATTTTCGTTTGTATTTTACATGTTATACACGGTAAAATGTACTTCACTTTTGCCCCAAATTATTGCAAAACCCGGTATTGAACTAAAATAAATTATTTCTATTCCTCATATGTACAATCTTAAACTACACAACTTCTATGTACGATTTGACTTCCACTGCTATTTCCTCTTTTGCGGACACTCATGCTAATGTCTCAGCTTTCCTGTTTGCCACGCTTTCTTCCCCCGGTGACTAGCTGCCAGCATAATTAGCTCATTGATCGACGGATTCTCAAACTGGCCAGGGCTGAACCGGGGTTTGAATTCTTGCAAAAAATAATCGTCACTTCCACCATCTTCATCGTAGGCGTAATCCAAGGAAGGAGTTTTGTCCAGTAAGCCCTTGCTTGCCTTTTCACTGGTTTTGACTTCATTATCCTCACCATCGTTCGAAACATCTGGACCACCAACCTTCGGTTTCGTCGTTGTCGATTCCAGCTCTTCATCATCGTATTCATCATCATCCTCATAGTCATCCTCATCATCTTCCTCATCATCATCATCATCATCAAGATGATTGTTACCAATCTGCGCCAAAACTGCAGCCATTATGGCGGCTTCATTGGCTTCCTCTACTCGCCGTTTCTCCTCTGCCGTCAGCAAATCGAAGTTTTTGATCGAAATTGCTGGTAAAAGAGACCGCCTCACCCGTGGCACTTTAATTGTCACTTTCACATTTTCGAAATCAATAGAACTAGATCGCTTCGGTCGTTGCTGCACTGATCGAGCTGGAGAACTCTGTACGATCGCCGCTACCATGCGTAAAAGACGCTGGGAAAGATCCACCGTGCCATCGCTTATGATTTTCACTGGTTTGGTCCCGTCCGAATTGAGCACAGGATGAATGGAGTTTCCCTGAATGTCATTGCCGATTTTTCTTCGAGGATCCAGTTTGCCTTTCTTGATTTCACTAGATTTCAGCAGAATTGATAAAATGGGATTGCGCGGGTCACTTCGGCGACGGCGTGATTCATCAACTAACAAGCCCCAGAGATTTCCGAAGATTTTGCGCAGAGCCTGCTTCTCCTCCAAACTAAGCAGGCCTTGGCGTAGCTGTTTTATTGTCACAGGGATCATTCGTAAAACTTCCAGTTCGTCGAAACTTGCAATCGGGGGTGTGCGCTCTGTAACAAAACACGTAATATAATCATTAGTAACGTAGTTAGATTATTTATTGAATATATTCAGCAACTTTTATGAACAAAAACACAATTCTCACCTTTCGAATTTTGACTTTCAGTTGCAGAATATAATCCTTGAAATTGAAGCCGATGCTTGTAATTGTTCAAAGTGCGTAAATATTTGGCGTATTCCTCAATTTGTCCTGTTTTTCTCCGAATAGCTACACATTCTAGGTGATTCACAACTAAACATAACAACACGAAAACGCTTAATGTATTCATTTTTGAATTGACTTTTCCAGATTATCTCTAAACTTCAATGCACTCACGGTGAACTTCCAAATATGAATGACTCGAAGTACGACTGAATGGTACTTTAAATACACGTCCCATTCGTCCTGTTCAAACCCCGGCCGGCAGGCTAGTTCTGTTTCATTAGCTGGCGACGGATCGTTCGTTGTTGTTTTCTTTACTTTTGGAATAAACACGCCCACTCCCGGCGGCAACATCTCTCCAGAGGTAGTATGTGAGGTGTGGCAGCAGTGGAGCACCGAGCGGTGTCTTGGAATGCAAATCCTCCAGACACGGATCTCGTGCTAGACTGGGCTGTTTGTTTTGGCTCCAATCTTCTGACTTGCGGTGGATGAACATAACAATGTGGCGGACACTTTCAATACGATCGACAGCAGCGATGATTACCCGTCACCAGCAAACGGGTTTGGGACAGGAACTGATTGGCTACTTGTGAACCAGTAGATCTGCCTGCATGTTTCTTCCTTGCTTTTCGTTCTCAGTTCAGGAAATGCGAAAAAAAGAGGTTATTAAACATAATGTTCGATAACACTTTATTAGTGGTGATGAAAATTTGCATTCGCGGTTACAATCTAAGTGATCACAGCAGAAATTGATGATATAAGATAAAATCATTGGTGAAATTTCGAGACAAGATTTTATTCTGTATCATAGTGCGATGCGATTGGCCGACATTATTTCTTTAAGCGCCAGAAAGCGTGACCTCAGAGTTTTTTCACCTCACAAAATCATCCGGTATCTGAAAAATGAATGCATGGTGATTTTTCTAAAAAAAAATCTAAATCTCAAATTGGATATTATGGATAAGATTCACCAACATAAACTGCCATCAACGTAGCATAAAAGATTCAAAGTTTACTTACTGAAACAAAAAAAAATCGAAGTTTTTTTTCCTACTTGCTCTTTCCTCTAACCTTTCAAGTTGGTTGCATACGCTCTTGATTTGACTTATTTTGTTGTTGTAAAATCGTAACTTGGTAGATACTTGAATGTTTTGCAGGTTAAAACTCCGAAAGGAAACATTCAGTTATTTAATATGAAAAATTATACTGGGGTGGATTTCCTTATTTCTCATTAGAAAATTTAAAAAATCGCAACAACTCTTGGTAAAAAGTGTACATAAGCGGGAGAAGTGATTTTTTTAAGGTTCTTTTGTTTTTTACATTAGTATTTTTTCTAATAATAAGCCTATTGAATGATTTTCCTAGACGTAATCGTTCCAAAAGTATTTAGTAAATTCCACACTCAGTGTTTATACTAGAAACAATAGAATTTTATTTTCATGATTTAATGTTTTGTGAAAACTGAAGCTACATCGGATTCTCTTTTTGCACGGTCTTTTTCACACGGATTTTTATACGCCTTTTTTGCACGGTTGCTCGAAATAACACGGTTTTTTTAAACACGCTTGTTTTGCACGGGACGCATTACTCGTGGGAAAAAAATGTGCATCCGATTCTTCTTTTGCACGGTCGCGAAATTTGTTTTACACGCTTTTTATTGCACGGTTTCTCGAAATAACACACCCAACAACAATTTTTGCACGTTTTCTTTTACACGGGACGCATCCTCCGTGCAAAAAAGGAATTTGGTGTATTCGCACAAAGAAAAAAAAGGAATGTGTAAAACGCACATATACAAAATTTGCTTTGAAATTTGGCTTTTTGTGAACAACATTTATTTGAGCACATCTTTGCAAGACTATGCCACGAATAGCGTTATCCTCACATTAGCATAAACAATTTTGTTTTGTTAGACTCAGTCAAAATATTGAAACCGATAATTATAAAAGTTAAGAACCTTCATATTAAATATATTCAATAAGTTACTTTGAAAAATCCCATTTTAATGCCCATTACTTATTACACGCAGAAGTTGAATGGGGCGAAACCACATCAATATTGAGCGGATTTAGCGCATTTTTCGATTAAGGTGGAAACCTGTACAACGAATGGGTGTTGGACCTGACACATTTGATGCTCAAGCGTATCTTGAATGTGGCGGCTCCAAACCACTAAACATACAAAGTGTCAACTGATCTGATTCCGATATTTGCCAATGTTTTCATTGTACAACTCTCGCGTTATGCTTTTCACACATTTTTTGTGTGAAGTCAGAGCAATTGTTGTGCGTTTTGAGAGGACACATTGGATGATTAGGGCTTCAACTTTTGCATGTGCCCCAAACGAAGTTAGTACGACCTGAATTTCAAATTAATTGAAATTTAAATGGCTGAATATTTCGAGGCTCCAGAATAATTTTCGAAAGAGTGTATGCATTGTAGTACATACTTTATCAAAAGCATTACAGCTCAGAAACCTTTTGTTGCATACAAAAACGGTCTAAGGATAACTTACGGGAAATGAGTCATCTAATAATCCATACATATAAAACTAAAGTTCTGTCTGTCTGTCTGATCCTCGGAAATGACTGAACCGATAGGCGTGAAAAAATGGGTGTAGATGGTTTTGGGGCCGGGGAAGGTTCTTATGATAGTTTGAAACCCTCTCTCCTCGGAAAGGAAAGGCTTCCAAACAAATGAAACACGAATTTCTGCATAACTCGAGAACTAATCAACTAATCAAACAAATGAAAGCAAATTTGGTATGCGAATGTTTTAAGAAGCAAGAAATATTTATATGCCAGTTCGACACCCCTCCTTACTCTAGAAGAAAGAGCGCCCAAACAAACGAAACACAAATACACTAAAGTCGCTTTTTACGCGGGGGATACGTGTCGCGAAAAAAAAACCGCATAAAAAACCCGCATAAATTCCGGAATCCGCGTAAAAAAACGCGTAAATTCCGGAATCTGCGTAAAAAAAACCAGCGTTAATTCTGCAACCCGAGTGAAGAGAAACCGAAATCCGCGCAAAAAAATACCGCGTTAATTCCGGAATCCGCTTAGAAAAAGCCGCGTAAAAAAACCGCGTAAAAAGCGACCTTAGTGTATACATATAACTCGAGCAAATGGAACAAAATTTGGCATGTGGTTGTTTACGTGAGCAAGAAATAGTCTCCCTACAAAAGGAAAGGTTCCCATACAAATGAAACATGAGATTTTGCATAACTCGAGAACTAATCAAGTAAACGGAACCAAATTTGACATGCGGCTGTTTTTGGGGACAAGATATGCTTCCATGAGGATATAACACCCTTCTCTACTCTGGAAGAGGAGGGAAGGTCTATTAAAATTTCTATATAACTCAAGAATTATTTAAACAAATGGAACCAAATAAGGCATGTGGATGTTTTTGGGAGCAAGAATTACTTCAATGCTGGTTCAACAACCCTCCCTCCTCTGGAGTGGAGGGTTCCCATACAAATAAAACACAAAATTTTGCATAACTCGAGAATTAATCATGTAAGTTTAATCAAATTTGACATGTGGAGTAGAGATGGTCGGGTTTCGGGTTTTCTAACGTACCCGTAGGGTTCGGGTCGGGTTCGGGTTTGAAATTTTTTGAAGGTGTCGGGTACGGGTCGGGTTCGGGTTTGGTGGGAAAAAAAATTTTCGGGTTCGGGTTTGGAAATGTCGGGTTAAAAATCACTAACATTTCAATACCATTCGAAGCTTAAAGCCTCAGGGCAGCCTCAAATTAGTACAAAAAATCAACCCCCAAAAAAAAACTCGGGTTTGGGCTCCAGAGTTTCGGGCTCGGGTTCCACCCAAATAAAATTTTCGGATTCTATGGTGGTTTGACACTCCTCCTTACTCTGCGTGTGCAATACAAATTTCTGCACAACTCGAGAACTAATCAAGATAATGGAACCAAATTTGACATGTGGAGGTTTTTGGGAGCAAGAAATATTTCTATGGGAGTTCTACACTAGAGATGGTCGGGTATGGAAATTTGTTACCCGTACCCGACCCGTACCCGACTCATCGAGAATTTTCAAACCCGTACCCGACCCGAACCCGAAGTCTGGTTTGTTTAAAATACCCGTACCCAACCTGAGCCCGAAAAAAAAACGCCGAAAAATAGTTGTTCCAATTACCCATACCCGACCCGTACCCGAAAAAAAAACGCCGAAATTGCCGGTACCCGACCCGTCCTGGATTTTGTTTTTTTTTTTGTTTAATTAAATTAAATTAAATTAAATTAAATTTTATTTTATTTTATTTTTTTATTTCTTTTTTTTTTTCAATATATCCGAGTACTTCGTACATTGTCATAGGTGGTTTCTCGAGATGATGGCCGGAGTTAGGTTAGAACCGAGTGTTCATGTGAACGAATATTATTGAGCCCGGAGTTCCAGGCGATATATTGGTTCTCCTAGAATCCAGTGTAGCACCTGTCCGCTCATCTGATCTGATGATGAAAAATTTGACCATTTTTATTGCTCTGCAAAATATCTATCCATAACTGTGTACGGAGCATTTGGGATTCATTTTTCGTGTGTGTTACCTCATATTAAAATTGATCAGGGATTTCAATTATCTATTTTGAATGCATACGTATGTTTTATATAAATTGCTGAAAATTTTTATTTTGTTTTCGAGAGATTAATAAAAATTCAATAGATTTTTTTTGAAAGATTTATAATAGCTTCTTAATGAATCAGATCCAAACAAGTAGAAGAATAGGGTAAATTAACTTTTAGTGGATCCCTTTATTTTATCAATCTTATGATGCAGACTGGCTGGACAAGATGTTTCCCGATGGAAGTTTTTTGAAAATCACTCGAGTTTTCTCATAAAATAATTCAATCTGGTGGGTGGGCCACCATAAGGAGGGGGTCCACTATATGTTAATTTACCCCACTAGAACAACACGGAGAATGGTGAAAAGTGCATGTCTGATAGAGTTTAAAATAAACGACAAGTTTTATGTGAACATCGCAGCAACCTGAAATCTAAGTATTATAATAAGGTCAAAGTTAATATAACTTGTAACTTGAGAAAAGTTTGATAATTCACAACATCTGTCAAATCTCATTTATTTGCTTCGTACCAAACATCTCAATTGTTTGCGGTTTCCCTGTCATTTAACTCAGAACGCTTGCAGGAAAAACTATTCACTTTCACATTGGAGAGAGATAGCATGATTGCATTCTTTTGATGCAAACACTGCCGGCAACTGTCAGAATTGGTATTGGGCGATCTCTCGTTGAGTGAGAATGGGCGATTTCTTCTCCCATCTTTCCGATTATCGACATTGAGGAAACACCTAGGCTTGTAATTTTGAAAATTAAATTCTTATAATGCACGAAATTTGAATTACCCGTACCCGACCCGTACCCGACCAATTGAGAATTTTTCAAACCCGTACCCGACCCGAACCCGAAGCCTTATATTTTAAATTACCCGTACCCGACCCGAACCCGTAAAATATTTTTTGGCGTTACCCGAAACCCGACCCGAGCCCGTCGGATACGGGTTTCGGGTAAAAATACCCGTACCCGACCATCTCTATTCTACACCCCTCCATCTTCTGGAAGGGAGGGCTTTCATACAAATGAAGCACAAATTTCTACATAACTCAAGAACTAATGAAGCACATGTAACCAAATTTGGAAAGAAGGATTTTAGGGTACAAAATACGTTTCAATGATGGTGGAGGTGATCCCACACAAATGAAACACATATTTTAACTGTTTATTTTTTCGGAATACAGCTTGAAATGATAGGGATAAGGCCCAACCTTTGCATAATTTTGTTTTCTGGAAAACAGACCAATTTCTGACCTCTGAGTACCATTCCGGAAATACCCAATTCGCCCATTGAGTATTTCCGAAGTGGTACTCAGAGGTCAAAAATTGATTTCATACGCCATTTTGGAATCCAAGATGACGACATCTGCTCTCAAAAAACAGCACAAAACAAACGAATACCACTGAATTCGGGTATTTCCATAATAGTAATGATGCGGTTTCTGGAAAACAGCCCAAAATTTCTGGATACCACCCAATATGGATATTTTCGTAAACGGTATGATGCATAGAATCCAACAATTAACCCCAGATGCCATTTCGAATCTTTTCAGGGCCACCATATTATTTTCAAAAGTTATTTTATTAGTGTTAGATAAAAGTTACTGACATATTGATACAAAATAGTCCAACCTTATAATTAGGTCAAGATTTCGAATACTTATTGAAACGTAGAAGTTTGTTTCGCACTAATGATTTGAGATCTCTCTTGAATGCAACAATGCGTTTTAGGTAACAAACAGTCTTATGTAGTTCTTTGTCAACCTTGCGGTCATGGCTTTGTACACAACTCTTTCTGATCATACGATTTATGCTTATAAACAATAAAAATTCTTTGTTTTTGTAATGAAGAAACAACCAGAAAGGGTGAATCCCCCCTTTAAATAAATAATCCAATTGTCAGGGATATGTGATTATTTGAGCTATTTGATTTCGTTCCGTCTTTTGAGTTTGAACGTATCCGATATCCGATTCGTCATGCATTTACAGACTATAAATAAACTGCATGGCCAATCTTTGTGTAATCAATTTGAATATTTAAAATTAATTAAATGAATGAAAAAAGGCGGGAGTTTGCCGGGTCCGCTAGTGCTTTTTAAAAATATATGCAATGAGCCGAAAATATAGCGATCCGGAAAAATTTAGTTACTCAAAAATTTTGCTGAATTTTTTCTTCATTTTTTAGTGTGAAAACTAAAACTGATATTGTTTTTCATTTTCATTTTCATTTTCATTTTCGGGTACAGAATGGGGCCGCAGGGCCAAGTCTCCAGTGCCTAAACACTTTCCATGCTGTACCAGTGGAGAGATTAGATTTGGCAGCGCAGCATAGTAACCAGAGAGGTCAAATAAATTCTGCGTTGGAATGTCGTATAGTAAGACAAGGTTGAATATAGTGGATAGTCGAAGGGAACAGTGATAGTAGTTGCAGAAAGGTGCATGAAAAGAAAAAAAAAAACAGTTGTAACTGTGGTTGATGTTAATAAATTTCGTCCATTTGTAACATATGTATGTAATATTTGTCACGTATGCCGGTCTGCGTCCAGGGCTTCTCAAGGCAACCCCTCCCAACCGCACAAATATTTGAATAATTTTATTCATAAAAACTCTTGTCAGATGAAAAATTTGATAAATAATAAAAACAATAGTAATAGTATAGTCTTATGTTTGTTACCTTTAATCATCCTTTCATTGATCTTTGTTTGATTGTATTCCTCAGGATAATTGCTTGATTCTTCGTTTGCTCTCACTCTTGATTTTTCTCGCATTTTTTTTAAGAAGGAAATTGGATCAATAATTTGATTTTAACAATAAAAATTAATGTAAATAAGTCTGAATTTCGTAATTTCGCGCATATATCTAACTACTGGTTGAGCGTTGGCTTTGAGAAAGTTGATAACGCAATCTTTTGATTACTATACCAAATTCCTTTACTGTGCCCTCTCGGCACCTCAGTAGAAAGCATGTCTTAGTTATCACAATAGTCAATTAAAACTGCTTAATCCATAAGAGACGAGATCAATCAATCTGATCTTTTATCAAATTGTTAAATAATTCAAACATTCCACCCAATCATTATCATTAACATTCAACTTCGTCTTATTACGGCCGTTGCAATGAAAGATTTCAATGAGCTTTATAGACATTTAAAATTATTTTACAATGGTCATGCTGTATGCAGTATTAGGTTAAGTTTTATTGCTTCTTTATTTTGATTACAACCGAAAAGCCCATCAAAGTCTTTTCAATGAACGTTTGAGGTGTTTTGCAACTAGCATCTGGCCTTATTAGACTGGATCTATCTTGTATAATACATAACCGAAAAGAGTATTTTAGTTCACGAATTCAAACCAGATATTACTAATTGCAAAACCGTCAAGCCCCTCAACCTAGGAGAGGGGAAAACTAAAACTGATATTGTTATAACATAAATTTTGGTGAAAAATTCATGGTTGAGAAGTATCAGAAAAATATTTTTCTTGAAGATAAAGTTTTGTAGATTTCTCAATTTCAACTTTTCCCAAGAATAAGCATGTTCCGTTGATTTGATGAGTTTTGAAAAGTTATTTTAAATCATAAAGCTTATTAAGTATTTCATCACGATCAGACTTAGACTATTTTCATGGTTCATAGATTTTCATGTCACATTTTCACCATTAATATCACATGAAATCATAAACAAATTACGTTTATCGAAACAAACTCTCTGTTTTATTTACAGACACAATAATTTATATTAAATCCAATGTGTATTTATTCAAATATATCATTTTATCTGATCATAAAATTTGTGTCATGATCGGAATAGGGTGAATCATGATCGCAAAAAAATTATATTCGCACCAGCCACGAGACATGAAATTTAGAAATTATAGTAGCATTTTACCATAAAAGAAGCTGTATTTTTCGAATATTTGATTCCATTATCACTGCTTGAAAACAAGGGGGTGCTCGAAAATGAATCATTTTTACTGATGGTATTACTTAAAAAATCTTCAGCAAACTTCCTGAACATAATCACATTTGACACATTCTCTGCGAAGCTACACCAACAAACCAATTTTTGTAATGCATATTTCAGCAATGCGAATAATTTTCCTAGATTCTATAGTGTTTGAACCTTCCAAAAACGTAAATGTCAAATTTATAGTGTTTAAGAAACTGTATTAAAACTAATTGCAAAGTTCAAGTAAAATAAACAAAAAACAAGTGTTTTTGGTTACATATTTTTGAAATGGTTACAAATGATCAGGAGTATGTATTTGTAATACATTTTTCATATTATGTGACTGTGAAATAAGTGCTTTACTCGATGCCTAAAGGGTTTTGAAGTGAAATTTCAAATATGTTGATCTTAGGCCAATATGACAACAGGGGTAATTTAGCGTTGTAACGTCACGAAAAAAGTACAGTTTTTCACTTCATGGGAACTCCTTACATTTAATCAAAGTAATATTTTGTTTTTTCTTTATACTCAAAAATACCTTTAATTTGATACTAAAAGATCACATTTAGGTTGAATACAATCAAAAATCAAAAATCAAGGAAATATTACGGGAGCGAAAAAAGCAAACAAGCGGCATTTTTGTGTTATTATTATTTTTTTGAAAGGTTTCTTGTATTTATTGGAATTAAAGACACATTTGTAAACTTAAGGACACATTTGTAAACTTTAATAAAAATGCTGAATAAACTGCTAACGTACTCTAACATTGTGAAAAAACTACAATAAAAATAAATTTAATATGTTTTACACATAATGTCATATAAGACACTTTTTAGAAAATTTATGATGCATATGTCACTTATGAAAAGAATTGATTTGATCATAACTCACATTCCTTCACTGAAAATCTCCAAGTTTAAGTTTGGTGTTTCATTACCAAACATTTAACGACAAAGTAAATTTGTTGCGTAGTTTATGAATAACCCCACAAACCAAGTGCATAAAGTAGAAGTAGAAGTATATAAAATCAGATATTGAACTATCTCATATGAAAATGTCTAAGAAACATGTGATAAATAATGGATATCGACTGATTCATATTTTCGTGACGTTACAACGGAGTGAGAATACCCCTTGCCGAAAAATGAGCGTTGTAACGTCACGAAATATAAAAGCTTCTCAAATATAGATGTTACCAGTTATAGGCACTCTGAATATGGCAAAATGTTCGATTATCAAATCGTGGAAGAAGAAATTGTTATAAAATTCCAAACAGAGCAGAGTTTTTGACTTTTGTAAGAAAAGTCCCGACACCTCAATTTCTCGCGCGTTGTAACGTCACGCTACATTTTCACTCCCTAGGGTAATATAAACAAAGTAAACAAATATCTTATACATCATTCTTATAGGAAATTTTGTCTACTTTCCGAATCTGTAATAATATCAAAGAGTTTCATGAAAAAAATACAAGCTAGAATTAAAATGATGCCAACAGAATAGTCAAAACGTTGTAACATCACGGTAGAATGTGTCATTTGATGATACCGGTAAATATTCGGAATGACTTTTCGTTAAACAGTAGCGCAATATGGCATATGAAAAATTGTTCCGATCATGATATAACACCCTAGTGATTGATTTTTCAATTGCCGTACACATTTTTGAAACAAGTATTTTCAGTTCTCTAAAATTCATTTCTAAACAGTTTTATATCCAACTATAGGTTTTTAAACTACAATGCATTAAATAAAGTTTGTTGAATTTGTATTATTTAAAGATTTTATGAAAAAATTGTATTTAAACGTTCATGGTACATTTTTCTCTTCAATAAATGTGAGAATTAAAAAAGATTGATTATTGAACTACTCAAATTGCATTTTCATATATTTTAATAGAAAGTTACTGAGTTTAATGCTTCAGTGTACCAATTTTTTGAAAAATGTTCCCCACTAGCTGTAACTTTGTTGAGGACAGCATTCCTAATGGATATGTGTTTTGTGGTCAACAATAACGTAGTTTTTTTTTCAAAAACAACCTTGATGAAAAACCATTAAATAAGGAAACGGGGTGATAACCTATCTCCCAGCAAAGTTTCGTTCCAAAATAAGTAGGTGAAGACAAAACTATCGTTTTTGTTGCGTGTTAATGTTGAAATGTTTCGAATACAAGATAAACATGTAAAAAAATCATCGTAAAATGTCAAAAATCCAAAATAAAATTGGGACATGTGAGTTATGCGAAAAAATGTATTGTTTTAAAAACACTCAGAGTAATTTTTACAAAACATAGATGTTTATTTTCCAAATATTTCTTACTTTAAGTAGACCATAATTCTAACAGTACTGAACTCATTTGTGACGTTAGTTCTACCATCGACACAAACGTAATAAATATTGACACTTCTTATAAAATAAGGTTTTTTTAAAACTAACACTCCCATTAAGCTGCAGCTCAAGATCAATAATAATCATCCAAATACTCATCACTTGCTGCAGTTCTATATCCACCATTATTTTCCGACTTGCCCACCTTTTGATGTTGTTTTCTTGCACGATGTCGTGCAGCTAGCATAATCAACTCATTAAAGGATGGGTCTTCGAAATTCCCGGGGCTGGAACGTGGCTTGAACTGGTCCATGAAATAGTCGACAACATCTTCACCCTCGTCGTAGGCGTAGTCCTGTGTCGCTTCCTCGGATTTCGGTGGCTTATCGGACGCAGCTGCCTGTAAATCATTAGCAGTATCTTCGGCGGCATCCACATTTGATGCATTTCCCGAAACTTCCTCTGTCGCATGTTCCGGGTAGTCATCGTCCGCATAGTAGTCGTCATCATCATCCGGCCGGCTGTCGTCACCGTTGTCTCCTAGGATGGTCTTCATAACCGCTGCTTCGTTAGCCTCAGCTTTAACTAGACGACGCTGCTCTTCCTCGCTCTTTGCTGAGATGACGGATATAATTGATCGCTTATTTCGTGGCAGCCGGACGGTAACTTTTGCGTTATTCAGCTTTATCGAATCCTTCTGTCTGTTTGATTCCTTGTACGATTTCTGGATGATAGCAGCTACCATCCGAAGAAGCCGTTGCGAGGGTTCGACTCCACTGTCGTCAGTTAATTTGATTGGGCGGAATTTCTGTGTTTTGAAAACCTTTTGAATTGAGTTTCCCTGAGTATCGCTGTCGAATTGGGCGCGAATTTCCTGTTTGCCTTGCCGAATTTCACGTGAGTTTAGCAGAATAGACAATACGGGGTTTCGTGGTTCCGATTTCTTGCGATGTGATTCATCTACCATCATATCCCAAATCGATCCGAAAATGTTACGCAACGCTAGTCGCTCTTCGCTGCTCAATAAACTCTGGCGTAGTTGCCTGATCGTTACCGGAATCAGCTGCAGTGTTTCCAGCTCATCAAAACCCGCTGACAGGTTATCTGAATTTACGAGAATTAAGAAAATATATCAGTTATTCCTGTCGTTAATGAAACTATTTTATTCTGATTTCTATCGGGACTACGAAGTAGCAAAAAAACCTACCGTTTATTGGTCTATTGTAGAATCCTTGATTACGCAATCGTTGTTGATAATTTGCAAGCGTGCGAAAATTTTCACTATTCCTATCTTCTGCACTGTGTTTTTTGTGAGTGTAGTATCCTGCGGTATAGCTCACTGATAAAAATAGCACAATCACTTTCAAATACATCTTGATTTTTCAATATTGGGTCCGATTCACTACGTCAAACTGTTTGCATATCCCACTCTACACAGACGTCGCTAGACCGAGTTGCAATTGATTTCTGACTAACCCAGTCACTGGTAAACATCCTTAAATAGCCAACACCAGCGCCACCAAAGCAGAGTCCTAGACAAAAACCAACACAACCACTTGTCGCGGTGTTCTGTTTCGTTCCTCTACTTTTCCCCTCTTTGTTGGATTTGAGTTGGATTCAGATTCAGGATAAGTTACTGCGCGAACAAGCCTCTGGAAATAAAATAATTGCTTTCGGAAAATCAAGTCCTTTTCTCAATGTTTAGATATTGAAATTTTTATCATAAAAAAAATAAAATTCATATTTTAATTTTTATACATTAAATAAAGATTGTTTTAATAATTTGATTGATTTTGGAACGTTATTTTTTTGCATCGAATTTTAATCCTTTTTATAACTGTAAATTTTTTATACTAAAAGGTAAAAGTCTAAAATTCTAAATATCTTATTTGTTTTGCAAGTTCAAAATATAAAATTAATAAATAGGAAATCAAAAATGAAAAATTGAAACGATGAATACGATTTGAAAAATGGATATTAAGATACCCAGTACCAACTAATCATAGCAAGGATTTAATCTTTGTCATCGAGTTCAAAATAGTGAAATAAATACCTTGGATAGAAAAGAGTCAAAACTGATCCCGCTTTGACTCCAAAAGCTTCAAAACCGAATCAGTCAGACGGCTTAGTATCGGCTTATCACATCTGTAACATTAGACAGTATTGGCATTAGCCATAAAGAGTTCACTTTATGAGTTTATACCCACATAAACAGCAGTTCGTTGGCCGGAACTGTGGCTACGGAAATAAGAATAAAAAAGAAGGCGCCGGTAGAATTTCATTCAATCGTTTGCTCGAGTGTCTTTTGCAGCACCGATCCATCATCTGTTTCGAAAGTTAACAGAACTTGTTTTTCTCTATTGGATCGTAACAGGCAGACAAGTTTTGCCAAGCCTGAAACCCTGCGGCGATCGTCGGGAAGGAAGTCGAAGGTATTATCCTTTGTTATTTTTCTCCTCTTGACGACAGTTTTATTTGCATCCGAAAAGTTCTGACACTGACTTCAACCAGAGGGGTCTGCAGCCGTAAGCGCCAGCACAAGGTGCAACTCCGGGAAACGCACCAAAGGATTTTCGTGTCTTGCTATCAGCGCAGATCGAGACAGTCCGCAGTTTGTTGTATCTCTGTCTAGTCATGATTTTTTTTTGGCTAAGGACGTGCTCCTGGCTACTGCTGACAAGTGGCTCGTGGTCGACTGAAAGGTTTGGAGACAATTTTTTTATGAGCCTGGTGTCTGTCTGGTAAAAAATGAGGTCGCCTTTTGTAGTAGAGTTGCGTATGAGTTTACAGAAACAATTGATCGTCCACTTCAACTTATTCATGAGTAGGTAAATATTTATATTGGTTCAATTACTCCCCGAAATATGATTTAAGTTTTACTCAAATAAAACCATATTATATCAAATCATAATCGTTTATTGCCTAGGACTGATACCTCTCAAAGGACGTTGTAATAGCCCAGCCAGGTCATACGGACTTAATGACCCACAACGGTCAGTGACGGCTGGTCAACATAAGCGATTGTCCTTTGTTTTGATTAGGGATCATATACAGCTCACACCTAAGGTTTGTTAAACACAAAGCCACTGCATTAGGGGTTAATTTCGTTGTCGCAGATAATGATCAGTTACTTCTCACCTAAGTCCGACTAATCCTGGTGTCCGCCAAGAAAATATTACATAAGAATAAAGAAACTGAAGCGACTTCGCCTACCCAACTACGGTGATACTAATTATGCAACTTAGTCGTGTGACGGTATGTTAATCGATGCGGTTAGTCAAACGTAACAACTCCTTAATTATACCATAAGTTTGGATTGCAGCCTTCTATCTCGTTTTCGTTTAATTCAATTTTCCGAATCTTAAAACATACTCTCACCAAACTCGAGTCATCGACAAGTTTCTTTTTTTTTAACCAGACAAAACGTTACGCTTGAAAAAACTGTCTCCTCAGCTTTTAGCAGGCTGTTGGAGCGTGTGTAAACAGATACGGCAGGAGCCTCGGCCATGCTCACCGGGACCGACGCACTCTGGCGTGGCTGACTAGACATTGGCCACTTAACAAGAGTCTCAGATCTGAACCTTCACAGCGGTTTTTCTGGTGCCTCGATCGGTCTCCAGCGAAGAGCCAACAGGACACCGATTGGGCAATAGAAATGTGAATAAACTGTTGTCCCAATAAAACTACTTCCTTGAACGGAGAGAGGAATCAATATCACTTGCTATGTTGTTGATTTTTCTCTTTTCTGTCTGCTGCTTTTTCGATCGTTGTTTGACTTTCCCAAGGTAAACAATTTAACGCTAACCGACGGGAAGTCAGTTAGACGTCTGACTCAAGGAGTTTGATAAGATTCAAATTTATCGTTCAGCGGATTTCAAAAACAAAACAGAGGAATAAATTGCTACGTAAATGTCATAATACGTAGTGCCCGGGTCTGATAAATTATGGTTTATCGGCACGAACCAGCTCCGTACTCCAAAATCTCGCCAGCTCGAACCATGACCACCTGACAGACTTCTGTCGCCTGGTTCAAGCACCAGTAGTAGGGCAACAAACGACGACTGGCAGGCTGACAACCCATTACAAAGCAAATCGAGGGCCGTACCCTGTTCAAGTGGACAATAAAGCGATTATTTTTTAAGTTCCCTGATGTTCTGTCTTGCGCTGCGCCATGGGTAATCGAAGTGGCTGTAAAAGGAAAATTAGAACTAACCGGTAAAAAAGTAGACGACAATTTTCGTACCATGATATTTCCTTTGACGCCAGAGATGATCGTGCGGTAAAACGGGTAGCAAAAAAATCGTTCATTTGTTGAATGGGGTTTTCCGAAATGGGTTCTTTCATGAATAAAAAACTAGCTCAGGGCGTATTGAGGTAGGCGGTTTTAAATCTATAGATATACGTCTAATATATATCTATGTAGCAGAATATCATTTTCCGCTCATCATCATCATAGAGCTAGAAAGAACTAAAAAACCCTTGCTCTTTGATGACTGAACGCTCGAAAAAATTGCTTTTGAAGCAGAGCCGGATTTAAGGGGGGGCGAGCCCCCACATTTTTTGGGGCCCCCACAAATCGAGAAAATGTTTTTTTCTCTATCAAAAATGAGATTCAATCAAAATTTGATTTACAGTCAGAAAATTCAAACAGACCATTTCGATCTGAAACTTTCCTTCAGTGTTATTTTCTCGCGAGCGCCAATATCACAATTATATTCGTTAGAGTTTACCTTGGATTCTATTGGAATATAAATATGATACCTATAAGTCAGCTGGCATTGAGTTGTCGAGGAATGAGAAATACGAGGTGGTTTGTGAACGAGTACCAAACGTTCGGCTTAACCTCGTTGCTGTTAAGAAAATAACCGCATCGACACAGATTTCTGCAGAAGAGAAACTCAAGAATGAAGGCATTCTACCAGCGATTGATAAACTGATCGATGCTATCGAGGAACGAAAAGCGCCCGACCGATTTGGTTTTTTGTCCGACATCAACACTAAACCTTCTGAACTGGAGCTTGCTGCTGAAAAACTTGTGGATGATCTGGAAAATGGGTTGGGAAACGAGTTAGGGGAACTGCTCCATTATTCATCTCAGCCCATATATTCATCTCATACAACATGAAAACACAATTGAAAACAGGAAAAAACGCATACTTTCTTCTTTAACCAATCTTCCAGTCCATGGAATGGATTCTTTTTAGTTCACTTTAGAATCCTCATAAAGTATAATCCTCAAAAACTCACCTAAAAGCACTAAATTTGATATTATAGTCGGGCATCTGCACTCGAAAACTCATTTAATTCAATCACCTACCTCAGAGAACAGAATCCGCGCATCGTTCTATACGGCTAGAACGGGACTCGTTCAGCAGCCAACCAAAGTTTTTTTCATCACTAGCGGACCACTTTTTATTTTAATCACTAAATAAAATCGCTCACTACACTAAGAACACTTTAATCTTTGAAATGTTCACCAAAAATTTCCTAAAACAATCTTGAAATAGCAGAAATAATTAGATGAATTTCTACAATTCCTAAATTTCAACTGTATGTATTTACATCTGTTTTCACTGCGTTGAAGAAAATCAAAAGTTGCCAAATCAGCTTCTGTTGATACGTACAAAACATACTGAAAATGTTGAATTATTCCGACATAATTGACATAAAACTACAGCACTGTAATGGTTACCTAGGTTACCAGTTTTGCACGTAAACAACTGCAGCGGATATCTAAGTAACCTACTACGACGGTTTGCGGCTACGTTCATTCATGAAAGTGTGGTTCATTCATGATTAACAGTGTGATGAATATGGGGGCGTCGTGAGATGAACAAATTGTGCAGTGATTCAAGTTTTGAGATGAATATGGAAGCGTTGTGAAAAATGGTTTGTTTTACAAAATTCAGGATGAATCTAGCTAATTTTACTAACACGTTTCACATCTGGCCCATGTGTTGATGTATACAGATTGGAATTTGTTGTGATAAAAACACCTTTGCATAATTTTAAATTACACGAGTACGAGTGCCAATTTTTAGTGTGTTGAAACTATCAATCCGTTTCGACATTTCAAAAATGAAGAACGATTTTAAAGAATGAAGGCAGTAAAAAATAGTCGTCGGTCATTTTTATCAGACGATTATTTAGAATCATTGCGGATTTCGGTATCAGATTTTGATATCAATATGGCACATGTTCTGGCAAAAAATCAATAGTTCTAAGTTTCTCATCAACTCTTCAAACTCATGTTATTTTAAGACCTGACAACAATAAATATAAATCCTGTTTTACCAAAGAAAAAATTTCAAAAAGTCATTGTTTGTTTTCCTTATTTGTTATAGCTGTGCCTTGTAAGCTTACTTTTATTGTGGTAAGCTTAAACTAATATCACCCTTGGTTATTATATTTTAAACGGGCTGCTTCTATATCAAAATCAAAGCTAACCAGCATGTATTTACATATATTACACAAAATCTTAAAATCAGCTGCAATTTGAAAGTTTGCCAAATTTTGGCCCGATTGCTGTTGTGAATCGTGAAATTTGGCACGCGCGTCATAAAGGTTGGACAGGCCTAATGTAGACGTTAAAAAATTTGTTTATTAATACTTTTCCAAATAATTTTTAATTTCCACCATTGTCGCAAATAACAATTTTGCGTGTTTAGTAACTAGATTATCCATACAAAGTTTTTTCTCAATACCAAAACTTAACACTGAAAATCAAAAATTACGTTGAAAAAATCCTATATTACTGTCTTTTTCAAATCTTACTATTAGATTAATAATAATCTTAAAAATTTGCAAAAAAATTATATGAAAAAAATATGCTTCATCATTATGGAAATATTATTGCATACACAGTACCAAAAAATTAAATTTACAACTAATAGCGAATTTCTTTATTCCACCAGCTCACCTCGTTTTGACCTGAAAGCGCACTAACTGCTGTCAAAACCTTTCTTTATTCGCTCGATTTTGACCCAGTTTTGACCTGCCGTGCTGCCCGAAGCGCACTGTAAAATTTGTCAGCTTCAACCCACCAACGCACGTGCTAAGTTCGTAAACAATTATCTAGCATCTCTTTCTTACTTGCGTCTCAAATGGCGATGACGTTTCATTATTCCTCGGCAGTTTTGCCCGCACACAGTGGAATAAAGAAATTCGCTATAAAACAAATGAAAGCACATAACGGTTTCAAGCACATAATGTGAAAAATATATACAATTTCATACCGTTAATAATGCACAATACAGAATCGTTTGAAACCATGTAAATTTGTACGTTAAGTAATTTAAACATAATGCTTTGAATATAAAAATGCATGCAAATTAACAATATATTCATTTACATTGCATGTGAATATAATGCCACACGGAATATTATATGGTTTCCAATGCTCCATTCATGTGCATATAAAAAAATGAATTTTTTTTTACTGTGTAGGTGCAGGTGTAGATAAAATTAGCGACCTAATTTTTCAATTTTTTCCGTTCAGATAAACTGAAAAATTATAGGGGAAAAAATCTTAGAATTACTGTACGATTTTGTACTATAATTAACAAATCGTTCATATTAGGTAAATGTTATGTAACACTCGTAGCAATAGCTTTGGTGGACGATGCGGAAAATAGTACCAGATTAAGCAGGATCGAAAGTTCCACTCGGAGAAGGATCAATAAAATCACCAAATTCGCCTTATTTTGCGAAGACACTTCGAGTAATTTTATGTTGAGAAAATGCATGCTTAATTTATTTTTGTTTTCAATTTAGGTTACTATACTACGTTTGATTAAAAATGTACAGAATTTTAGCGATCCGTTTTGCTATCGAGATGGAATATGACTGTGTTTTATTAATTTAGCAGAATACATTTATGGCTCCAACAGCAATGGAGCGATAACGTAGAAGTTGAAAAACAATGTCCAAAAATCAATGTTCGGTACATTTTTTCGAGAATTTTTTACAAGTTATGGCAGCTTTTCCGTGTCAATAAAGAATACGGAATACAGTTTCAAATGACATTTTCTTATTTTTTCAGATCTACATTACAACCCAAAAGCACGTGGTTTTTGCCTTTTTTTCGTTACTAATACAGACAAGTTTCTTCTTCTTCCTCACCTATGTATACCTCATTGAATCATGCTACCCATAACCATCGACACCTATGTCGGTGTTGGGATTCGAACCCTGGCCACCAGCGCGGTTTACGGAGACAGGCGGGGGGCCTACTTAGCTGAGATATTGGGCGCGCAACTCACTTCTCACTATTTGTCAATAGATGGAACCAGCAGTGCTGGTCGATTTAGACATATTAAAAACGTGATATATCAAGCTGAAACATGTGGTAAACATACTCATCGTACCAACTACGCTTATAACGCACCATGGAATATGTGCTGCCGAGTTTTCAACGAAGTTTGTGACGTCTTTGATTAAAACATCAGTAAAAGTAATTATAGACAAAGAATTCAACGCCTAGACTAAGTAAATATCTGTACAACTTTATGTTGAAGATTGACCAATAAATTAAATTAAATTAAATTAAATTATGGCGTCATATGCTGTCCGATCTTGTGCCGAATAATCATCATTTGCTGGAAAGTGTTATTGTTCTCATTTGATTCAAAGTGAATGACGACTGAAGCGCATCGGACGCAAAAGAAAAGTTTAAGGAAATTCTAAAGCTTTGTCCTTTTAACATTTGGTCACACAAAATGGGACATATGTTCGTAAAAAACACGTTAATAAAATCTTGAGATATCATTTTGCAGCAAATTTATTGACCGTTAAACTGTCGTGGTACGCATAAGCGTCACATGTTACAAAAAAGCAAAATGAGAAAAACGTATTTGAAGTTTCAAAAAATGTTTCTGCTATTGACGCGCAATTTCGCTCTTTTGATTGACTTTTCCGCAATAAACTATCAAAGTATACTCATATCGTATGGGCCTTACTCAGACATCACCAACAATAACTGTTTTTGCTACTTTTTTTCAATAAAAAACCGAATGTGACACTTATGCCGCGAATATCTATGACCAGGCGAAAAATGAACGCATATTCGTCACACTGTGAACTGAGAGCTTGTTGTTGTTGCTTAGTTTGACATTTCGCGTGGGAAATTTATATATCTTCTGAGTGGTTTTTCGGCTTTGGTACCTATAATGGATTATTTAAAGCAATACGAATTGTCCAGTGATAGTGAATCGGATGAGGAGTTCCGCGGGTTCGACTCTACAAATGCCACAGGTGAGCGATTTGCGTCTGCGCAGCCGGTGAATGATTTTGTACGAGTACCGGTCCCAGAGGCCGATCAATCGCTTCTTAGTGGCTGCGGTGTCGATTTAGAGCCCGGGACTAGTAGTACGGACAGCTCAAGCAGTTTTTTCAAGATTCGGCCACAGCGAAAATTTGGAAAGAAAAACAAAAAAGAAATGAAGCGTGAAAACGCGTATAGGAAACGGTGCATGTCGCACACGGCTATTTTGGATAATTGCAGGTGTCGTAAAAAATGCAACGATAAATTTACGCGAGATGATAGACTAGAATTTAATAAGTCGTATTGGCAACTGAACCATATTGGTCAGAAATGTTTGATCCGGCAGTTTGTTCATCCAACACCTGTCGAACGGCGTCGTACCTGAGAAGTGTTCAAGGATTTGGCGAAACAGCTGGCGCTTACGTGCACGCTTCCGAGCTCAAGTGGCGACCCTCTTTCTGTTTGCAGGAATTTTTTTTTTAAATACAATTGGTTTTCGCGGAACTTGTGGGTAAGTTTTTAAAAGCATTGCCTAAGTTATTACACATATATTTATATCGAAATTAGTAATGTGATTTATAGATGCTTCCGAGTAGCTCAGAACGAACCTCCAGTATACCGACGTGGGAAATACAAACGAGATGAGAAAGCACGCGAAACCATAAAGAAGCATTTATTTGAATATGGCCCAAGCATTTCCCACTATCGACGAGCTCATGCTCCAAACCGTCTTTATTTACCTTCGGATTTAAGCATAAAGTCCTTGTACGAGGACTATGAGGCCAAGCAAAGGCATAAGGTAAGCTATTCGTTGTACTGCAAGGTGGTAAGGCAGAACAACATCTCGTTTGTTAAGCTGGGACACGAAGAGTGTGAGTCGTGCGTTGCTGCAGAGCAACGTAAAAAGGCCAATGAACACTTCAAAATTGAAAATTGTAGCTGCACCGACTGCTGTGAGCATGCGCTACACCTTCAACGTGCAAAGGAATCACGACTGGCTTATCGACATGATGGGGACAAAGTGCTACCAGGCATAGCAGTTTTCTCTGTCGATTTGCAAAAAGTAAGTTTTGCAGTGCCTAACATACCTACTTAATTATTTCAATGATTCGAATTTTTCAGGTCATACAGCTTCCACGACTAGATGGCTTCAAAAGCGTTATCTTCTCGCAAAGGCCACTGGTTTTTAATGAAAGTTTCGCACCTGTAGGCGCCTACTCTCGAGCATTTCCAGTATCTGCACTAATATGGCCTGAGTCGGTAAATGGTCGCACAGCCAATGAAATCCTCAGTTGCTTTTTTAAAGTTATTGAGAAGTACGATAACCTGAATACAATTATTTCCTGGATGGATAATTGTAGTTCGCAAAATAAGAACTGGAATTTATTCCAACATGTTATCGTATTGATAAACAGTAACGAAACTCAGACCGAGCGTATACTATTCAAATACTTTGAGTCAGGACATACGTTCATGGCCGCTGACTCTTTCCATGCAGCAGTTGAATCCAAAATGCGCCATGAACGCGTCGTCACTTTTGAAAATTTCAAGGCTGCGGTTGGAAATGCTAAGACCAATGTTAACGTGATTGATAAGCAACCTGCTGTCTTTTTCCAAGCGAATCTCACCGTGTCGCAATACACGATAAATCAGTGCAAGCCCCGCCCGTACGTGGACACAATGCGGAAAATTGTGTTCGAAAAAGGTCGTTATGAGCTTGGATTTACAGACAACATTAATAGCGAAGAAATAAAATATTGCAAGTTGTTTTCCATAAAACAACTCAAGTTAGTTAAAAACGAAACATTTGAGATTAAGTCTAATGTACACTGGCAAAATGCTCCTCGAGGAATTGAAGAAGAAAGGAAAACGTCTCTTCTCAAAGTAGTTCTACCGATTGTAACAGAAGAGTAAAAGTTTTTTTTCGTTGATATTCCAACGAAGCAACAATCAACCGATTAATCCATTTAATGTAAAATTAATTTTTGGTTCCGCGTAAAACTTGTCACGAGTGCCCGTACTTGCGTCATAGCTTAAAAAAATGCAATGATATGCGCCACGTTGTGTGTTTGTTATGTCTCCATTTTTCAGTGTGTCAGATATGCGTACATTCTTTTCGGTGTTACATATGCGTCTAATCGTTTCAATGTGACAAATTGACTTTGAATTTTTTTCAAGTTTTCTAGAATAACCGCCATGTTTTGACCAAAAAATTTGAAAATACCTATCAAATTATGACGTTAGGCGTTAAAACCTCAAAAAATGTTAAATGTAACATGTGACGCTTATGCGTCCCACGGCAGTAAAGGAAAAATACAGAAAACTATTCGCCTTCCCGCTGTAGCGGCAGCTGGACAAGTCGAGTCGGAACTGCACCGGACCGTCATGTGATGAACTAGGGATGGGCGAACGGCTCACGAGCCGTTCATATGAACCGGTTCTTGAAAAAGAGCGAAAGAACGAACGGCTCACGAAAAAGAACCACGGTTCTTTGAGCACACCAAAACTGTTTGGTTCGCGCGAACCCGAAGTTTACCGAGACAACACAAACTGCCAACGTTCGTGAATCATTGTGAACCATGAGCCGTTGATATGAGTCGGTTCAGAACCGTGAGTGAGCGGTTCAGAGCCGCTCTTGCAAAAAAGCCGTTTCGCCAACCCCTATGAGAAAGGGCAAAATCCACTCGTGGAGGCACTGTTTCTAGTGCACCTGCCCATTCATGGTTGATCCGGTGATTAAAACCTTGTTTTTGCTACAGGTGCAGATCTTCTGCCACACTACCAGCTTCCGAGCGAACTTGACAGCAAACACGAATTTGAACCGCTTGGCGACATCACCCTTGCACTTGGACATTTAGAATTTTTGGGCTGGGAGCTGCGCGAAATCCATTTTTACATATGTCTTATCGTCCATTAAAATGCAGTCGTCAAATTTGGTCAAGGCTTTCTTATACAGCATCCTAGCGCGGCGTTTTGCAGCGAGATTCTGCTTAAGGGCCCTGTTGAGGTGTTTACTGGCGTAGAACGACCGCAGGCCTTCACCCCAACACTTCTTAGCCAAATCGCACAGAGTGATTCCAGGGTTCGTCAGAACTGCTCTGCAGACTTTCAGCTGCTTGTCAATTGTTCCACTTCTGTGATTGCTGTGATCAGTGCGATCCAGCGTTGAAATTTCATTGAACCATTTCAGCACGCACGCTGTTTACGGTTGATTTGGGGATTTTGGGGCACTTCGCAATTTGTGCACCTGATTTTCAACGTGAGTGTCTCTCGTCTTTCAAGTTCCATCGTCGAAAACTTTTGATCAACTGACTTGAATTTGATGAAACTTTCACCACTATGTAAACAAACCTTCCTCGTCACTGCGCTGTCATTGGTTTCTCGTAACCGTAACCGAGGCGCCACAGTAAATAGAAAGCTGCGACCAAATATTAGGTGGATCCAACTTTACTCCAAGTGAAACAGCGTACCACAGACTTACAGACGTAACACTGGAACTGGTTTCTTTGATATTTGAAACCAAAAGACGTTGAGTGCAGCAGTTTTTCTCGTACCCAAAGAAGCCACTGACATTGTTTTTCATGGTGAAATTACTGTCGGTGGAAGAACAACAGCAAAAAACGTTGTTAAAACATGGTAACGACAATAATCGTTTGCGAGCTTACAGTAAAAATGCCATGTTTTTAAGGGTTACGACAAAAAAACACTGTCCATTTACTGTTCTCACCGCAAAATATATCGTAATTTTGTTTTTCAGGTATAAAGACATTGAAAAATAGCTTGATTCGTGGGTTGCCTCAGAAGACGAACACTATTATCGTAACGGTATTCCGGCTATGCCCGAATAAAGTTGTAGCTAGCGATTGGCAATACTTTGCATTATTTATAAGTTATTTATTTTTTCAAAATAAAGTTTCATTTTTATTAAAAGAAAAAAACAGCGAAAACTAAGTTGCGCACACAATATGTAAGAATAAGAATTGGGTTGAAAAGCTTATAGATTTTAAAAATCGAATGACATTTTCGTAAGATAATATTGTATTATTTTTAGTAAAATTCACAAGTTTTTAACATAAGCAATGAATTGCAAACTTTTTTCTACTATACACATTTCAATCTCCATCAATCTACTATACACATTTTTTTAGTATGAAGTTACTAAGTTTTCAATCATTCAATGGATTACACAATGTAACATTTGCACATTTTCACCGTTAGATGGATATGACAACACTATCCACAATGATTGTTTTGAAGTACAGTCAGGTTTTTTTACACGGGGGATACGTACCTAGTAAAAAGCCGCGTAAAAAAAACCGCGTTAATTCGAAAATCCGCGTAAAAAAACCGCGCTAATTCAAAAATCCGCGTAAAAAAACCGCGTTAATTAAAAAATCCGCGTAAAAAAACACGTTTTTTAAAAAAATCCGCTTAAAGTAGTCCGGCAAGAAGGGCTTTAGAAAAAAACCCGAGACACTCTAGAACCAGTATTTAATTGTCCTCTTTGACGGTCATTCCGTATCTTTCTGTGGGCGGAGAGTATTTTTTGGACTAAGTCTTTTACTAGATAAATACATAAACGTTTCTGGTTCCAAACCCACGTTAATTCGGAAATTCGTGAAAATGTTTTTGAATTAGTGCGGTATCGCGTAAAAAAACCGCGTTAATTCAAAAATCCGCATAAAAAAACCTCGTAAAAAAACGCGTATAAAAAAACCGCGTAAAAAAACCTGACTGTATGTGAGAAAGCTAAGACATAAGAAAACAGTTTCGGTTTCGGTTTGCCGTATCAGTGTTTCATCCATTCTCGCGGTTAAAAATAATTGGTGTGCGGTTGAAAATAACTGGTACGAATATTCTTTATCAGAGATTATAAGATATAGGGTAATCGCTCCTATATTCATCTCAGTAACTATATTCATCTCATCACGCCTTTTTGATCAATTTATCGTCAAATTTTACCACATTTTCAACGTTAAACTTTCAACCATTTGACAAAATCGAGAAGCAAATAGGTTTACTTCCAAAAATTTGTAGAAATTTGACGGTAAATTGGACAAATTAGAGAAATAAGATGAATATAGGTGCAGCTAGCTGTTGAGATGAATAATGGAGCGGTTACCCTAGTTCCGTTTATTATGCTTTTACAGATCCATCAGTGATTAGATTTTGTGATAGATTTTTGAACAACTTGTAATAAAGAAATTCGTATGTATGATTACAGATGTTTTTGATAAAATTAATGTTTTCTCAACAATGAATAAAACCTTCTAGGTTTTCTCCGTTAATTTCCAGTGCTTTTTGTTTTAAATCCTGAATTTATCGCATGAACTTCGAAACTAAACTCTGATAGGTAAATGATTACATGTCAACACACTAGGTAGAATGTGTTTTTTGACATCTTATGATAGAGTTTTGTGGTTTTCCTCTTAATGACGGACAAAAATCAATGAATCCATGAGCGCATAAATTTTTGGGGGTTGAAGCATACACTGGGGTCGCTTTTTACGCGGTTGGTTGTACCGCATTTGAATTTTTACATTAGCCATACTTATACTAAACTTATTTGATACCGCGTACAAATGATCTTCCGAATCGAGTAAAAATGATCCGCGTTATTGTAGAAATGTCCCGTTTAAGAAAACGCATAAAAACAACCCGCGTAAAAAGCGACCCCAGTGTAATCTTATCTTGCACCCCGGAATATGGAGTGCATAAAAGCTGTAGGTTAGCGAAATTTCTTATGTAACGTTTTCCCCAATTTCTAATAAATGCCTTATTCTTCATTATTGAAATTATTTTCATTGTATCATTCTAAAAATTTCTCATCGCAGCCTTATTTAGGAACGTAACTAATGTGAACTTAAAATCAACCATTTTTAGGTTTTAACTGAATTCGAGCTTTTTATTTCATCATCATTTTCAATAATATTTTTTGTTTTGATTTTTTTTATAATACTCCTCACATTACCACAACTTATGTTATCAAACCTATTTTTCAGAATGTTCAAAGTAAGAGAAACTACGGTACACGCTATGTCAACTAATATCTATAACTGAAGTTTGTCTGAAAGAAGTGATTGAAATGTTCTATAGCAAAGTTAGAGGGTTATGAAATTGGACAATGATTTTATATTTTATGCACTTACAGTTTTCTTAATTAATGCCCTGGGGTCGCTTTTTACGCGGGTTGTTTTTATGCGTTGTTTTGAACGGGATATTTTTACAATAACGCCGATTTGTTTTACTCGATTCGGAAGATTATTTGTAAACGGTATCAAATAAGTGCAGTATAAATATATCGAATCTAATATTTTAAATTCGGTACAACCAACCGCGTAAAAAGCGACTCCAGTGTAAGTCTAATTTTAAGCTCAAACTTCGCCCAAATGACAACTCAGTTATTGACATCCTTATATATGGGTTAACCAAATACGAAAACATCATTTATAGAGCCGCATTTCATCACAAAAAATAATTTATTCATGAGCAGACCTTATCAACAACACGAGCTAAACATTCACAACAGGCCGAAACTCATCGGCGAAGTAACCCGCATGATTGCAGCTGTCGTTTAGAGTGTCTGGCCGGCTTGGAATGAATCTGTCTTCTGGCTCTGATGTCGTCAGACTTATGAGCGACGGATCCTGCAGACTGTCGGCGTGTGTATAGTAAGACTGCGCTATCGGAAATGACGGAATCTCGGACGCCTGCCCGACGAGAGTGTTATCCTCGATGAGAGGAATCGCCGTACCATCTAAACTGAGTGACTGTTCGGTTGTTACTGTTTGCTCTTCGAGGGGGTCCCGTGATTCAGATGGCGTTGAACCAATGGTGTCTTCGAAGCGATCCACAGCTTCAACAACTGCTTGCTCCTCATCGTCGTCGTCAGTAACATCACTTCTTACTGTACTGCGGATTATCCGAGTGTAGGGAAATTTGGAACGTATGATTTTTTCTGCTCTCCTAGGTTTTTTCGAGTTTATTATACCTTGGACGGTATCTGAGGTAGCTTCCTGTAAAGAATGTGGTTAGAAAATTGCGAAATTAGAGCTCGTCGCTAACTTTACACAGAGCATTCAAGTCATTTGTACTCACTGATGCTTCCGATACGATTGGCACGTGAATGTCATGTTGTGCGATTGGCCCAACACCACCAACGATTGGGCCAACACCACCACCAGCAGCTCCTCCGAAATAATGCGCTCCATCATGGCCGTCTAATCCCAAAGGAATTTTTATGTTAACTGTCGGTACATTCCCGTAAAAATAAGGATTGTACATGTAGTTATAAAATGACTCCGCCAGCGGTCGTCCGATGTTAATTTTCACTATTCCCTGCGGCGCTCGGATTATTGGTCCATCATTATCATCCAAGGAATCAACCAGAGTAAGCCCGGTGAGTAGACCTAGTAAACCAAGGAATCGACCCTTCCGCGCGGTGCCGGGTTGCTGCTGTTGGGGTTCTTCCTGTTTGGTGTCACTTGTTAAAGCCAACAACACAATCACAATCGCTACCGGTTTTACTCGAGACAACATCTTCAGCAAACCACTGGAAACATACTGTTTGAGAGACGATTCGAACCGCCAGCTTTTAAAACCACCGCGGTAACGAGTGAAAGTGACATCCCGCATCCCGCGTTAAATAGGTAGCGTGGCTTATCAGCCGCTCAGTTTATTCAATGGGGCAATAGGAAAAATTACACATGTTGTATGGCTTTCTACGCTTTATTATCGTAGGGGTTCTCTTACACTAGAGTTGAGTAGAAATTGTAAAAAAAAGAACAACAACATTTCATCATATTAAACACTCCTGAAACTTTGTGGGGTCATCGTCATCGTCATCATTCTTGGGGGTGAGCTCAATGTAATCGACGTCAACTTCGTCATCTCGGTAGACATCGACGTCGTCGTAGATTATTTCATCGTCGGTGCGGCTCTCCATGACCTCGGCAAAATGCACCGAAACGAACCTGCAGCGGGGATGGATGCAATGATTTTTCGATGGGTTCTTGTGGCTGGAATTGACTAACTGAATGAAACCTCAGACTGTTGTGTCGGGTGATGTATGTTTGTGTATGTGTGTGGGTGTGTCTGTAAGTTGGGCAAGGTGAAACAATACACGATCACCAATTGGACCTATCAATGTCCGGAATTACGTTGACTGGGGTGGTAGTGCGGGACACCATATGCGGTCTTGCAATAACGACAGCAGAGCCGGAAGAGAGGCAAAATTTGGCGTTAGTTTCGACAATGAATGAATCTACGAAATGAAATGCCCTGACAGGACAGTTACCTCTGGGTGGTAGACCAATGGCTGCTGGATTCCGGATACTGTTGCTGCTGGTGCTGAAGGTGCAGTATCCCACGGGCGTCCGAGCGAAGAGAACCGGTTGTGCTGATTTTGAAAAATAACATGTTTGGGCTAGAGATTATTAGGATACCTTTACCTTAACCTACCCATAGAAGTTACTAGTAGTTTGCTGCAGCTTCCCGGACAGTACTTCAAGCCTTCGATAAGTGGAAGACATCAACAGTGACACGGTCGTGGCAATAGCCCACAGAAACAGACAAAGAAACGACGAAAACCACAGTCCATTCATCGGGTCCATAATGTGGTGACAGAAGAGTACCCTCATGGCGTCGAAAATGTCAAACAATGGCCTGCAGCTGGCGCACTTATCGCTAAGGATCACATTCGAATGGTTTCGATAGGCTTCGAAATGACCCTTCAGGTGATTGCGGAACAATTCACTCTTGTTGTGACACACCGCAGCCGATTCAAGATCGAGATAGGCTTGAGCGCCCCTTAAATGGTTCAAGCTTTTGTTCAACTGTGCAGCCCATGGTGAAAGTTGCAATTCCAGAGCAGTCAAATGGTAAACTATGTCTCCTCTAAGATGTTCCAAAGGTTGAAGAAGCGAAGCTTGTAATCGCTTAGCCCTACTGCCAAGGGTCGCCATTCGAGATGAAGTTGCGACGTCCTGTATTTGAGCGGACACTCGCTGCAGCTGATCAATGAAGGTCATAACATCCTTATCCGGTGATAACTGGGTGAGATCCATCCGGAACGCAGTGAGATTAACATCCGAATCGGTTAACATATCCTCCAGAATAGTCTGAATTGGAGCAGTGAATTTGATGAAGGGAGCTTCCGAAGCGGCTATCGCCTGGATGGAACTCTCCAGATGCGGGTAGCTGCGGTAATTCATGATGGAGGACACGTTAATCAAACCTTCCAGCTGGAAGGTAGAAAACGATCCTTTGTTCCGTTCGCATTCGTTTATAACATTAGCTAGCGAAACATTTATCGAAAATGTGCGATTTGGATCGGCGACTTCTACGATTTTGTCTATGATTCCATTCGGTGGTTCCACAGGGTAAATCAGTCCGGGTTTATCTATCAACTTACCCAATATTGTATAGTTTGGTGCGTCATACAATGGATTACAGATGAAGACGTGTCCATGCGCACCCAACAACATCTCAACCATAGCAAACCCCGAAAGTGCGATACTCGCTATGCAGATGATGACTGCTCCGATTATCAACGTTATTCCTGCTTTATTGTCAGCATGACAACAACCACAGCTTAACGCTCCTAATAGAATCAACGTCACCAGTAGCGTGCATATTGTTGCCGAAAGACCGGTCAACCACAGGACTTCACCAATATCTCTGTAATAATCGAATAACGAATCCGAAAAGTTACCAATCTTCGACACCTCTCCAACCAAGTTGTTGACGGTGGCCGATAAGACAGTCGTGGACGAAAAAGTCGCGTTGGTGAAATCTTCCAGGTGATTGCTAATGTGTTCTCGTGACACCAACGTAGCATTCTTTAGCTCGGTTCTATAATTTCGAAAAATAGCTCTTGCAACGGTCAATTCCTGTGTGAGAATTTTCATCGTACTATTCTTGCCAGCCTCTCCCATTGTCATTAACTTCGACAGCACAGGATCGTTCTGCAATTTCCGAATCTTCTCTATAAGTCCCGATTCCTCGAAGTTCTTGATCTTTAGCGTATCACAGAGCGGCCTATCGCGGTAACTGCACTGCCTCTGCAGCACGGAAAGCTGAATCTGTAGCTCGTCTAGGCGATACTCCGCCTCGTATGATATTTTAGCAGCTCGTGCTAGCGTTTCCTGCAGAAGTGATATCCTCCGTGATAAGTTGTTACTGCCTGCAACGAAAAATTAGCATTTATTTCATAAATTTCTATTCGAAAATACGATTGCATACTTGTACTTATATCCATGATAGATTCGAAAATTATCTCTATTCCGGTGAACAGCGACAGATGGTTTTGGACCGGCTCACCGAGCAACTTATCTATACCCTCCAAATCACTCTTGATCCTGTCAACTGTGGTTTTCAACCCTTCCAAAATTACGAACGAAATTTGCTGCTCAGTGTCCCGAAGAAAGGTTTCCACGTCGGCCAACGACGACCGCAGCACCGATGGTGTCTCATCAATTGACGAAGCAATCTGTTCGTTCGTCACAAACATCGCTATTATACTGGCTCTAAATTATGAAAATAATACTTATATGTTCCACTATGACACTTCCAAATCATATCTTACATTAGTAGAAGAATGATAATCTGCAGCGACAAGCTGAGAAAACTTCTCCGACACTTCAGTGACTCTTCCAGCGACAGCTCTTCAGCCTGAATGATGGCATCCACCGTTGGTCCCGCGTTGATGTCGTCATCTTCCCGCTTCGAGCAACCCCACGCGATCGTGTAGCACAACGGGATAAGCGAAATCAGGAAAAATATCGCAATAACGCAAATGTAGCCCGATTCGACCTTGAGCGCCTCCATGATGAGCTCCAAAAAGGAAACCCGCGTGTGAAAGGCATCCCGCAAGAGCTCTAGAATACAGTAGACTTTAATCGACCTTTTGGAAAACCCGAGCAGCCAGGGCGGACGAATCACGCCGGTCTTACCCACTGGCAGATCGTACGGTGTGATGTATGATAGGAAGATCGACAGGTAGGAGAACACGAACGTTCCTTGCTGGAGCCCGAGTGTGGGGATGATGTAGGCCTCGGATGGTACTGGTTCCGGAAAGTCCTGGGGGATGGGTGATTCAGATGGTTCCTGTTAAGAAAAAAATAAATTCCGTCATCATGTTCTACAACATTGAGGCAAAACTTACCATAATCTAATGGCAGTTTTAAACGAGTGATTTCATCCGATGATGCGCCGGCTTTGTGATTATCATCGTTTCCGTCTTGTATGCATAGCAACTGTCAATAAACATGGGAAAATAATTGCATTATAGCACAACCGATGCGGTTATATTCTTTAATCTTGTCTACTATAATGTCCGAGCTTTCAAATATAGCGCGATTTAATCGGATAAGCAACACTTCACTTTCGTGTACCTAGTTCACAGTCTCCATCATCAAGCTGCAAACTTGATAATAATATTTATTTTTCCTTAAACATTAAAATAATTCTTGAAAAATATGAAATATATAATATATATGAAACTGACAGCATGCTTCAAATGAGGACTGCTCATTTTACTAAAGAAAATATAAACCAACACTAAATTTGTAATTTAAAAAAAAAAGTTTTCTAATTTATTTTTTTTATAGAAGCTTATATAGCTCGATATAAGGCAACTTTATTTATATTTTCGTTACGTTATAACGAGTTGCGTTATATCGAAGTAAAAAAAATTTTTTTTTTATTTATGCAAGAATACTTATGGTTACTCAAAGATGCGCGAAAACCTATTTTCCATAACCTTTCAGTAGTTTTAAACCATTCTTATGCCCATTTAGAACAATTTTCAACAAGCAGAAAAAATTTTATCGATGCAAAGGTTATTCAAAGTTCAAAGATGCGCAAAAACCTATGCCCCATCATCTATAAGTATTTTTGAACCTTTCTTATGCCCATTTGAAAAAAAAAATTCAACAAGCAAAAAAAAATTCGATTGTTTGATTGATGCAAGACTGTGAATTGTTACTGAAGGATGCGTGAAAACCTATTTCCATCACCTATTAGTGTTTTTAAACCTTTCTTATGCCCATTTAAGACAATTTTCGCATTGGTTTTATTGGTTTCAAATCTTACTACAGGTATATTTCGATTTTACGCACATTCTCGTTTTTGAAGTGTGCGTAAAATCGAAGCAAGATTTTCAATATTTTTAATAACCCAAAAATTATTTCCGTAATCGGAAATTTGCAAATAAACATGTAATGGAACATCCAACTATTACGTAATGCCCAAAGAGGGGGTCGGAATGTTTGACAACCCATATAAAAAATTTCAAAATCCGAAAAATAGTTACATAGCTGGAAGGGGGGTCGAAGAAGATAATTATCTGCGTTACGTAATTAATAGACGTTCTTTGATCAGCTCTTTATGGCAAGGAATCAGAATATCTGTAAAATGCCTAAAAGGGATTACATAAAACAATGAATATGGGTGCATGTGTATATGTGGCCCACACATTTTACCCATACTAACGCCAACTTCCATTGAAAAGAGTCCATTTATTTTGCTTAAAGTTTGTTTCATTAATTGACTAAGCCGAATACCTAATAATGATAAAAATTTATTTATATTTATATATATTATATTAATTTATTTATTTTATTTTCAGAGCCAACACGGTTTGTTTTATCGATAAACTGTGTTCGGCAAAGTTGTAGATGCTAATTTCGTCCTTCAGAAAAAATAAACTCTGTAAGAAAAATTTTTAAAAAAAGTTTTTTTGATAAACTACTATTTTTATATTAATATCTCCAAGGTTAGTTAACTATGATTGTTTCACTAGCAATATGTAGTTTTCGTAGAAACAAACTGTTTTTAAAGAGTGGTTTTTTTAATGATATATGTTTCAATTTATGTTATTATAATATGTTTGTGTTGTTTTTTATTTGAATTGGTGTAAATTTTTTTGGTGTGATCTTATTTTGAAAATTACTGTCAAAACTTGTGCCAAAGACATTATACAAAGTGATATGTTTAGCCCATAAGAACATCCCAAGTAACAAAATAGGTTATATCTAAGGTTTTTAGTGCTAGATACAACCAAAACAAAAAACCTTCAATGCCGACCACGCAACTATAACAACCTATTAACAACAACTACATACACGTGTCATGGCTAGTTGGCCCAGGTTTATTGCAGTTATCAAAACTTCATATACGCTCCATCATAGGACCATATGTTTTCAAGAAGCCGATTTGCTCACCATAGAATAGCCTTGAAATTTTAACTGAGATATATTCTCCAAATCAAATGTAAAGTAATAAATTTTATCTTGGCTTCACTTCTAAATGACTACGCTATATTCCGCCGGTATCGTGAAAACAGAAAAGTGTGGGTTTTTTCCTATAACGACCGATTATTATTGTCATTTAAATTGTTTTCGTGCATGTAAAAACACATGCCGTGAAATATTCATGGTGAAACCAGCCACGAATTTTATCATAGTTATTGCGCGCCGCCGTAATTCAGTAGAAAATGAATATTTAATCAAAATTTGTTTCCTCTGAACTAAGGTGATGATGAGATAAATGCCATGATTTGTCATGTTTTGTTAAATGTATGACTTAATCTATCATTCGAATTTTAAAACTACTCTGTAGTATCGGTGATATTGTAAAATAAAATGCTGATTCAGGATTGAATTTCATAATTTTACGTGTTTTTCATTCAAGGCGACATGTTGTTCTCGAATAAACCTTCGAACGCACCCAAAATCCTTAATCATAACTGATTCTCTTAATTTGATCAGAACATAGCATATATTAAACCCAACAAGCCTATCACGGTATTCATCTGCCTAAGTTACGATCATCAAGTTTTATTTCAGCCACAATTATAGTCTGCAGGTTTTTAGTTTTATTCGGTCGTCAGAGGGACTATCATACAGCTTCATGCATATGACGGTTGGCATAGGATAGCTGTAAAAAATACTTGCGGATAATATTTTATGTCCATCAAATAAAACCAAAATATGATCGAAAACTTCAATGCATGTCAACGTAAAACAAAAACAAAACAATGTAAAGTCTTTGAAGCATTTGGATTGTTACTTGGGATCTTTGCAAAATTTCAGCTAGATGAAAAATGACAGTTGAAAAAATGTATCAAAATTGGGACGTTTTTAATTAAAATACTTTTAGTTTTAAACTCCCAGGTGGTCGCGAGGTACGACGCTGGCCTAACAAGCTTGTCGTCGTAGGTTCGAGTCTCGGCTCGGGAGAGACTGTTAGTGTCAGTAGGATCGTAGCGCTAGCCCCGCAATTGTCCTGTACACTTAACAGTCGGCTGCGAAGTCTGTGTATAAAAAACAGAAGGTCAAGTTCCGAATCGGAATGTAGCACCAAGGCTTTGCTTTACTCTTAGTTTTTGAACGATTCCAAATCAAACAAGTTTTCATTAGGGACTATCCAAAAAAGTAAGGTTTTTGTACGCGGGTTGCATTTTTCTATAACTCAAAGACGGCACAAGATATTGACCTGATTCCAATCACGTTTTTCGTTTTAGGACACAAGGTATCATATACCAGTTTTTAAAAAAATTCACAATTTTTGGTGCAAATACTGAAAATTAATAACATTGTATTTTAACCTTCAGAATGACCACTATCATATATAGACAAAGTTCAAACCTTTTGGGACGGTTTTATACGTCATTTTTTCAACTCAATTTAGTCTTTTTTAACGCGATCCCATACACATTAGGAACGTATTCCCGCGTAAAAAACCTGACATATTTGTGAACATACTTTGGGTGATTTCAGACCTCCGTGGATGAACTTTCATATAAATTCTCGAAAAATTATATAGACCGTGGACATCTTGCTACCTCTCCCTTAAGTTTTCACGTAATATATGGATAGCCCCTTATTCGTGAACGATGCTTAATTGATACAATCCTGCAATATGCATAATTCAAACAAAAAATATTGGAATTAAAAAAGTGTTTGAAAAAAGTGTGCATAAAATCGAGGGTGCGTATAATCGAGGGTGTGTATAATCGAGGTATGCCTGTACAAACATTTTTTGAAGCAATTTTTACACCAAAAACAGTTGTTGTATAATTTATTTTCAATTTCAATACATCTTAAAAAGTTACGTTATTTCGAGGTAAAAGTTACGTTATATCGAGGTTGCCTTATATCGAGGTATGACTGTATTACAAAACTTAGGATGGAGAAGTGTCTTCCATATTTTTCTTAGGGTTGAGTTTAAGATCACTTTTTCAATTTCAATTTGGAAAATCCAAATATTGTTAAATGATGTGAAAAGAAATTCTAACTTATTAATAGTACAGTTTTTCAACTATAGAGGTAAGTATTTGTCAATGAAAAATACCACTCATTAGTGGAGTCATGTCCGTTTCCCAAGAAACCCTTTCTAACCCTTAATAGGAATCCTACCCGGGAAGGTAAAAAAATAATGTATTTTCGTGATTTTTTTTTATTGTGAAGAGTAAAGTTAAATGTTCGGGTATTTCGGCTATGGAATAAGGTTTGTTTGAGGATGTGTTTTACGTGTCTTAAATGCAAATATAGTGGGTATTTGGAAGCTGGAAACGTGGATGCTCTCTCTAAATCAGTAACTAACTGGTGGTAAGTTTTTATTAGCATCTAGTTCATTAGAGTTGGCTGAAAAATTTCTTTAGCATGTGAAAATAGGTTATCTAACTTGTTACATAACCGTGAAAATTCCAAAAATGGCCAGTAACAGTTGAAGTAAAAACAGTTTTTTTTTCTTTCAATCTTAACTCGAAATGATCGTTTTTGAAAGTATTTAGTTTCTATGGCAAACTGGAACATTTTTTTAGAAAAATACAGTTAATAAATGCTTAAATACGATTTAAAAAAATTATACCATGTTAAAAATTGGACATAAAAAGACCATTTAAGGACCAACGACGTTAATGACGAATAATCACAGATCGACTTGAACTGTCCTACAGTACGGTCGCATTCTACCAACAGCTCGAGGCTTAGTCTAAGACTACCGAGAGATATTAAAATTTTGTTTTTCGCTTTCAACAGGCAATCTTTTTAAAAGACTACCTGTTGAAAGGCAAAGTAATAAATTTGTTAACGAAGTTAACGAGTGTTTAGTGAATTAATTTGGTTTGAGATATTTCTACTTAAATTCTATAGTGAAGTGAAAGTGTAGTGAAGTTGTCCAGTTATGCCTGGAAAAAATAAAAAAGCTCGCTTTGATGCGGCATCAAGGAAACGTGAGGCATCTCCTCCAAGTGACACTGAAATTTCGACTAACAGGTATGATATTCTTTCTTCTGTTGGGGATCTAGAATTCCAAACTTCTCATACTGAGCATAAAGCCGTTATGAAGAAGGTTAAAGTTCCACCTATTGTGGTATTTGTAGCAAACTTTAAAGCATTTCGATCAGAACTTTCATCTTTTCTATCGAATGTGAAAGTTAATTTTCAAATTGGTCGCCAAGGCGAAATTCGTATTTTGACCGAATCTTTTGATGGCCATAAACATCTTCTATAGTATTTGACTGAAAAGATGTATAAATTTTACTCTTTTGATGCCAAAAACGAGAGACCGTTTAAGGCTGTGTTGAAAGGTCTCTCAAATGATCAAAGTATTGATGAAATCAAAGATTGTTTGTCAGAATCACTTGGTTTTGCCCCCAACCAAGTAATTTTGATGAAACGAAAGGCAAATGCCAAAATTTTTCAAACTGGAATACACCAGGAAAATTACTTAGTACATTTTGATCGTACCAAAGTACATAATTTAAAATGTTTAGAAAAAGCACGTGTTTTATTCAACGTGCGAATAAAGTGGGAAAATTTCAAGAGACATGGAGGAATCCATAATCTTACGCAATGTCGGAATTGTCAAGCCTATGGTCATGGAACACGAAACTGCCATATGGCTGCAAAATGTATGATTTGTGGTGACACTAGTCACACGAAAGATATCTGCCCCGTGAAAGAGATCACTAATAGTTTCAAATGTGTAAATTGTGGGGGAAATCACAAATCTAATTTCTTCAATTGTCCTGTGAGGTCAAAAATTATTGCTTCTAGACAACGTAGGAATTCTAAGCAACCTGTTGTCAATGTGGGTATACAAAAGACTTTCAATGCTGTTCAGGCATCACCAGCACTTTCATTAGCAGGTGTGTTTGTAGGTAATCATTTAAATTCAGATAACAAATTTCAGAAAAATAATCCTGTTCAGGCAACATCAGGCTGTTTATATGCCAGTGTCCTTTCAGGTAATATTCCAAATTCAAACAGTAACAAACCATTCGTGTTTGGTGCTGAAAAGTCAGCCAGTATTGATTTAGGTAGTCCAACTCCAGAAAAGATTGAATACCTACAACAATCCATGCTGCAGCTAATGTCCGTTTTGTTGAACTGTAACTCGATGTACGAGGCTGTTCAAGAAGGTATAAAATTTACAACTAATATTGTGATCAATCAAAGAAATAGTTATCGGTTTCCGTTATACTCTACTAAATTTTTTGGAAATAAATATTGAAATTCAGTCCGCAAATATATATTTCGACTGTGACGTACAGTCTTCCTCAGTGCTTATGTGGACTGGTAAAGAGCAAAGCGTAAATCCTGTTTTTTTTATATTTGTAGTAGGTAAAAATGAAAATTTAGCACCCTTAATTGGAGTTAGGTAGGGAATTCTGCGGTCGATTGTTTACCGTACCATGTCTGGGGTTTTTGGGAAGCAGATTGAATAGCCATGAGGGGTGATTACCTGCGTCTTTATTGAGAAGCGTGCATGAGTGTTGTTTATAAATTTCTAAACTTTCAGCTACGTCTAATTTCCATAAATTATTAACGGGGCGGAGGAGGTGAATGTTATCCGAAGTTAGTGGATGTTCCTCGTTAAAAATATGTTCAGCCACTTTTGATTTGAAATGGTGTGGTGGGGCATTTGTTGAAACTTTACTTGCTTTGGTCACTTCTGCGAAATGTTCTTTGAAACGTATCCGTTTAGGTTACGTTTAGTTTGTCCAATGTAAACCATGTCACAGTGACTGCATGCAATTTTATAAATTCCAGCTTTGTTCAGGGTATCAATAGGGTCTTTGGTAGACCCTAATTTTGTTTTGAGTTGGGTATTTCTACTAGTGTAGACAATATCCATCCCAAATTTTTTAAATTTTGAACGAAGTGGGCGTGTCAAGTTAACGTCATATTCAACGGCTACCCTTTTCAGATCTTCTGTTATTGGGGTGAGTGTTGTAAAAGATTTCCGAATTTGAGCACGCTTCTTTTTATCAACAATGGCTTGAATAATACTTTCATTGTAGCCATTAAGTTTAGCAATTTCGAAAATATATTCCAGTTCCTTTTGCTTGGCTACTTCACTTAGAGGTAAAGTTTCCATGCGGTGGATCATATGATGGAAGGATGCCATTTTATGCTGGAAGGGATGGTTTGAAGTGTTAGGTATTACCCGTTTTGTATTCGTGGGTTTCCGATAAATTTCAAATTCCAAGTCCGTAGACTTTCTGACTACAACGACGTCCAAGAAAGGGAGTCTGTTGTTAAGTTCTTTTTCAATTGTGAAGTTTATATTTTTATGAGTATTATTAAGGGATATGAAAAAAGTTTCAAGATCCGCCCTTTTCAAAATACAAAAAATATCATCCACATACCTCCACCATCGAATCGGTAAGATGTTCCTCTTCTCTAATGTACTTTCTATATTTGCCATGAAGAGCTCACATAGAAAGGGAGAAAGGGGATTCCCCATTGGTGCCCCTTTAGTCTGTTTGTAAAATTTACCACGAAATGTGAAGTAGTTTTCTTTCATGCAAAGGCGTGAAAGTTTCAACAAACTGTCAACTTTCTTTTTCCAAGTATTATCAAAATATTGGGAAAGAAGCCAGTCCTCTAAAAGGTTTAAGGTTTCATTCACTGGAACGCTAGGAAATAAGGCCGTAACGTCAAATGAAACCATTATCTCATCAGGTTGGATGTTACCCGAGGATCTTAAATTCTCAACGAAATCCCCGGTGCTCTTTACTGATCGACTTGGAAATTTATGGGGCATGGCTTGAAATTCTTTTACCAGCCATTTAGCCAATTTTTCTGTGGGAGCCCCTACCGCTGAGATAATTTCTCTCATTTCATTTCCAGGTTTGTGAATTTTGGGGAGACCCTTTATTCTTGGAAGAACTGGATTTGAAACACGAAGATTTTGTAACGCATTACCCAAAACGGGTTTGCATTCTTTTATTGTATTTTCTACACGTTTTACCATATCAGCAAGAGGATTGAGTCGCAGTTGCCAATATGGACCTTTATCAATTTTTTGGGTTATTTGTTCATCATAGTCAGACTTGTCCATGATGACGGTTTTGTTCCCCTTATCTGCTTTTAAATAGAAAACAGGTTTTTTACGTAATTCCTCAACTGTCTTTAAATCAGACGAATTCTCATGACGTGGCAGTGTCTTAGTAATTTTTGAAAAAATTTGGTGTACTTCACCAGTTTGTTCTGTGGAAAGTTTACAACTGTCCATCCCAGCTTCTATATCGATGATCGATTGTTCAATATTGGGTCGTGAAGGAATTGCGAAATTTAGGCCCATATTCAGAAGATTTTGCTGGGGTTGTGAAAACTCGTACGAAGACCTATTGACCACAAAGTCGTCAATGAGGTGTACTTTGGCTGTCTTTCTACTACTGTTATTTCGTAGAAGCAGTTGATTTAACTTTTTCAATCCCAATTTTCGTTTTCTTTTCCCTTCACACTTTTCGGCTACTTTAACTTTAGTTAGAAAATTTTGAAATTCAAAAGGAAATTCTTTGGCAAGTTTTAAATGAAGTGAATAACATTCCAGAGTTGTGGAGCTAAGTTTACTATAAAGAAACTTGATGCTACTTTTCAAACACTCCCGTTCCATATGTTTTATAATGGAGGGGGCTATAGGACTTTTAACTTTTACTCTATGACTCGTGGGAGTGACATGATATTTCAAACAATTTTTAAGAAAGGAAATAGATTTGTGGATACCCGCAATGCTCTTTTTTAACTTTAAAAACCTATTTGGCTCATTTGGCTTGGATGCCATTGTCAAATCTAGAAAATCTATAACGAGCGTCTTAGCAGAGTGATTGAGATCAATCAATGAAAGAAAACTACTGCACATTTCGTGGTAAATTTTACAAACAGACTAAAGGGGCACCAATGGGGAATCCTCTTTCTCCCTTTCTATGTGAGCTCTTCATGGCAAATATAGAAAGTACATTAGAGGAGAGGAACATCTTACCGATTCGATGGTGGAGGTATGTGGATGATATTTTTTGTATTTTGAAAAGGGCGGATCTTGAAACTTTTTTCATATCCCTTAATAATAACCATAAAAATATAAACTTCACAATTGAAAAAGAACTTAACAACAGACTCCCTTTCTTGGACGTCGTTGTAGTCAGAAAGTCTACGGACTTGGAATTTGAAATTTATCGGAAACCCACGAATACAAAACGGGTAATACCTAACACTTCAAACCATCCCTTCCAGCATAAAATGGCATCCTTCCATCATATGATCCACCGCATGGAAACTTTACCTCTTAGTGAAGTAGCCAAGCAAAAGGAACTGGAATATATTTTCGAAATTGCTAAACTTAATGGCTACAATGAAAGTATCATTCAAGCCATTGTTGATAAAAAGAAGCGTGCTCAAATTCGGAAATCTTTTACAACACTCACCCCAATAACAGAAGATCTGAAAAGGGTAGCCGTTGAATATGACGTTAACTTGACACGCCCACTTCGTTCAAAATTTAAAAAATTTGGGATGGATATTGTCTACACTAGTAGAAATACCCAACTCAAAACAAAATTAGGGTCTACCAAAGACCCTATTGATACCCTGAACAAAGCTGGAATTTATAAAATTGCATGCAGTCACTGTGACATGGTTTACATTGGACAAACTAAACGTAACCTAGGGATACGTTTCGAAGAACATTTCGCAGAAGTGACCAAAGCAAGTAAAGTTTCAACAAATGCCCCACCACACCATTTCAAATCAAAAGTGGCTGAACATATTTTTAACGAGGAACATCCACTAACTTCGGATAACATTCACCTCCTCCGCCCCGTTAATAATTTATGGAAATTAGACGTAGCTGAAAGTTTAGAAATTTATAAACAACACTCATGCACGCTTCTCAATAAAGACGCAGGTAATCACCCCTCATGGCTATTCAATCTGCTTCCCAAAAACCCCAGACATGGTACGGTAAACAATCGACCGCATAATTCCCTACCTAACTCCAATTAAGGGTGCTAAATTTTCATTTTTACCTATTACAAATATAAAAAAAACAGGATTTACGCTTTGCTCTTTACCAGTCCACATAAGCACTGAGGAAGACTGTACGTCACAGTCGGAATATATATTTGCGGACTGAATTTCAATATTTATTTCCAAAAAATTTAGTAGAGTATAACGGAAACCGATAACTATTTCTTTGATTGATCTCAATCACTCTGCTAAGACGCTCGTTATAGATTTTCTAGATTTGAACTAATATTGTTATGAAATTGAAATTCAGCAATGATTTTAAATAATGCTGTAAACTTTCTAAATTGGAATGCTCGCTCTTTAAAAGCGAAAGAAGATGAATTTTTCAATTTTTTAACAGTCCACGATGTGCATATTGCAGTTGTGACTGAAGCGCTTTCAAAGCCAAATATTAAACTAAAAAAGAACCCAAATTACATGGTTCATAGGTTTGATAGAATTGATGTTGCCGGTGGTGGAGTTGCAATAGTTATCCACCGTCGTATAAAACATCGTGTTTTACCCCATCTTGAAATCAAAGTTATCGAGAGTTTGGGAATTGAAATTGAAACAAGTATTGGCATTTTATTTATAGCCGCAGTGTATTTGCCTTTTCAATGCACTGGTTAGCGAAAAAATTATTTCAAGGGAGATTTACAAAAACTCACAAGAAATAAATTTAAATTTTTAATCATCGGTGATTTTAATGCGAAACATCGATCTTGGAATAATGCTCAAAGCAATTCCAATGGAAAAATATTGTTTAATGATTGCTCGGCTGGATTTTATTCAGTTTTATTTCCAAATGGTCCTACATGTTATTCTTCTATCAGGAATCCATCTACAATTGATTTGGTACTAACAAATCAAAGCCATTCATGCAGTGATTTATCAACTCATGCTGACTTTGATTCTGATCATCTTCCCATAACATTTTCTATTTCCCATGAAACTAAGAAATAGTTATCGGTTTCCGTTATACTCTACTAAATTTCTGCTGCTAAGACGCTCGTTATAGATTTTCTAGATTTTTCCCATGAAACTATTTTAAATCCCACTAGATCTGTGTTCAATTATCACAAGACTAATTGGGATAGATATCGTTCTACGATCGAGGAAAATTTGAATGATGATATTATTTTACAAAATAGTGCTGACATTGACAGAGCATCAGAAAAATTTAGCAGCTTAATACTCAATGCCCGGAATTTATCAGTTCCTAAGGCAAGGGTGAAATTTAATGCACCAATTATTGACAGTGAACTTCAACTTCTTATACGTTTGAAGAACATACGGAGACGTCAATACCAAAGATCTCGTGATCCTGCTTTGAAAATTATTTTTCAAGAATTACAAAAGGAAATTAAACATAGATTCACTCTCTTGCGAAATGAGAATTCCATGAGAGAAGTTGAACAACTAAAACCTTGTTCAAAACCTTTCTGGAAGCTCTCGAAGGTTCATAAGAAACCCTCGAAGCCCATTCCAGTCCTTTAAGATGGTGATTGCATTTTTCTAACGAATGAACAAAAATCTCAAAAACTTGCTCAGCAGTTTGAGAGTGTTCATAACTCCAATTTGAACGTAGTAAGTCCTATTGAAAATGAAGTAAACCAAAAGTATGTTCAGATCACCACCCAAGAATTTCTTTCCGAAGAGGTATTGGAGACAAACTTGAATGAGGTGCGAACTATTCTCAAAAAATTCAAAAACATAAAAGCACCAGGAGATGATGAGATTTTCTATATCCTCATCAAAAGACTTCCCGAAAACTATAAAACTTCAAGCTTAGTTTATGAAGCCGTGACGAGGTGCACTTTAAATGGTTCAAACCATCTTTCCATTGCCATTGATCTTTTGATGCAAATAGATTTTCGATTAATCCACCTAAGAGTGAGATGAAAATTTGATTTTTCCTTATTGCTTGTTAAGTTAAGTTTTAATAAAAGTTGAAGGTAGTTTTATGTAGAAAAACTTTGCTGATGACACTTTGGTTCTATCTCATGAAAATCGACAACATACGGGTAGTTTTATACACAGACATTGGTAAAATTTCCAAAAATCAAAAAAATACAAAAATATAGGAATAGAAGGTTTGACTTTCAGGCTTAGAAAAAAAAAATTCTCCCTCGTCCAGACGGGACTCGAACCCGCAATCTCCGTTGTCTCCGGCAAGGTGTTTTGGCCAATCAAACTACTGGGAAAGGTATAACTTATTCTGAGCGGAAGTCGAATCACCCTCTACTATTGTGTTCCCGTATCCCAGCACGCCATGATGAACTGCACACACTGCCCTGTGGGAGTTTTTTTGTAACTGAGAGAGTGGTCTCTTCACTTTGGCTTAGAATGAGTTATACCTTTCCCAGTAGTTGAATTGGCCAAAACACCTTAGAGTCCCGTCTGGACGAGGGAAAAATTTTTCTAAGCCTAAAAGTCACACCTTCTATCCCCGTTCATTTTCGCATTCTCGAAAAACTACATAAATTGCCCGCTTTACTAAACTTGAAATGGAAGTCAAATGACAAAAATGAAATTAGTTCGTAAAGTAAATCTAGACTCGAAAGATGGAGGTTAGTACTAGCTATCATAGGTGCTTTCACTAGTGTCTTGCAGCCTCTTGGAAACTTGTGCGCTTACCAAAAAAATCGTTTTTAGCGTTTTTCATGTCGTTTTCTTCAAATATGTACAAAAGCGAAAGGATCATTGATTTTTCATTAAAAGTACAAAAATCATTTATGTTTACGGCACCGTACATCATTTAAATAGAAAAAAATCAATTTTTACTGAAAATAATTACATTACATAATCACTAGTTTGTGTTAAAGCCAAGATTTTTTTACAAAATCAGCAGCATGCTTTACGTTTTTACGCAAGCTGTCTGAAAAAAAAAATCACAGCTTTGCCAAGTATTTCAGTTTGAAAAGGTGCATTTTTTATCACAACGGTCATAAAGCAGATTCAAGTTGAACTCAAACCTGGAAAAAGGTTACTTAACTCAACTTGTCATGAGTTTATGCCAGCACTGATTTATGAGACTTTATTAGAATTATTAGATTTTAGAATTATTAGATTAGAATTATTAATAACATCAAGTGAAGGTTTAACTATGAAATTCTGTAAAAAAAACACCCTGAAAAGTTTATGAGCTACAACGCTCTGAGAGAAGAGTTGGTTTATGTGCAAATGCCATTAGTAAAATACTATTGAATTTAAAAAAATGTCCAGTTCTCTTAGCCAAATACGCCTGTTTAATTATTGATATCGAAAAAGGTCAATTTGAATATTGCCAACAGGTCATTTTGACTGGAAACACAGTGGTACAGAACAAATTAAACGATCATGGAATTTTCGAGTTTTTTGAAAACTCGATTCGATTTTCTCCAAAACTCAAGTTTTGAACCATACTCTATGTAGAAGTTGCTTCCTATAAGTAGGTGTGTGTGTGTGCGTGTGTGTGTGTGTGTTTACAATTCATCTCCCACTGGCTGGCAGTGCTTTTATGGAAAAAAAAAACCTGAAATAATCCGCCTAGTGGTGCAGAAACCTTTGTTATACTAACTACCTACTACTTTATACTTATCAGACCAGTAAACCACAAATCGTATACCAACGTAAGTACAATTCCAATAATGAATGAAACGAATTTATTGTTGTCACTGGAGTTGTCACTGGAGTATATGAGTGTTATTTTTTCGATCACAAACCAATTTTTGAATGCTAGTTAGAAGCAACTCAATTTTTTTCTTGAAATAATCGAACGTGAGGAAACAGTAATAGATAACAATGATGCTCATTTCATACTAGAACAGCAAATATGTATGTTAGTTTAATGCAGTTCTTTTTTTTAAATCCCCATAATCCAGGTTTAAATATCACTTTCGCTTAATTTTTAGAAATCGCAGGACCTAGAATTATGAATCAGCATTTTTTTACGAATTGAAGCAAATTTCTGCAAACCTGCTCTCGAAAAATTATAGTTCAGAATTATACAGGAAAAAAACTATTCATGAAAGATGTCAATTTAATTCTATCTCAAATGCATTATCTGAAAATGAAGGTTTTTTTATGACATTTGTGAATTTTGGATACTCAGAGTATAGTCGAGAACATGATTCTTTTCGAAGGTCTAGGCTGTATGATAAAATTCGAAATGAAGACTTTATAAAACTTGCTGCGATAACGAGAAGCGGAATAACATGGATACTCTGTTTGCACTTAGTCTTAAATTAGAAAGCAATATATATATATATATATATATATATATATATATATATATATATATATATATATATATATATATATATATATATATATATATATATATATATATATATATATATATATATATATATATACGACACCTCTAATCAGCTGGAGGAATCAGCTCTGAACTCGGAAGACGATGATTACTTCATCGACGAGGAATTAAATTTTCACGTGGTAGAAGAGCCACGTCGAAAAATATAAAAAGCGATAACAATTTTGTACCTTATATAATAATTCAAACCTCGAAAGGTGAGATGAAATTTTTGATCGACACGGGAGCGAACAAAAATTATATTTCACCCGAGCACGTAAACATTGAAAATTGCAGAACTGAGAATGGAATCAGGGTAACGAATATAAGTGGAACACATAAAATAAACAAATCAGCTTCTTTTGATCCATTTCAGATCAAGAAGAAATTGAAATTTTATATTTTTAAATTCCACAAGTTTTTCGATGGATTAATAGGTTACGAGTCATTAAGAGACTTAAATGCTCAAATCGACATTCGTAATAATTCCTTGAAAATCGGACGAAAAACAATAAAAATGCAAAAAAAAATTCCCTGAAGAGCAAGCAATTAACATAAATGAACAAGAATTTCAGTACATCGCACTGAAAACCAAAAAGAACGGTGATTTCATAATAGCGAATGAAAAGAAATACAATTCATTCACTATTTTACCTGGTATCTACAGAAGCAGCAATAATAAAGCTTTTGTAGCGATTCAAAATTTCTCAAAATCTTCACAAGAAATAAATTCGAGTGAAATCGAAATGGATGAGGATCCGTTCGATTTAACCGAATTGCCAAAGCAAATAAACATGACAAACTATACCTTTCGTGACGACCACATGAATAGGGAAGAAAAACAAGCCCTCGAAACGGTGATCGATCAGTACAGAGATGTTTTATACGTGGAGTCCGACAAACTGTCATTCACACACAAAATAAGACATAAAATTCGAACGGTAGATAGTATCCCAGTCCATACGAAATCATATAAATATCCCTACGTTTATGAAAGCGAAGTACAAAAGCAAGTTAAAAAGATGCTAAACGATGGAATTATAAGAGAATCAATCTCACCATACACCTCACCCGTATGGATAGTCCCGAAAAAGGCAGATGCATCTGGTCACAAGAAAATTTCGTTTAGTGATCGACTACAGAAAGCTAAATGAAAAAACTATCAACGACAAGTACCCCATACCCGAGATTACCGACATCTTGGATAAACTGGGAAGGGCTACATATTTCTCAACTATTGATTTAGTTTCTGGCTTCCACCAGATCCAGCTGGCAGAAGAAGACACAGAGAAAACAGCATTTTCTGTGAACGGAGGAAAGCACGAGTTTACTCGCATGCCATTTGGGTTGAAAAACGCCCCGGCAACTTTTCAAAGGGTAATGGACTGTATACTAAGAGATTTAATTGGAGTATGTTGTTTCGTCTATATGGACGATATAATCATATTTTCCAGTTCACTTCAGGATATAAGCGATGATTACTTTATTCCGTGCACTGAGAGACCAATCAACACATTCAGGACCCAAATTATTTTTAAAATCGGAAAAATAGAGATTACGGCATATGAACAGATCTTTCCCAAATTTCACAGGCACATAATAGTCAAACAAAGTTATACGGAAGAAGAAATAGTAGAAATATTAAAGCGGACTCTTAACCCCAGAGGTTCAAGTTGCCTCGAAATTCCAATCTCTTTAGTTCAATTAGTTCAAGAAACTTACCGGAAACATTTTTCAACTAATAGCCCCTACAAAGTTTTTATTTCAGAAACCCTTCTAGAGGACATACGCCTAGATGAACAACAGGATGAAATTGTGAGGGAAACTCATAATCGTGGCCACAGAGGAATCAAAGAAAATAAGAACCAGATAATGCAAAAATATTTCTTCCCACAACTTGATCGAAAGATTAAAATTTTGATAGATTCCTGTGATATCTGCAAAAAAGCCAAATATGACAGGAAGCCACCGAATTTGATAAGAAAAAGCATTTTCGGCAATAACCCTTTCGATCGAGTCCACATTGACATATTCTTTTTAAAAGGTCAAAAGTGGCTCACCATAGTCGATTCGTTTTCCAAATTTGCAAATGCCATACCTTTGGAAACTAGAACAATAGTGGACGTAAAAAATGCTATTACAGAACACATTAGACAATTTGGCAGACCGAAGACTATTGTGAGTGACCAGGAACCTTCTTTCAGGTCTATTGATTTCATCGGATTCCTTAACGACCTAGGAGTCGAGTTACATTTCGTGAGTAGTTCAAATTCAAACGGTATTGTAGAACGGTTTCATTCTACCCTAATCGAAATTTATCGAACAAACAAAATTAAATTCAACGATTTGTCTACAAGAGATCAAATTAATATCGCCGTCGATATTTATAACAACAGTTTTCACACCGCTATAAAAAATTTACCGCGTAATTTGGTATTCAATCATTCGGGCTCGACAAACATGGAAGAAATTTCGGAAAAATTTAAAAGCTTGCAATCAGCGGCTAAAATCGAACTGGATAAAAGGAAAGCTAAATATGAACAACAAAATAAAGATAACGAACAACCTGAACAATACAACCCAGGCGATGCTAAATACATTAAAATTTCCCAACGAATAACTAAAGACGTAAACCCTTACAAAATAACTACCATAAAAGAGAATAACGATCTTACATTTAAAGACATCAATGACGTAAAAATACACAAAAACAGAATAAAAAAAATAATCGTTTAAATCAATAACTTAACTCTCGTTACAGATTAACTTACATCATCCTAATACACGGCACAAAATTTAAAGAAATATCATATAATAATGGCATAATTGCCATAAAACTAAAACAAGTTAGGATAAGAATAGGGTTTGAGAGAGTTATACACAAAATCAATATTAAATCCATTGCAAACAACATTGACTACATAGAAAAAACGACAGAAAACCTGAAAATAATAGATCATCTCAGAAGGACCCTTGATTACAAAATCCAATACGCAAGTGGAAAATTGTTGAGTTTATATCCCCGCAGAAATAGAAGACGTCTCGGCTCCGGGTGCGCCTAGGCCGGTCGGTCGTGGTGTAACGTATATATATATATATATATATATATATATATATATATATATATATATATATATATATATATATATATATATATATATATATATATATATATATATATATATATATATATATATATATATATATATATATATATGTATATATATATATATATATATATATATATATATATATATATATATATATGTAAATATATATATATATATATATATATATATATATATATATATATATATATATATATATATATATATATATATATATATATATATATATATATATATATATATATATATATATACGTTACACCACGACCGACCGGCCTAGGCGCACCCGGAGCCGAGACGTCTTCTATTTCTGCGGGGATATAAACTCAACAATTTTCCTCTTGCGTATTGGATTTTGTAATCAAGTATCCTTCTGAGATGATCTATTATTTTCAGGTTTTCTGTCGTTTTTTCTATGTAGTCAATGTTGTTTGCAATGGATTTAATATTGATTTTGTGTATAACTCTCTCAAACCCTATTCTTATCCTAACTTGTTTTAGTTTTATGGCAATTATGCCATTATTATATGATATTTCTTTAAATTTTGTGCCGTGTATTAGGATGATGTAAGTTAATCTGTAACGAGAGTTAAGTTATTGATTTAAACGATTATTTTTTTTATTCTGTTTTTGTGTATTTTTACGTCATTGATGTCTTTAAATGTAAGATCGTTATTCTCTTTTATGGTAGTTATTTTGTAAGGGTTTACGTCTTTAGTTATTCGTTGGGAAATTTTAATGTATTTAGCATCGCCTGGGTTGTATTGTTCAGGTTGTTCGTTATCTTTATTTTGTTGTTCATATTTAGCTTTCCTTTTATCCAGTTCGATTTTAGCCGCTGATTGCAAGCTTTTAAATTTTTCCGAAATTTCTTCCATGTTTGTCGAGCCCGAATGATTGAATACCAAATTACGCGGTAAATTTTTTATAGCGGTGTGAAAACTGTTGTTATAAATATCGACGGCGATATTAATTTGATCTCTTGTAGACAAATCGTTGAATTTAATTTTGTTTGTTCGATAAATTTCGATTAGGGTAGAATGAAACCGTTCTACAATACCGTTTGAATTTGAACTACTCGCGAAATGTAACTCGACTCCTAGGTCGTTAAGGAATCCGATGAAATCAATAGACCTGAAAGAAGGTTCCTGGTCACTCACAATAGTCTTCGGTCTGCCAAATTGTCTAATGTGTTCTGTAATAGCATTTTTTACGTCCACTATTGTTCTAGTTTCCAAAGGTATGGCATTTGCAAATTTGGAAAACGAATCGACTATGGTGAGCCACTTTTGACCTTTTAAAAAGAATATGTCAATGTGGACTCGATCGAAAGGGTTATTGCCGAAAATGCTTTTTCTTATCAAATTCGGTGGCTTCCTGTCATATTTGGCTTTTTTGCAGATATCACAGGAATCTATCAAAATTTTAATCTTTCGATCAAGTTGTGGGAAGAAATATTTTTGCATTATCTGGTTCTTATTTTCTTTGATTCCTCTGTGGCCACGATTATGAGTTTCCCTCACAATTTCATCCTGTTGTTCATCTAGGCGTATGTCCTCTAGAAGGGTTTCTGAAATAAAAACTTTGTAGGGGCTATTAGTTGAAAAATGTTTCCGGTAAGTTTCTTGAACTAATTGAACTAACGAGATTGGAATTTCGAGGCAACTTGAACCTCTGGGGTTAAGAGTCCGCTTTAATATTTCTACTATTTCTTCTTCCGTATAACTTTGTTTGACTATTATGTGCCTGTGAAATTTGGGAAAGATCTGTTCATATGCCGTAATCTCTATTTTTCCGATTTTAAAAATAATTTGGGTCCTGAATGTGTTGATTGGTCTCTCAGTGCACGGAATAAAGTAATCATCGCTTATATCCTGAAGTGAACTGGAAAATATGATTATATCGTCCATATAGACGAAACAACATACTCCAATTAAATCTCTTAGTATACAGTCCATTACCCTTTGAAAAGTTGCCGGGGCGTTTTTCAACCCAAATGGCATGCGAGTAAACTCGTGCTTTCCTCCGTTCACAGAAAATGCTGTTTTCTCTGTGTCTTCTTCTGCCAGCTGGATCTGGTGGAAGCCAGAAACTAAATCAATAGTTGAGAAATATGTAGCCCTTCCCAGTTTATCCAAGATGTCGGTAATCTCGGGTATGGGGTACTTGTCGTTGATAGTTTTTTCATTTAGCTTTCTGTAGTCGATCACTAAACGAAATTTCTTGTGACCAGATGCATCTGCCTTTTTCGGGACTATCCATACGGGTGAGGTGTATGGTGAGATTGATTCTCTTATAATTCCATCGTTTAGCATCTTTTTAACTTGCTTTTGTACTTCGCTTTCATAAACGTAGGGATATTTATATGATTTCGTATGGACTGGGATACTATCTACCGTTCGAATTTTATGTCTTATTTTGTGTGTGAATGACAGTTTGTCGGACTCCACGTATAAAACATCTCTGTACTGATCGATCACCGTTTCGAGGGCTTGTTTTTCTTCCCTATTCATGTGGTCGTCACGAAAGGTATAGTTTGTCATGTTTATTTGCTTTGGCAATTCGGTTAAATCGAACGGATCCTCATCCATTTCGATTTCACTCGAATTTATTTCTTGTGAAGATTTTGAGAAATTTTGAATCGCTACAAAAGCTTTATTATTGCTGCTTCTGTAGATACCAGGTAAAATAGTGAATGAATTGTATTTCTTTTCATTCGCTATTATGAAATCACCGTTCTTTTTGGTTTTCAGTGCGATGTACTGAAATTCTTGTTCATTTATGTTAATTGCTTGCTCTTCAGGGAATTTTTTTTTGCATTTTTATTGTTTTTCGTCCGATTTTCAAGGAATTATTACGAATGTCGATTTGAGCATTTAAGTCTCTTAATGACTCGTAACCTATTAATCCATCGAAAAACTTGTGGAATTTAAAAATATAAAATTTCAATTTCTTCTTGATCTGAAATGGATCAAAAGAAGCTGATTTGTTTATTTTATGTGTTCCACTTATATTCGTTACCCTGATTCCATTCTCAGTTCTGCAATTTTCAATGTTTACGTGCTCGGGTGAAATATAATTTTTGTTCGCTCCCGTGTCGATCAAAAATTTCATCTCACCTTTCGAGGTTTGAATTATTATATAAGGTACAAAATTGTTATCGCTTTTTATATTTTTCGACGTGGCTCTTCTACCACGTGAAAATTTAATTCCTCGTCGATGAAGTAATCATCGTCTTCCGAGTTCAGAGCTGATTCCTCCAGCTGATTAGAGGTGTCGTACTCATCCTCGTGGTTTTTGCTGAATTCGCTTTCTTGTTTTGGTTTGGTTTCGTGGTTGTTCACCTCCGTACGGGACTTTGCGGTTTTCATTGAAACGTCGTCGTCCACCGGTGAACCTCTAGGGGTTTTAAATTTCCCTGATCCGTTCGGTTTCGCGTTGAACGTGTTACCGTGCTTGTTGTTGCTGTTGTTGTTGTTGTTGTTCGTGTAGTTGGGTTTTGTATTCGTCTGATTACCGTTGTTGGAATTTGAAAACGGTTTTGAATTGAATGAATTGTTAGAGGTTGAACTGGAATGTTTGTTAAATTTTTGCCTGTACGCGGCATTCGCGTATTGCGTTGTTATAGCGTAGGCTTCTTCCAATGTTTTTGGTCGATAGCTCCTCACATGCATAGACAATTCGTCTGTGAGGCCATCTATGAATCTAGTAAGCGTCATCAAGCTTACTAAATTGTTTATTGCCTTAGTTGCATTCTGATAATCTTCCATCGTCGCCGCTGTCGATTTGATAGCGGTGTCGATGGTTTTGATTTTATTATAATACTCAGGAATTGTCTTTTTCCCTTGTGTTATGTAAAATAATGATTGGATGTGTGACGTAAGGTCACGTCTATCCCCGTAGGAATTCAAAATCACCTCTTTAATTTCTAGCCAGTTGTTCGGGTTGCCAGCAGCGATCAAAATCTCTTTGGCTTCGCCCGTAATTTTATTTTTCACTGCCCTGACTAATTGGCTATACACTGGTTCATCTCGGTATCCTCTAAAAAGTTCGAGAGTATTTTCCGCGTCTTCCAGCCATGCATGGGTCTCTTTTTTATTTCCACTAAATGTTGTTAGATATTTGATTGGGTCTGGAGTCCTGAATTGCATAAAAGGATCATCCGCCTTCTCTTTTAAATTTCTGAGTTGTTCAATCAACTCATTTTGGTTCTGGGTTAAACTTCTTATGTGCTGAAGTAAACCCTCAATTGTGATTGCCGGTTGTGGGGCTGGTTGAGGAGCTGGTTGTGGCTCTTCTTCATAAAGTTCTGGGGCTGCGAGATCTGGTGAGATCATTAAGTCGCGCTCGGCCATTATAATAAATTAACTTCGTTTGCTTTGTATTGCGTATAGATTTGTTGTCAGTATTCACTTACACTGCACTTTCACGGTTAGTTGTTAGTTTTGTTTTTTCACTTTGTGATATTTCAGGTGTCCGCTTACCGCTGGTGGGGGCTCGCACCTCTGAATTAGTATGGTTTTGTTTGTGTTAATCTTAGAAAAATGATTGTGGTTACTTACAGGAAGATTACTGCTTTCATCTCCTGGAGTCTTGGTGTGAAGTGACGGATGGATGGGGTAGGTTTCCAAATGGCGGGATCGGTCCTCTGATATCCGCAAGTCCTTGATGTTCACTCAGGGGTTGTTCTTGCTGGGTGTATCAGTTGTCTGCCATAGACGTGGGCTGTTCCTCTTTGTAGAACTCGGTGACTGTGATACTAGATATTCACTCTGTTAACACTGTTCACTTTGTCTAACCACTTGGCCTTGCGACTGCGCCAATTATGCCGTGATTTATCGCGGGAACTAAAAAAAACTTTATTACTACGATTAACACTTTAATGTTCGATCACTACTGAATTACACACAAGACTGAATTGAAAATTAAATCTAGTAAGCTTAAATAAACTAAATCCGCTGACTCGTCGTTCCTCCGGTGGTTCAATTCTGATGCAGCCTTTGTCCGCGTGGTTCGATCGAATCCTGCAGTCGTCATCGATTGTCAATTTATGGTTTCGTTGCTGGTTTGGTTCCTCCGCTTGTTGCTACGGGCCTCAGCTGGGTTTTTGCTGACGTCTCGGCTCCGGGTGCGCCTAGGCCGATCGGTCGTGGTGTAACGTATATATATATATATATATATATATATATATATATATATATATATATATATATATATATATATATATATATATATATATATATATATATATATATATATATATATATATATATATATATATATATATATATATATATATATATATATATATATATATATATATATATATGTAAATATATATATATATATATATATATATATATATATATATATATATATATATATATATATATATATATATATATATATATATATATATATATATATATATATATATATATATATATATATATATATATATATATATATATATATACGTTACACCACGACCGACCGGCCTAGGCGCACCGGAGCCGAGGCGTCAGCAAAAACCCAGCTGAGGCCCGTAGCAACAAGTGGAGGAACCAAACCAGCAACGAAACCATAAATTGACAATCGATGACGACTGCAGGATTCGATCGAACCACGCGGACAAAGGCTGCATCAGAATTGAACCACCGGAGGAACGACGAGTCAGCGGATTTAGTTTATTTAAGCTTACTAGATTTAATTTTCAATTCAGTCTTGTGTGTAATTCAGTAGTGATCGGACATTAAAGTGTTAATCGTAGTAATAAAGTTTTTTTTAGTTCCCGCGATTAATCACGGCATAATTGGCGCAGTCGCAAGGCCAAGTGGTTAGACAAAGTGAACAGTGTTAACAGAGTGAATATCTAGTATCACAGTCACCGAGTTCTACAAAGAGGAACAGCCCACGTCTATGGCAGACAACTGATACACCCAGCAAGAACAACCCCTGAGTGAACATCAAGGACTTGCGGATATCAGAGGACCGATCCCGCCATTTGGAAACCTACCCCATCCATCCGTCACTTCACACCAAGACTCCAGGAGATGAAAGCAGTAATCTTCCTGTAAGTAACCACAATCATTTTTCTAAGATTAACACAAACAAAACCATACTAATTCAGAGGTGCGAGCCCCCACCAGCGGTAAGCGGACACCTGAAATATCACAAAGTGAAAAAACAAAACTAACAACTAACCGTGAAAGTGCAGTGTAAGTGAATACTGACAACAAATCTATACGCAATACAAAGCAAACGAAGTTAATTTATTATAATGGCCGAGCGCGACTTAATGATCTCACCAGATCTCGCAGCCCCAGAACTTTATGAAGAAGAGCCACAACCAGCTCCTCAACCAGCCCCACAACCGGCAATCACAATTGAGGGTTTACTTCAGCACATAAGAAGTTTAACCCAGAACCAAAATGAGTTGATTGAACAACTCAGAAATTTAAAAGAGAAGGCGGATGATCCTTTTATGCAATTCAGGACTCCAGACCCAATCAAATATCTAACAACATTTAGTGGAAATAAAAAAGAGACCCATGCATGACTGGAAGACGCGGAAAATACTCTCGAACTTTTTAGAAGATACCGAGATGAACCAGTGTATAGCCAATTAGTCAGGGCAGTGAAAAATAAAATTACGGGCGAAGCCAAAGAGATTTTGATCGCTGCTGGCAACCCGAACAACTGGCTAGAAATTAAAGAGGTGATTTTGAATTCCTACGGGGATAGACGTGACCTTACGTCACACATCCAATCATTATTTTACATAACACAAGGGAAAAAGACAATTCCTGAGTATTATAATAAAATCGAAACCATCGACACCGCTATCAAATCGACAGCGGCGACGATGGAAGATTATCAGAATGCAACTAAGGCAATAAACAATTTAGTAAGCTTGATGACGCTTACTAGATTCATAGATGGCCTCACAGACGAATTGTCTATGCATGTGAGGAGCTATCGACCAAAAACATTGGAAGAAGCCTACGCTATAACAACGCAATACGCGAATGCCGCGTACAGGCAAAAATTTAACAAACATTCCAGTTCAACCTCTAACAATTCATTCAATTCAAAACCGTTTTCAAATTCCAACAACGGTAATCAGACGAATACAAAACCCAACTACACGAACAACAACAACAACAACAGCAACAACAAGCACGGTAACACGTTCAACGCGAAACCGAACGGATCAGGGAAATTTAAAACCCCTAGAGGTTCACCGGTGGACGACGACGTTTCAATGAAAACCGCAAAGTCCCGTACGGAGGTGAACAACCACGAAACCAAACCAAAACAAGAAAGCGAATTCAGCAAAAACCACGAGGATGAGTACGACACCTCTAATCAGCTGGAGGAATCAGCTCTGAACTCGGAAGACGATGATTACTTCATCGACGAGGAATTAAATTTTCACGTGGTAGAAGAGCCACGTCGAAAAATATAAAAAGCGATAACAATTTTGTACCTTATATAATAATTCAAACCTCGAAAGGTGAGATGAAATTTTTGATCGACACGGGAGCGAACAAAAATTATATTTCACCCGAGCACGTAAACATTGAAAATTGCAGAACTGAGAATGGAATCAGGGTAACGAATATAAGTGGAACACATAAAATAAACAAATCAGCTTCTTTTGATCCATTTCAGATCAAGAAGAAATTGAAATTTTATATTTTTAAATTCCACAAGTTTTTCGATGGATTAATAGGTTACGAGTCATTAAGAGACTTAAATGCTCAAATCGACATTCGTAATAATTCCTTGAAAATCGGACGAAAAACAATAAAAATGCAAAAAAAATTCCCTGAAGAGCAAGCAATTAACATAAATGAACAAGAATTTCAGTACATCGCACTGAAAACCAAAAAGAACGGTGATTTCATAATAGCGAATGAAAAGAAATACAATTCATTCACTATTTTACCTGGTATCTACAGAAGCAGCAATAATAAAGCTTTTGTAGCGATTCAAAATTTCTCAAAATCTTCACAAGAAATAAATTCGAGTGAAATCGAAATGGATGAGGATCCGTTCGATTTAACCGAATTGCCAAAGCAAATAAACATGACAACCTATACCTTTCGTGACGACCACATGAATAGGGAAGAAAAACAAGCCCTTGAAACGGTGATCGACCAATACAAAGATGTTTTATACGTGGAGTCCGACAAACTGTCATTCACACACAAAATAAGACATAAAATTCGAACGGTAGATAGTATCCCAGTCCATACGAAATCATATAAATATCCCTACGTTTATGAAAGCGAAGTACAAAAGCAAGTTAAAAAGATGCTAAACGATGGAATTATAAGAGAATCAATCTCACCATACACCTCACCCGTATGGATAGTCCCGAAAAAGGCAGATGCATCTGGTCACAAGAAATTTCGTTTAGTGATCGACTACAGAAAGCTAAATGAAAAAACTATCAACGACAAGTACCCCATACCCGAGATTACCGACATCTTGGATAAACTGGGAAGGGCTACATATTTCTCAACTATTGATTTAGTTTCTGGCTTCCACCAGATCCAGCTGGCAGAAGAAGACACAGAGAAAACAGCATTTTCTGTGAACGGAGGAAAGTACGAGTTTACTCGCATGCCATTTGGGTTGAAAAACGCCCCGGCAACTTTTCAAAGGGTAATGGACTGTATACTAAGGGATTTAATTGGAGTATGTTGTTTCGTCTATATGGACGATATAATCATATTTTCCAGTTCACTTCAGGATACAAGCGATGATTACTTTATTCCGTGCACTGAGAGACCAATCAACACATTCAGGACCCAAATTATTTTTAAAATCGGAAAAATAGAGATTACGGCATATGAACAGATCTTTCCCAAATTTCACAGGCACATATAGTCAAACAAAGTTATACGGAAGAAGAAATAGTAGAAATATTAAAGCGGACTCTTAACCCCAGAGGTTCAAGTTGCCTCAAAATTCCAATCTCTTTAGTTCAATTAGTTCAAGAAACTTACCGGAAACATTTTTCAACTAATAGCCCCTACAAAGTTTTTATTTCAGAAACCCTTCTAGAGGACATACGCCTAGATGAACAACAGAATGAAATTGTGAGGGAAACTCATAATCGTGGCCACAGAGGAATCAAAGAAAATAAGAACCAGATAATGCAAAAATATTTCTTCCCACAACTTGATCGAAAGATTAAAATTTTGATAGATTCCTGTGATATCTGCAAAAAAGCCAAATATGACAGGAAGCCACCGAATTTGATAAGAAAAAGCATTTTCGGCAATAACCCTTTCGATCGAGTCCACATTGACATATTCTTTTTAAAAGGTCAAAAGTGGCTCACCATAGTCGATTCGTTTTCCAAATTTGCAAATGCCATACCTTTGGAAACTAGAACAATAGTGGACGTAAAAAATGCTATTACAGAACACATTAGACAATTTGGCAGACCGAAGACTATTGTGAGTGACCAGGAACCTTCTTTCAGGTCTATTGATTTCATCGGATTCCTTAACGACCTAGGAGTCGAGTTACATTTCGCGAGTAGTTCAAATTCAAACGGTATTGTAGAACGGTTTCATTCTACCCTAATCGAAATTTATCGAACAAACAAAATTAAATTCAACGATTTGTCTACAAGAGATCAAATTAATATCGCCGTCGATATTTATAACAACAGTTTTCACACCGCTATAAAAAATTTACCGCGTAATTTGGTATTCAATCATTCGGGCTCGACAAACATGGAAGAAATTTCGGAAAAATTTAAAAGCTTGCAATCAGCGGCTAAAATCGAACTGGATAAAAGGAAAGCTAAATATGAACAACAAAATAAAGATAACGAACAACCTGAACAATACAACCCAGGCGATGCTAAATACATTAAAATTTCCCAACGAATAACTAAAGACGTAAACCCTTACAAAATAACTACCATAAAAGAGAATAACGATCTTACATTTAAAGACATCAATGACGTAAAAATACACAAAAACAGAATAAAAAAAATAATCGTTTAAATCAATAACTTAACTCTCGTTACAGATTAACTTACATCATCCTAATACACGGCACAAAATTTAAAGAAATATCATATAATAATGGCATAATTGCCATAAAACTAAAACAAGTTAGGATAAGAATAGTGTTTGAGAGAGTTATACACAAAATCAATATTAAATCCATTGCAAACAACATTGACTACATAGAAAAAACGACAGAAAACCTGAAAATAATAGATCATCTCAGAAGGACCCTTGATTACAAAATCCAATACGCAAGAGGAAAATTGTTGAGTTTATATCCCCGCAGAAATAGAAGAGCATTAGTTAACGCTTTAGGATCAGTAATTAAACTTATTGCAGGCAATCCAGATAACGATGATATGGAAATTATAAATCATAATTTAGAAACGTTAGAAAAGCAGGGAAACTTACTCTCTCAATCTTTATCAAGGCAAATAATTATAAACGAAAGAATTCAGAATAAACTGAATAATATTACAGATATTCTCAAGAAAATAAACAAACAAATTGTAGACCAAAATAATAACTCACTTACGACCAATACGGACTTGGAATACATTAATCTTATTATGAACCTTGACATGTTAATTCAAATTCTCACTAGCGTAGAAGAACAAATCGAATTTGCAAAGCTAAACATTTTGAATAGAAACTTATTTTCATTAGATGATAAATTGTACATTTATAACAGACTTAAAGCACAAAAATTGAATCTGGATTACTTAGATCAAATATTCCAATACAGCTCAGGAAGCGTAATTGTAAAAGGCGACGAAATCCTAATTTTGGCGAAAATACCCATCCTAGAAGACAACGAGTTCGACCTGATCAACATCCAGACGCTCAACTTAAACAACACACGAATCAGTACAGACATCAAGCTGGTGGCAAAGCACAGAGACATTATCTATAAACAAGAGCACATTTGTGACATCTGCGAAGCAACAACTCTTATCGAAGACGACTGTTTCAACAACCTTTTGAATCATTTGACACCAAAATGTGTCCTAAAACCCGTCAGGCAACATATCAGAATACAAGAAATCAAAAAAGGAATCATACTATTGGATACGAATCAACAAGTATTGATTTCCGACTCATGTAATAACTCGAGATTAGTCAACACCCCGACTATTGTCGAAACAGACAATTGTACGATTAAGGTGATGAATCTCACATTTAATGGTCAAAAGCATCTAACAGACCACGAAGAATACCTCATACCAATCTATGGAAGGAAATTCATTCAACTCAACTACTCGGAAGAGCGGAATGAGATCACCCACATCAAACTGGAACACTTAAACAGTCTTCAAGAGATAAAGTTGGACCTGCATCGCTCGAAGAGGACAACAACCATCGGAGGAGGAATTCTCCTCACACTAACCTTTTTCTGCTCTTTTGCAATTTATATCATCAACAGAAGAACCAAATCTAAGGAAGATACCATCCTGAAAATCCATAAGCATGCTGAAACCACCACGGAACCTAAAGGAACCATTGGAAAAGGAGAACCCGCAACCTTACCGAGGCTCGTCATTTTCGAAAAATCGTCCGAGGACGGACGACAATCTAAGGGGGGAGACGTTACACCACGACCGACCGGCCTAGGCGCACCCGGAGCCGAGACGTCAGCAAAAACCCAGCTGAGGCCCGTAGCAACAAGCGGAGGAACCAAACCAGCAACGAAACCATAAATTGACAATCGATGACGACTGCAGGATTCGATCGAACCACGCGGACAAAGGCTGCATCAGAATTGAACCACCGGAGGAACGACGAGTCAGCGGATTTAGTTTATTTAAGCTTACTAGA